>NC_090935.1:667295231-667598261 GCF_040938575.1 Ambystoma mexicanum | reverse complement strand
GCGACGGTTACCTGTGGTGTAGGTTGCCGGAAAGGCTTGCCTGTCCTCAGGTTGCAGTCCCCTGACCACCATTTGAGTGAGGTCTGGGTGAAGTGATAGCGGAACATTGATCATCTTTGACTGATAGCTCCGTTCCTGGTTCCAGGATGCTGCAGCTGTATCCTCCTCATCCTGAGTCTCATGTGGGGGACAGCCAAGAGGACTGCTGTCATGAGACCCAGTGGGTGTTGGTACCACCAGGCCAAGGTCACTTCTCTGCTGAGAAAGTGTGCTGTGGCTCTCGAGTGTCGTGATCTTGTCCTCCGAGGGAAAAAATGCAGTAAGCTGCAGAATGGAGGCGAGTACAGATGAAGTGAGGAGAAGCTGTGCTGTAAATGACCTGCTGTCTGCTCGACGGGAGCAACAGAAGCCTTCTGGAGCAGGAGAAAACAGAATGAAGATGGACCGGCTGACTGGACGAACACAGAGTCAGAAAACTGAACAATAAGTTACCAGGAAGCTGCGTGAACCACTAGAGACACCCGGTAAACCCAGAGAGACAGAATGGGTTACTGTGGCGGGTGAGAGCGGTTGTTGGGTCGCATTGAGAGCCCGAGAGGAAGTTATTGAAAATAACAAAGAATTTGATGCAAATGAGGACATTACTGAAAATATTGAACGAACTGATACAAATGAGAAAAGCATGGAAAATAACGAACAAAGTGATGCAAACAAGAATATTGTGAAAGAAGGGTTGGTGACCTAGTATTGAAGAGACGAGAATAAAGTGTATATGAATATTGGTGAAAGCAAGACGAAAGCGCAAACCTTAACAAAAGGAACTTATATAAATACATGCAAGGTTGAAAAGTGGTCAGAGACACAGCACTTGAAAAGGAGAGACAGTGGGTAGGTGACCCAAATGTGGAAAGCTTTTATGACCTGGATAATACAGAGAAAGGATAAAGAAAGAGAAAGCCCTGAAGGGGGTGTTAGCAAGCCCAGCCAAGATGACCGTGGGCTCCTACACACCCAGAAAGATCTGGCGAATATCCAGATTTTTCCCAACTGTGTTGATGCCTCAGACGCGGTACCGTGCAATGAGACAGCCACACCCCCTCCGGGGTGAAGTTTGAGGTCTGGTGGTGCCGGGATTGTTGGGTTAGAGACAGAGCGCTGTGGTCTTTGACTGCCATGGTTCGGAGGCGAGAGAGGAGGAGCCGGCCCAGAGCATGAACGCCGGGGAGCATCAGGCCAGGGCTGGAAGATACAGCTGCGACAGGATGTGAACCAGAGTGCAAACCAGCCAGAGGAGGAGTCCCAACTCATCCCTCAGTGACCTCAACCGGGGTAACCGACCCGCAGACTCCCGACACTGATGTGTGGTGTGCCGAGAGGTCTGGGAGAGTCGTGCCTGCAGGCAAAGGTTTTGCACTACGTGGAGCGGAATCAAGGGCAGCATTACCCTGCAGATAAGAGGCCAACAGCAACAGCCCAAAACTGTAGATAAAATAGGAGGAGGCAGCACCCCGCTGAGCAGGGGAACGACGGCCCCCACGCCCTGACTTAGACGGTGTCATACATACCTGGAAGGGGGGAGCAATTCTGAATGCCCGTCCGGGACACCCCTGCTCAAGAAAGAACACAAGAGCATCTCCCTGCGCCCACTTGTGGGATCGGAGGGAAGAGAAGGTTCTGTAATGCCGAACGCGAGATGTGCGAGAGACTCCACAAACCCACGCACATTGATAACCACTGGTGGGCAGACAACCCAGCGTAGCCCACCTGGAGTCAGGGCTGTGCGGAGGGAAGGAGCCCTGCATCGGTGAGAAGGTACAAACCACACAGTCTGAGGAAAACAGGGCCACAAGCAACAGAGAGGAGGGTGTAGCGACCTGCAGCGCCACAGGATTGGAACCTCCACAGCATTGTGCACCATGCAGGGCTAGGGGAGATCCCGAACATCTTCAGAGATCCGAGCATTATCCAGAGAGAGGGCTGAAAACCTCCCCAAGCCTCTGGCACACTTGGAACTACACGTGTCTGGAAGGGGGAACGATCACGAAGATCCCGACGGAGAACCCACCTAGGGAGAATGAATGTAGCGGTCTCGGAGACTGGCGCACAGCAGTTAGAGTGACACCATGTTGGGGTCCTGAAGGCATATAGGACACCAGCACATGACGTGTGTGTGGCCACCTGTGGACAACCACAAGGCCGTGTCGCACCTCAGAAGGCAGTGGCAGCACACTGCACAGGGAGCCGGTAAGCCTTAATTCTCAAAGCACTCACGAGTTGCGTATGCTCGGAGGGAAGCAACAACAACACAAGGTGCCCTGCTGCGGAGCCCCACCAGGCAGTGCATGCCAAACGTGACCAAGGAAATTAGCAGGTGAGGAGAAGAGATAAGAAGCTCTGGGAACCCCGTGGGGGTGTGACATATTATGGACCCCTACCCTAAGGCAGGCAGTAGCCAGCAATAGTGAATGCGTGCTGGAGAGGAGGAGGGCACCTTTGGTTTGGTCCGGCTCCAAGATCTAGGCCTGCAAGAGAATGTGGGGGAGAACTATGCCGCCAGACTCGTGGAGGTGGCAGGGCACCCTCTGACAATCAATGTGGAACGCTGCTGCTCACGGGAAGGTCTCTGCTCACAGGAAGGTCTCTGCTCCCTTTCTACGAACAGCTGGAAGGAGAGGCACCAGGACAAATCTGGGGAAAGTTCCAGAGGCGGCGTACAAGAACTCAACCAACAAACCATGGGGGATCATCCATGACTGGGGTCTGTAAATAACAGACACAAATACTGGGAACAGGGAGGGTCACAAGACAATCAGCACAGTGGCAGACAACGGTCACCAGTCAAGACCTACTGGAATACCCTGTTGTTGCAGTCGAGTGGCCCTCTCCACTACCCCCGGTCAAGTAGGGAGCCCTGGAAATACAAGAGCACCATCTGACAATCGTAAAGTGTTGCTTGAGAGACCCATTTGACACCGGGGGGGGGGAATCCAAATTTGGGGAAAGCTGGGGGTTTCACAGCTATTTTTCAGCCTACTCCTCATACGCAAGGGGGGTCTGTGTGCTGATCCAAAGCTCTGTAGGGTTTCACCAGACAAACATAGCTAGAGATAAGGAAGGGAGAGGCTTGGTATTGCAGGGAACCATACAAGGCAAATGACATACCCTAATCAATTCCTACGGTCCAAATCTGAACAAAGTTGAAACATTGGACTGGATCGACCAACAACTGGGGAAGCTCACACTGGGGGAGGTAATCTGGGCTGGGGACTTCAACGCGGTTATGGACCCGACCTGAGATCGTACAGGGGGCAGTTATCGCACAATTCCCAGAGGGACGAGCAAACTACAGGGGATGAGCCTAACATGGGATGTCAGGGATGTGTGGAGGGATAGAAATTGAGAAACACATCAGTTCACGCACCACTCCTTGGTCCATGATTCAGTCTCAAGGTTAGATTTTTTTGGTTTCACACACATTGATGGGTATAATTACGGAGACAATGATCCTCGGGCGTACATTGTCAGACCATGCCCCCGGTCTTGGTGACGGTCGAATTGGCTGGTGCAGGGAAGGGGAGGCCCCCATGGCAAATCAAGACCGACAGTCTCACACGCTGTTTCGGGAAGGTCTGGCCGAGGCAATAGACATGTTCTTTGAAGTTAATGTCGGCACGATGAACTCAGCCGGGATGTTATGGGAAAACTTCAAGTGTGTGATAAGGGGAGAGTGAATATCAAGAGAATCCGGGGTAATACAGCAAATTAGAGGGGAACTAGCTCTCAAAGAACACCACATACAATCACTACAGTCTGCATCGCCCACACCATCACACCCCGAACAAGCGGAAACCCTAACACACCTGAAGGAATTTGAGGCGATTTATATGGGGGAGGGCAGCGACGCGACAGTAGGGGGAAGGACAGAAACTGGGTAGGACACTGGCGAGGGCAGCCATACTAGATGATCTCAAAGGCAGAGGTCTGGCTATAGCATATGACCAGAGGGTGGACAAATTTGCAGATGCGGAAATAGTTCAGGAGTTCTTCCGCTTTTATAGTCAGTTATATTCGTCGCAGACCCAGGCCTCCCAGAGAGAATTGGACAGCTATCTAGATCAAGTGGCCCTACATTATAGAAGCGAGGTCAAGACGCAACAATATTCGCATAGTGGGGGTGCCGGAGGAAGCGATGAAGGGCTCCATGGAAAAGGGAGTTGAGGCCCTCCTGCGCACACTGCTGGGGGACCCTGGGTGGTCACCAATGTTCATTATTGAGCGGGCTCACAGGTCTTTGGCCCCGAAACCGAAGCCGGGAGCATACCCTAGACCAATCATAGCCTGTGTGATGAACTACAGGGGCAGGGACCTGATACTGAGGGCGGCGAGGGAAAAGCAGGAGCTGAGATGGGAAGCCAACGTTATACGGATCTTTCAAGACTTCACACTGGCGGTACAACAAGGAAACAAAACTTTTCAATGGGGTTAAGAAACTGCTCCGGGAACGGCAGGTTCAGTACGCCATGCTTTACCCGGCAAGACTTAAAATTCAATATCAAAACAAGATCCACTTCTTCACCTTTCCCGAGGAAGCCGCCAGCTTCATAGAGACACATATCCCTACTCCGTCATGTAGCATTGAAGTGAATGAACAGGAGTAGTCTTCACGGGTGTGCATTAACAGAATGTTCAACTAATGATGCATAAGTCCTGAAACGTCGGCTCCCCCTTTTGTGGGCAGCTCTATGTGGGGGCGGGAATGTTTCAACAAGTGTGGTATGCTGCATTGCAATGTCTCCCGCAGACAACAACATGTGTGAGAGCAACGTATGGAACCGGTTACCCTTACCCAAAGTTTAGAAAGGCATAGGCCCTCGGAATCGCAGCAGGCCCCCCTGTAGCAGGTGCACATGCAGTTGGAGGGGGGGGAAGGGTTGGGATCCTAAAAGCACAGTTGAAGTTAGGGGAACTGTGAGGGTGGGGGGAGGGGGAGAGTTTAACACGTTGGGCAGGAGTTATGTTATGGAGGGGAAGAAAATAAAAAGCGCACAGGTAATGTACACTGGAAATTCTGAAAGTATTGTAAAAAAATATTCGCACTTCATGTGGAATGGCTGAAACAGGCATTGATGATATTAAAGTAATGAGCTGGAATGTTCGAGGTCTAGGCTCCAGAGTTAAGAAGCAGAAAATTATAGCATACATTAACAGACAGACCCCCAAGATTCTCTTCTTACAAGAGACGCACATAGGGCCACAACAGGAGGGGCAGCTGGTCCCGAATTGGGGAACACACCAATATTTCACAACTTATTCGAAAAGGGCTAGAGGTACAGCAATCTTGATACACAAGACCTTGCGGTTCACGTGCAAAGAAGTGGAATGTGATTCTGAGGGGAGATATGTGTTAGTACATGGTACTCTACGAGACAAAGAGATAGTCCTCCTTAACATATACGGGCCGAACAGAGACGACCCGGAATCCTACTCCACAATCTTCGGGAAATTGGCAAACTTCCCCACAGCCCATTTGATATGCGGGGGGGGGGGGACTTCAATACCATTCTTGATGTGAATATCGACCGTACTTCGACACAAGTGAGAGCGCTAACCAAAGCAGCACAGACAATTATCACACACATGGCAGATTTGAAATTGGAGGACGCATGGAGGACGCTACACCCCTCTGTGAGAGGATACACATATTACTCGACAGTACATGATATGCATTCCAGGATAAATATTTGGTTGGTGGATAACACAGTATTTCATGGGTCACAGACACTCAGATACTCCCCAGGACTTACTCAGATCACTCCCCCATACTGATGGCATTGCAAATAACCGGCGTCGCGGTGGGCAGGCCCCCATGGAGATTCAAACCAGCTGCGCTACGAGATCTGACCTATAGAAACGCAATGGACCAGCACATACAAGAATACTTTGATCTCAATGAGAACTCAGTGTCCTCTCTCGCGATATTGTGGCAAGCATTTAAGGTGTATATAAGGGGCGCATCCATATCAAAAGAAAGTGGCATCCTTAAAGACATTAGGAATAGATTGCAACGACTAGAAGAGCAAATAGCATCAATACAAGCCCAATACGTGCTTACTCCAACACCACAACTCACTCTAGATATAAAGAACAAGCTGGACGAATATACGGAGACAGCGGACTAAGAGATCCGCTACTTTGACAAACCGGCGGCTGCACGCCGCTACGGAGAAAGCGAACGCCCGGGGAGGTTGTTAGCCAGAGCAGTGAGGGCAGAAAGGGGATCAACAGATATCCCATGTATACAGACAGTGGATGGCTTGGTCACCACTGATCAGGGTAAGATACGCGACACATTCCACGCATTTTATCAAGAACTTTACTCACCTCAATCCGACGCTACGGATGCGGAGATTGAACATTATCTCTCCCAAATCCCAACGACACTACTGGGGGAGGATACCAGGGAGTTGTTGGAGACTCCGATAACAGAGGCGGAAGTTGTGGAGGCAATTTAGGCACTCCCCAATGGGAAGGCCCCTGGCACTGATGGCCTTAGTGCAGAGTTCTACAAGGAGTTCAAACATCTGTTAGTACCCAGACTACTGGCGTTGTGGACTGAAGCCCTAGATAAGGGAGAGCTCCCTGAGACCACAAGAGAAGCAGTAATAATGTTACTGCTCAAATCAGGGAAGCCCCCGGATGACTGCGGGTCTTATAGACCACTATCAATAATTAATACGGATGCAATGGTCTTGGAAAAGATACTCGCCACTAGGTTAACACCTTTGATGCCATATATGGTCCACGAGGATCAGGCAGGGGTCATTCCTGGCAGGTCCATGGCCACTAACATCAGAAGATGCCATGAGATCCTGACTACAACACCCTCAGATCAGCAGGCTAAAGCCGTGTCACTAGATATGCGTAAAGCATTTGATACTTTATCCTGGCCCTTTCTATTCGGGGTTTTGCAAAATTATGGGTTCAGTCCAAACTTCCTGAAATGGATACAATTACTATACACAGGCCCTCAGGCCAGAATTGGAGTCAATGGTACCCTAACAGAAAAGCTCGAACTACGAGGGGGCACTAGACAGGGTTGCCCATTGTCACCACTACTGTTCGCACTAATAATAGAACCACTGGCGAACATATTGAGGACACGTTACAGCGCATACGGGCTGAGGATAGGGAGTAAACTGCACAAATTTTAAATCTATACGCAGATGACATTTTGCTATACCTAAAAGATCCAGACAGAACATTGGGGAGGGTCCAGGCACAAGTAGAACGGTTTGGTAGATTCTCGGGCCTACGACTTAACCCCAACAAATCAGAAGTATTCCCCATTACTGAAAACACGAGTAAACCCCATGACCTGCATGGCCTGAAGTGGTGCCAGACACATATTCTGTATCTGGGAGCGTGTATTGCTAGGATGGCTCATTTATCGCGAGCACTAAACTACAACCTGCTGGCAGAAGCTCTATGTATTAAGTTGAAGCGTTGGACTGCTCTCCCCATTTCAATGATGGGTGGGATCGCATTAGTAAAAATGATAATTCTCCCAAAGCTTTTTTATCTATTTAAGCCCTGTTCACCAAGATGTCTAGCGCATGTGTCTCATTTCTATGGGGTGGTCACTGAAGGCAAGCGTCCCCAACCAGCACGATCCTCCCCGCAATGAGAGACAATGAAGGACTCTCCCAGAATGGGAATAAGGCCAAGACAGAGTGCGGGTGAGCGTAAATGGGAGTTTATCAATCAGAATAGGGCATGCAAAGAACTCTGCAAACTCCGAGAGCGCTCTGTCTGACAATAGCAAAGACAGGCGTATATATTTACAAAACACGTCATCAGAACCTACATACTATAGGGGGCACAAGTTCAATGGGATTGGGTGGCGATGACTAGCTATAGGCGCTGCTGCGATGTGGTTGCCCTTGGCTGGAGGACGTCACTGGTCAGCCTCGTGGGTTGGGCTGGGCCTGGCAGGTCAGCTGAGTTCATCCGGGCGGTGTTGTTGTGCCATGGTGGCCAGTGTCAGAGATGAATGTCTTTTCCTGACTTATTTGCCCTAGGCCATGCACACCGCAGTCATTCAGCTATTGCAATATAATCTTCTTTCGTAAATCTTTCAATCGGTTATTCTACAGGTTAATGCAACACAGGAGGAATGCACCTTGAGAGGGGTTTGATGGTGATTCATCAGTGCATGGTTACCAGTGTCCTGTTGACCGGTACCATAGGTCGAGGGGCTAGGTCTCTGGGCATGGGACAGGCGGTACATGTCTTTCTGTCTTGTTAGAAGTCGTTATGGATGTGCTGCTGTATGTTGCCATAGTATTGGGTGTCCTAATTGTACAGGGGCCATAAGTCTAAGGTGATCCGGTGGGTTGTGGAGTTTAAGAGGGGGCGCCTTTGGATCTGTGTGTTCAGGCGGAGGTTTACTGCTGGGCTGTAAATAATGCAGGTGGCGGGCCATGGCCTTGGGTGCTGCAGAGGGGACTACAAATCTTTGAAGCGGCTCCAGCCTAGTTGGGGGAGGTGGAGCAGTGCGCCGCGGGCCTCTGTTCTCTTGTTTGGCAGTCTTCGCAGGGTGGGAGGGGGAATGGCCTTGCACATATTCACAAAGGTATCTTCCTCGTGTGTTGCCGATTTTAGGTGAAAGCATCATAAACATTCGAACACTATACAATACTCATTTGGATCATTCGAAAACCTACATTTTAACTTTGCTAAATGTCCCTCAAATATAGCCAGTCTGAGCACATCATTTGTACACTATGTTTTAACAACTACAACATTTAGTTATATGCATATACATTTGCAGTAAGTGAGGTAGTAGTGAGGTTGGTGGAGCACATAGAAAATGACTCGCCACCGTACGTGACGGTAGTGGCACATGAGGGGCTTAGACATATACACATGACAGGTGCATTCTCGCGCGTCCTTCACATGTGCCCTCTGTATGGTTACATTCGTCTTTCCTTGCACTCTAGCAGCATTAGTTTGGTTATGGCGCGGGACCGTGGGGTGTAAGCTTTTCAATGATACACATAACAAATAGTCCCCCGGAACGCTTTTTATTATTTGCACACAACTGCAGTGGTGTGGGTTCTTCATTGCTAATGTCATGTAAACATGCATTCTACCATGTCTATACATTTTACAGGTTTCCTTAATAGTAGAAATTTTGTGGAGAAAATGCACGCATTGCAAGTGGTTTTGGTATTAATATTTGGGAACTTTTGCTTTTATCTGAGGACCATTTTACAGTTCTCTTTTTCACCCAGGCTTCTCTGGCTGGGTCATGCTGGGAGCAGTGATACACTGCGGAAGGTGAAATGTTACAGTGTTGGTATCTTACACTAGCTCATGTCCGTCTTGTTCGTGGGAACGGGCTCACAGTGGATCTGCCAGGGAGCTGCGGCCACAGGGATAATTGAAACTCTCCGAAGGTGCGGGCCGCGCTACAGTGCGCCGAGCTCGGACCATCTTTATTAGACAAAATGGTTTCTGAGGCCTAGCTAAATTCAATACGTTTGGACAATGTCTTCAGCAGGTGAGCCCTCCACCACCTGGGCCCTGGTGGTAATGAGGGGACACCCGATGAACCATGGCCCTCACCTCGGGAAGGGATGTAGGCAAGGGGGGTCTTTTGGACCAATCCTCCCCTACATCACCCTAGGGTGAGCTGGAGGGTACTAACTGATGCCTATCCAAGGGGTGGTTTGATGGCACCGGACCTTGAACTATACTACTTGACAGCACAGGCACAAAATGCCGCCCAGTGGGCTACAATATTTCTGACCTCGGCGGGCCCTGTACCGAGCCAGCCCGAAAAAGAGGCCGTGTTGGCGCTCCACCAAATTACGAGGCCAACTCCCAAGCATTATAACGGCATGAAACCATCAAAGGTGGTGACTACGGCATGGGCTAAAATAGTTGAGATATTTGACACGGATAAGATATACCACCCGAGTATGCTGCTCTGGGGCGACCCCCAAACACCCTTCAGTATAGATGGGGAAGTAGCCCGCCACTGGTCCTCCAGGGGCATATCACAACGGGGTCAACTGTTCACTGATGGGCACTTTATTCAGTGGGATGATATCAAGGACGTAGTGGGGAATACGCACAGGACCAGACAACAATATAACCATATACAAGCAGTCATACAAAGTATATGCCCGACTTTTCCTAATGAACCCCCGCAGAATATGGTATTGGGATATATGTTCACGGGGGGGATCCCAAAAGATAACGGCGTCAGCACTGTATAAGATTATACTCCAGACACGCCCGATAGTGCAACTCACAACTAAAACCAAGTGGGAACAAGACCTGGGAGAGCAAATTGAAGATGATGAATGGTCCCGACTCTGTGCACTTACCAAGCAGATTTCATGTAATTCTAGATACAGGCTAATTCACTATAAGATAATACAAAGAACACACTACACTCCTATGAAGCTCAAATGCATGTATCCGACCATGACCGGGAACTGCCCGAGATGCAATGCTGAAAATGCAAACATTTACCATATGTTATGGGCATGTGTAAAACTGAGGGGATATTGGGAGGAGGTGTGTTTGGCCCTAGATGGGATGGCAGATCAACCAGTGGAATGGACCCCCCGGATGTGCCTGTTGGGGGTAGTCGAGAAAATGAACCCGATATGGCGTAAACTGTTGAACTTAAGTCTGCTCCTAGCCAAAAGGGCGATCCTGACCAAATGGAAAAGTACAAATCCCCCAACCAAGGCGGACTGGGATAGAGACATGGTATGGGCAAACGATATGGAGGAACTATACATCGGCTCGGTATTGCCTGTCTCCCGGCCAAAGAATATATGTGAAAGATACAAACTGTACCTCCTGGAAAAGGCCGAGCAAGAACACTCTGACTCTGAAAAGTAATTGAAATTGTATAACGCATGAACATATCAGTACTACAGCTAAGTGTTTGTATTAACTGTGTGCAACAAAAATAAAGATTTTTTAAAAAGTGGCCCTACATTGGTGTATGGATGAGAAGAGAGAATGGTCGGGGCATCCATTGACACAGGAGGAGGTGGTGAATGCAATTAAATCCCTCCCATCAGGGAAATCCCCTGGCCCAGACGGGTGCACGGCAGAATTTTATAAACACTACACTAACAAGATCAGCCCCAACCTGTTGCAGATGGATCAACAGAGCCTAGAGGCGGGTCAGCAACCTGGGTCTGTGAGGGAGGCGGTGGTGGTGGTGGTACTACACAAACCAGTCAAGCGCTGCAGCGATTGTTCCTCCAATCGGCCAATCTCACTCATTAATCTAGATAACAAAATATTGGCCAAAATAATGGCCTCTCGGCTGTCGCCGCTGATGCGCACCATGGTGAGAGCAGACCAATCTGGTTTCATACCGGGGCGCTCTACTTCACACGTGTTGAGGAGAATGTTCGGACGATCTCTGCGGTGCAACAAGAGGACCCAAAAGTGGCTGCTTTACTGGATGCCACCAAAGCATTCGGCTCTGTGGAGTGGCCATTTCTGTTCACTGTACTGCGTCGAATGGGACTCAGGTAGTAATTCATAGCCATGGTGTCATTATTGTATCCACGACCGGTTGCTAGAGTCTGAGTGAATGGCCAGCTCACCCCATATATTTCACTGGAGAGGGGAATCTAGCAGGGGTGCCCTCTCTCGCCCCTATTGTTCGCCCAGGCAATAGAACCCTTGGCGCAGAGAATCAGGGAACTTCATCTACACCAGGGGGTTCACATGTACAATCACAGGGTGGTGATTTCGTTATATGCTGATGATATGCAGCTGTTTGTCAAAGACCCTAAAACCAACCTTGACCCGATAATGCAGGACGTGCAGAGATTCAGTGACCTCTCTGGGTTAAAGGTAAATGCTGGGAAGTCTGTCCTGTTCCCTCTAACAGAGTGTGGAACAATACCGGCATGGGTAGGGGTTCCAATGGCACATAGACTACACCCGCTACCTTGGGATCAACATACCACAGGACAGGGAGGTGGTATATAAACATAACCATCAAAGCATGCTGGACCAGGCTAGGGCAGCCATGGAAAGATGGATGAACTTACCGCAGAATCTCTACTGCAAAATTTAATTGTTTAAAATGACGTTACTTCCTTGGCTCTTGTATGTTTTCCTAAATGCTCCCATAACGGTACCTGGAGAATATTTCCGGGAACTGAAAACAGCGGTATTACGGTTTATATGGGCAGGTAAACAACCCAGAGTCTCCTGGGATAAGCTGGTGGCACCCCTACATGCGGGGGGCCTAGCACTCCTGGATTTTGAGACATATTATAACGTGGCACAAGCAGGGTTTCTCCTTTGCTGGTTATGGGACCAGTGGGATAGAGGGCACGTAGAGGTGGAGAGGGCGGTAGCGGCGCCATCACTCCTGTAATCCATTATTCTCACTGCAGCCAGTAGACAATCTTGAGCACATGATGTCATACAGATCACATGCAAGGCGTGGACCCGCTTGGAACGCAAGTCCAAAGGGGATGTCCTATTCTCTCCTAAACTAGCAGTTATACATATACCTGGGGTCCCCGTTACGATGGAGGAGAGTTTCATCACCCTGACGAAGTGACTGGGGATAACATGCTTCAGCGACCGCTTCCCAAATGGGTTGTTTATTAAATTGGAGGAACTGAAGGATAAAGGGGAACTCACAGCATTGTAGGTGTCCCAGTACTACAGGTTGAGGGTAGCCATGCAGCAATAGTTTACCACATTCCCCAGGCAACCACAGACAGCACTAATTCAAGACAAGTTGCTCCAGGGCGACTATGATAACAAGGTAACCTCACTACTATACGCTGAGAGCCTTACAGTGGGGCAAGAAATTAAAGCCTCTCCCAGGAAGAGATGGGAACAGTCTCTGGTGTGGGAGATCCCTGAAGAAGTGTGGAGGTACTGTTGTGAGGGGACAATGAAAGAAAGGGGCCATCAGTGCAAGGTTCAAACTGATTCACCTCAAGTATTTACACCAATTCTATTATACACCAGCCCAACTCAAAGAGATCTTCACGGACACCCTAGACAGATGCGTGAAATGTGGCACTGCCCCAACTGACTTTATACATGTGGCTTGGGAATTTCCTCCCATACAAGCATGTTGGGAAAAGGTATTTGTAACAGTAACTGGCATAGTAGGGGTAGAGCTAGAACCCAATCCCCAGATGGCATCATTAGGGTATTCCAAGCTGATTCCAAAAAGCACACGGAAGCTAACAGGATTGGTATTGATACTGGCTAAACGGCATGCAGCAATGATGTGGGGAGGGAAACAGAAACCCACAGTAGAGCAATGGAGGGCTGACTTTCTATATTGCCACAACAAGGAAAATGGAAACAGCGCTCTGGCGCAGTCTCGACCCCGTAATGTCACCACATGGGGCCCTTATATACAATATCTGCTCAGACAAATCTAAAAACGGGTTAAAAACCACACAAAACCCGAGAAACCAGAGAGACAATAACGACACACAGTATTCAGACACCCAAAGCAAGATAAGCTGGAACTGGAGCAGAATGACCACTGAGGGAAGAGGAAACCAAGATCTGAACGATGGACAAACACATGATGCACGGGACAGAGTGACCAAAACGGATTCACCTGCAAACAAAATGTAGAACGCCTGGGGGCGGGAGAGGGGAAGGGCTGTTGTTGTTGGCACCTTGGTGCTGGTTGTGATTAAAATGCCAATAAAAATAAGTTTAAGAAAAATGTAAAACAAAAGAAGGAGAAAGCCCCGACAGGCTAACACATCACATAAATAAGCGGTCTGAGGGGCTGATTCAGAGCTTGTGATAAAAGCCGTGTGGAAATACGACATTCATCATGAATGGCGGCTACTCGGTCCACACCATATTGCTGCTGTACACCTCGAGAATTCTGCCTGTGCTGACATATTCCATTGAAATCTGGGGTCACGCTTATGGAGCTGAACTAACTAGATTTGAGGCGAAAATACTGCTTAAACTGTTCAGAATGCTGCAAGCACTGTCTATCGAATTCTTATATCTAGAATTTGATTTAATAGGGATACTGTCTACATTTATCTCAAGAACATTTGTGTGTTTGGTAAATCTATGTGCACCTAACAACGTAACGATGACTGTGCAATATTTTCAGACCTTTGTATGTCTTGAGAAATGTTTGGGGACTTTGGGTAAGATATTAACTCTCTACAACACATGGCAGGTTGGCTTGGATCTTGTTTCTGCACCTCGTTCTATCCAGTCAATAAAACGCTGGTTGAAAGAGAAGTTAATTATCTACAGTTATGACACTCATACTTTACAGTTATCCACGAAGTCCAACAGTGGTTAATTTATTAGACATAGAAGTGACCGTAATAGTAGACCATCATCCATAGCTGCATTTCCTAGCAGTAGAATTATCAGACAGTACCTGCTCTTAAAATTTAACGTCTGTAATGTTTTAGAAATAAAGGGTGGGAAAATTGCAATCCCACGTGCAGAACGTACATGTAGACTCTGCAGTGACGACATAAGAGAATCACTAGAACACATCATCACCAAGTGTACGAGTCTCCCTCTGTTAAGAGCAAAGTACATGAAATCGTACAATAATCAAGTAGACTGCACTGATCTGTGGTTGATATGGCCAAATGTATGGAGGGAAATCACCTTAATTTTATTTATTTTATTGTAAAATGTTATTGGAAGTGTAAAGAGATTTTAGATATATTTTGAAATGTCGGATTTAAGACTGATTTTATCTTTAACTTATGGAATTGTTGTATTGATATATGCCTTATGTATTCTCTTCTTTTTCCTTCCTTGTGTTTTAACGTTGTATATACAAAGCTTATCTTTATAAGTATATTAAATGAACAAATAAATAAATACGAATTCTCCCCCCCAGTTTCCAGCACCACCATTCTGAAGTGGGTGGAAGTATTGGAGGGGAGATGACGTACTTTCCAGCAGCAAAAGCTGCTAAAATCTCCTGTTCTGGGGGAAACATGTTTTCCAGTGGCATTGCAAGCATTTCATTAAAGACTGCCACTTTTCTAGTTTAAGAAAGTTTTTTTTAAACTGTCATTAAACTAGAAAAGTGGTGCTACAGTCTAAGAAATGCTATGTTTTTACAGGGAAACGGTGTGCAGTGGACTTTACCAGCACGTTAGAGCTGTCATATATTAACTCCTTTAATTGATGCGCTGAACCAGTGCTGCTGGGAGGAGAATCCCCTCGCAGTGCCGGGCTTCCAGGCCGGTCTTTGTATCAGGCCTGTTGTATCTGGTCCCCCTGGGCCCACGCAGACACACACACGGGCACGCACACAAGAACACTCGGGACGCGATGCTGCTTGCTCCGCGTCCCGGCGGTAACTGCCGCACGGGCGCACTTTATTAAACTACGCATCCGCGGGGCCACAACGAGGCCCGCGCATGCGCATCAACCAAACTGGGACGTCACATCCCTTTTTAACTTTAATCAAAACAAAGTAAACAGTTGGGCGTGCATCTCCCTGCACGCCGGGTGCACGGGCGGACATATGACCGCCCAGGAGTCTCACCTTTCCTCGTTCAGATCAGTCACGTGAGTCCAGGACATAGTCCTTGAGATGCCCGGGCAACCGCCGCTCACGGCGGATAGGGTACCTTGGCGAAGCGGGAGGCGGAGGAGAAGCCTCATGTTCCGGTCTCGGTGGTTCCTTTCCCGGCACGCTCTCCTGAGCTCCTGGCGGACTAGCCTGCCCGCTCTCCGGATCTCCTGGCGGACCAGCCGGCCCTGCGCTTTCCTCGGAGGTCCCATTTTCAGCCGGTCTTTCAATGCGTTTGAAGAACGACCGGTTGCGCGTGACTGTTCCTCGGTCGCAGGCTGCCGTCACCATGGTGCCCTTGACATGCGTTACCTTCCACGGGCGCGGCTCGAAGGGCAGGGACAACTTCCCCTCAGGGTGCCTGTTCCGGACCAACACGGTGTCACCCACTCGCACCTCCTTTTCTTGCAGACCCCTCCTTTCACTTTCTTTATCATTGCGCCTGGCCCGTTCATCCCTGACACCCTCATCGTCTATCACTCCGGGCAGACGGCCATCCTCCTCCGGTAGCATTCCCCTCGGGCATCGCCCAAATAGTGCTTCGGCTGGGGCCACTTTCGTGGATTGGTGCGGCGTCGTCCGGTATTCCCTCAGAAACTCCACGAGCTTCCTCTCCAGGTCTTCACCGCCGCAGGCGGAGATCCTCAGGACCTTGTTCAGAGTCCGCATCATTCTCTCAGCCTCTCCGTTGGCCCGCGGCCAGAGCGGGGACGCCCTGCGATGCCGGATCCCCCATTCACGGAGGTAAGTTGCGAATTCGCTGCCGGTGAACGGTGGCCCATTTTCCGAGCACAGGAGGTCTGGGAATCCATGGGTGGCAAACATTTGGTCTAGTGCCTTCGTTGCGAACTCTGTCGCCGTCGACTGTACCACCTCCACCTCGGGGTACCTGGACCATTGGTCCACTGCCACCAGGAAGTACATTCCCCGACCCGTCGAGCCAAAGTCCACATGGACAGTTTCCCATGGTCTGCAACTACGCTCCATCGACCTTATCGGCGGAGCTCTGTCCCCCGGGGCCGCCGCTTGACATGCGATACACCTCCTCACGAAACTCTCCACTCGCCCCTCCAAGTCCGGGAACCATACTTTGTTTCTCAGCCGAGCCTTCATCTTGACAATCCCCTGATGGCCGATATGGGCAAGTTCGAGGATCCTTGACCGCAGTGCCCTTGGGGCAACAATTTGCCGCCCTCGAAGTATGAGTCCATCGTCCGCGACTGAGAGTTCATCCTTCACCTTCCAGAGCGCCCGGAGGTCATTCTGAGCCTCCGCTTGACGGCGGGAGTTGTCCTGCAGCACTTCCCTCCACTCGCCGCTCCTCACGGCATTCTTGACTATGGTGAACACCTCATCCTTTGAGCATTCTGTTGCCATCTCCAGCCTCGATATTGCCATTGAAAGAGACCCTTCCACCACCTGACAACAGCCCGTGGCACTCATTCGCCCCAATGTCGGTGCCAGAGTTCTCCTTGTTGGGATGGCGCGACAGGTAGTCGGCCGGGTTGTTCGTGCCTGGTCGGTATACGAGTTTCACCCCGTACTCCATCAGGGCTAGCATCCACCTCTCTATCCTGGGGGGCGGCTTGGACGACCCCCCAGCCAGTATGGGCAGGAGCGGCTTGTTGTCCGTTACCACCACTACAGGTTTGCCCAGTATGTACAACCGGAAGTGGCGACAGCCCCACAGGATGTCCAACGCTTCCCGTTCAATCTGAGAGTATCTCATTTCCGTGTCCGAAAAGGCCTTACTCGCATATGCGATGGGGCGCATGTCCCCACGTTCGTCAGGTTGCATCAGCACCGCTCCCACTCCTACCGGACTGGCGTCAACCACCACCTCTGACTCCACTTTGGGGTTGAAATAAGCCATGGTGTCTCCATCTGATAGGGCATCTTTCAGAGTCTGGAATGCCTCCTGCTCATTGGCTCCCCATTTCCACGCAGCGTCGTTCCTCGTTAGTACTCTGAGTGGTTCTGCCAGCGACGCTAGCCCCTTGATGAAGCGCCCACAATAAGTAACCATCCCCAAGAAGCTCCTCACTTCCGTAGGTGACTGGGGGGTGGCGGCTTCCTTAATGTCCTTCACTTTGGCGGGGTCGGGCGACACACCGGCTGCGTGGAAAATGAACCCAAAGAAGCCAATGCGGTCCTTGAAGAACTCACATTTTTGTCGATGAAGGGTGAGCCCTAGGTTCTTCAACCTCAGGAGCGTGTCCTCCAACCTCTTCATGTGCTCCCCTTCAGAGTCCGCGAAGACTAAGATGTCGTCGCTCATGTTCAGCACCCCTTTAAGGCCAGCCAAAGCTCCTCTGATGGTGTTCTGGAAAACTTCGGCGGCTGATGAGATGCCGAAGCTCAGTCGTTTGAATTGGAAGAGGCCGTCATGCGTCGTAAAAGTAGTTATGAACCTGGAGTCCGGGTGCAGTTCGAGCTGGTGGTAGCCCGCTCGTAGGTCCAACTTCGAGAATACTCTCGCCCCCTGAAGCTCTCCGATGATGTCATCCAGAGTGGGTGTGATGTGCCTTTCCCTCTTAATTCCGGCGTTTGGGAGGCGCATGTCCACGCAGATTCTCACTGCCCCAGGCTGCTTTGGCTTGGGGGCCACCACTATCGGGGACACCCAGGGCGTCGGTCCCTCCACTCTCTCAATAATGTCCATCTCTACCAGTGATCGGAGTTCCTCCTCCACCTTTTCCCGTAGGTGAAACGGGATCCTGCGATGCTTGAGGGCCGTCGGTCTGATGGACTCGTCGATATGCAGGCGCACTGGGGGTGCTTTAAGTTTCCCTATGCCTTCAAAGATGCCCGAGAACCTGTCCAGCAGTGTCTCAATGTCTATCTGGTATACACCATATGCAAAGTGAACCAAGTCGAGGGCCTCCGACGCCGCGCAGCTGAGGAGCGAGTGAGGGCTCACGTCAGTGACAAAGAATTTTGCCTTGATGCTACTACCCCCTTTCGACACAGGTGACACGAACACACCCTTGAGTGGCAGCGGGGTGTCTCCTCCAAAAGTAAATATCTTCGCCGTGGACTTGCCTAGTGTCGGCGGACCTGGAAGTTTCTGGTAGTCCTCCTCTGCCAGCACGCACACAGAAGCACCTGTGTCTATGAGTACCTGAGTCGGCACCCCCAATATGTCCACCTCGCACCTGGGCTGCCTCCTCCTTTTGCTCTCCGAGGCAATGTTGGAGATGAAGAATACCTCTTCTTCTTCCTCTTCCTCCGCGATCTGTAACTTCCGTATCTCCTGTTTGAGGGCAGCAATGCTGCGTTGCCTTCTGAATCCGCCACCTCCCGCCCTCGCGGGACCTCTCTGGGTGGGTACAGGGGCCGGTGCGCGGCACATGCGAGCATAGTGTCCTAGACCATTGCACCGCCCGCACGACCTCGTCTTGGCGGGGCACTCCTCAACATGGGGCAAGTCATACCCGCAATCCGGACAAATCGACCCAGGCGTGGACGGGTACCTGTTCTCTGATGCCTTCGGGGGCCCACTTTTCTTTCAGCTTATTTCTCTTGGAAACAGCAAAGGCCTCCTCCCTTGCATTCGGCCTGACCGCTGCGTCCATACTCGCCCCTCTGGCTTCCGCTAGCTCGTAAGTCCTCCCACTGTCCAGTATCTGCTGCAGTGACCATCCTGGCTCCCTCAGCACTTGACGTCGCAATTTGCCCGAGCTGCAGCCCTGGAGCACCTGGTTTCTAATCATCAGTTCGTCGTTGTCCCAGCGACACGTGCTGGCAATCAATCGAAGTCTGGCACAGAATTGATCGAGAGATTCTTCCTCCCTTTGCTTCTCTCTGCAGAAAAGGAACCTTTCGTAATCGACATTGGACTGTGGGATGAAATGGTTTTCCAGCGCGGTCTTGACCGTGTCATACGTGACCACCGGTAGGGCAAGTGATTCATAGATGCGCATAATGTCCAGGCCAGCTGAATATAGAAGGGTCGCCCTTTTTGCGTCGTCATTTGAAGTCCCCGTCGCTGTAAAGTACATTTCCAACTTCTTGACCCATAGGAGCCACATGGGACCCAGCTTAGACGGGGGGCCTGACGTCGAATTCCTGCATGGGCAGTAGCGATCCCCGTTGTGTCCTCACCACTCTTGTCGCCACTTCCGCTTCCTCCTCGCTGCCTGACATCTTCACAGGTCGCACAGGCACCTCTCGGTGTGAAAGAGGCCGCTAACCTGGCTGATGCGTTCTTCCGCGCACTCTTCGCTGTGTCCAGTCCGCGGCTTTGTGTCTGTCTTTTTTTTTTTTTGGATTGTCCCCAGATTGTTGGGGACAGTCAAAAGTTCCAAGAATTTCCCTCGTGGCAGCGCACAAGCACCTTTTCAGGCCGCTACTGCCTCGAGGCGACAAACGTTCTCGCTCGATCCGCGTCGTGCACTCTCGTGCCGACGACGTGTGTCCTACGCCCACGTCCGTAGGGCGAACGCTGTGGCAGCGATCCCGCCTCGTCGCCAGTTGTTGTATCTGGTCCCCCTGGGCCCACGCAGACACACACACAAGAACACTCGGGACGCGATGCTGCTTGCTCCGCGTCCCGGCGGGAACTGCCGCACGGGCGCACTTTATTAAACTACGCATGCGCGGGGCCACAACGAGGCCCGCGCATGCGCATCAACCAAACTGGGACGTCACAAGGCCGTGCAGGCGGCTGGCTGAAATGCCAGCGTGTTTAGGGGGCGCTGCCACGGCTCCAGCAGTCCGTACTACAGGACCCCTCCGCCGTCATGATGCTGCTGCTGAATCATTTAATCTCATAATAAATATGGTTAACTGTGTGTAGTGTGTTGTACATGATCACGCATTTCACGGTGCCTCAAAATCAGACTCTGACTGACAGTCTGCATGTATGCCCGTGCTGCTGTTCAGCAAAGCCAGGCACAGTTGATTTTATGATGCTAGCAGCATCAAAGAGCAACATTTGCTGCTTTCACTTCCCGACCCCGGGTGGCCAGGCCTGAGCGCACGTGCCGCCCTCAATTAATGCGCTGTGGTGACAGGGGGGTGATGGATGATATTGAGCTGGTAGTGTGTTCAGTTGGTGAACAGGGTGTTTAATTGCCCATCTTTGCGGAATTGCAGCCGCCCAGGCATAGGAAGTCCAGCAGGCAGGCTGGCACCCAGGGCAGCCCTGGTCCAGAAGCCACCCATGTGCCTGCAAAGAAGATTGACATAACGCAGCGTTAACCATGCTATCGATAAGTACGATTCACCATCTGACACGTGTCGAATTCCCACATAGACCCTCATCATTTGTGTCTGTGGTGGGAGCACACAGTAAATATATATATATACAGGGGTCGGTAGGGTACATATGGAAATCTTTCCTTGCAAGCTTATTTAATGTGGAACCCCCTTGCTGTGAGTGTGACGTTAAACACATGCCTGTAGTTGTAGCTATGCTGAATACGACATTCTCCATGTGAAAAGATTCTTCTTTTCTTCTTTTTTTATTGCCCTAGAAATGCCTGCCCTGTGCTACCATATAAAAGTTTGCAATGGCAGCATGAGCGGCCTCCTTGCCATTACGGTTCATTTTTTTTTTTTTTTTTTTTTTATACTTTTATTTCAGGCTGAACCTGTAATTTTGTCAAGAAATATCGGCAGATTTAACACTCCGAGATTCTACGAAAATCTTCGAAATTTTTTTTTTTTTTTTTTTTGGCTTCTCTACAGATCTAAATATGTCCTTTCACAGACTGTGAGTGCGTTTCAAATGCGATTATCCAGGAGTTCCTTTAAGCTAGTGATGATGAAATATCTTCAGTGAGAAGAGCTTCGTTTAACTGTTTACAAGCCAATCCAATGAGGTTTGCCATGGCCATGGTCCACCGGGTGGCTTCACCTGATATTAGTCTATTCCATATGTTATCCTCTTCGAACATCCAGGGATTTGTGATAAGCGGCGATAGGTAAGTAATTCTGTTCTGTTTGGTGTGTGGACAGATTAGAACCAGATGCCTGATCGTTTCCACAGTGTCCACGTTTTTGCATAACCTACATACTTGATTTTCCGCCATCCCTCGGATGGCGAGTATTTGTTTTGTGGGAAGTATATTTAGTCTCGCTTTCATAAACAAGTGTCTTTTTTTCTTTTCTGGGAATTTGCTGACATATTTTATAGGCACCTTTGGTTTATTGAACGTGGGCGGAAGCTGTTGTAACAATTTGTTGTCTGCTGCTACCTCTATGGTTTTAATCCAGTCCATTTCCTGCAATTTCCGCTTGATTTTGTCGGGATTTTCTTTTAAGTCTGTTTCCGAGCACATTATTTGCGACAATCTTTCTTTTCTGGTTTCGGCCCACTTTTTGAATGCAGTGCAATTTCCGTTTACCATTTCTTCTTTGACTACAGCGTAGATTGGAAGGGAGTCTGCCAAAATGATTTTTCTAAATAACCTCATTGCGCTTGCGTCGACTATCGAGGCCAGAGATGTTAGCCCAAGTTCCCTTCTGATGGCCGCAATTGCAGTTGATTTGGGCAGACCCAAAACAGATCTCCAAACCATACCTTCTATTTTGTTCCATATGTTCTCCGGAATACATAGAGACGCTTCCATTCCGCTTGTCAGCGAGGGGACTAATTTCATTTTATAGAAATTGATTGCCGGAGTTAGGGTGAATTTGCCAAATTTCTTATCTAGTTTTCTCAGTTGTGCTGTCAGGCTCTTTGCCTTGTCCCAGAGTACTGTTTGCATAGCTTTATCTGTTGTTGTGTTGTCTATTTCGAACCCCAAATATTTGATGTTTTTTACTTTTTCAATTTTTATGTCATCCAGATACCATGACTCCGTTGTTGTTGGATTCTTTCAATGTTTCTCAAGGATCATGATTTTTGTTTTATTTTTGCTTATCTCTAAGCGGTTTTCTTCTGTGTATTTTTTCAGATTTGTTAATTTCCGTTGTAATCCCACTTTGGTCTGGTCAATGAGAATCACATCGTCCGCATATAGGAGATGGGGAATAGTTGTTTTCCCTAATTTCGGTGGAAACGTTCTGATCTCATTTTCCGAATATTGCAAATCTCCCAGAAAGGCGATGAATAGTGCGGGCGCGAGTGGACAGCCCTGTTTTACGCCCCTTTTTACTTGAATTTCATCTGAGAGTGTTCCCTGTTGGTTTAATTTCACTCTTACCGTTGTATTCGAGTGCAACGCGATTAGGGGATCCAGCACCGATCTTGGGCATTCCCACGCGTCCAATTTTTCCCATAGCATATTTCTGTCCACTTTGTCGAACGCTTTTGACATGTCCACAAAGGCCAGGTATATTTTTGGTGCCCCTTCTTTGATTTTTGCTTTGAAGATATTTATTATCAAGATGTTGATTGCTATCGTTCCGTTTTTCTGAAAACCTGTTTGTAATATATCTTTGCATTTTGATGATCTTTCCCATATCCGCAGATGGTCCAGAATGAGGGAGGAAAAGATTTTCCCTAAAATGTCTAATAAAGCAATCCGTCTATAATTTGCGGGGTCTTCCCGACTGCCTTTTTTATAAATTGGAACGATGACTGCTTTTAACCAGGTCTCCGGAATTTGTTGGGATTGTTCGCAGATCTCAAAAATCTT
Source organism: Ambystoma mexicanum (assembly GCF_040938575.1). Lineage (NCBI taxonomy): Eukaryota > Metazoa > Chordata > Amphibia > Caudata > Ambystomatidae > Ambystoma > Ambystoma mexicanum. The sequence goes on along the minus strand of NC_090935.1, from coordinate 667,575,071 downwards.
TCCAATCAATTTTGCCCACTCTTTTGGGAATTCTTTTAAGATGGTGTTTGTCAATCCGTCCGGGCCGGGAGCTCTGGATGTTTTCAAGCTTCTTATTTTTTCTTCGATGTCTGCCACATTGGCTATCGACACCCAAGGCGTGTTTGTTACAGATTTCAGTGCTTTTGCCGAGTTCTGGGGTTCCTCAAATTCGTTCGAAATATACTCCGTCCATTTTGCTTCTGATATTGCGTTAGTTGGTATTTGATTATATGTTACATTACTTTTTTTAATTAGGGACCAGAAGTCGCTAGATTTTTTGGTAATCAGCTTTTTCATCATTTCTTCTGCGTCCAACTGGTATTGTAACGCTTTTGCTTCCAATTTCCAGTTTGACCAGTCTTGGGCCAGATTTGTTTTCTTTGCCTTTCTTTTTAATTGCCGTCCTAATTTCCTTTCTTCTACCAATTGTTTGTTGTATGCATGGGTGGCCTGTAGTGCAGCCTTTTTTCTGGTAAGTATTGGTTTCTGGTATGGTGCAAGGAGTGGTAGATAATCTGGTTTCTCAATTGTTTTTATTTGAAGGTTTGCTCTTACTTTTTCATCCCACGCTGATTTTATTTGTTGAATGTTTGCCTCCGTTATGCGCAGACGGGTTTGTTGCACATTTGTTTCAAGTGTAGCTTTGTATATAAGTTTCGTTGGTTTCCGGCCATACCACTTACAAGTGAGTAAGTTATGGTCACTGTTGTTTGTTTTCAGTACTTTAAAGCTCACTATATTTGCTGCCAATCCAGCTGATACGAAGATATAATCTAGGGTTGCTTTTGACGCTCCCCTTTCCCAGGCCGGGATATTCGCTTGATTTGGGAAGAGTGTCGCTATGTTTTGTAGATTTCTGGAGCTTATTACTTCCATCCAGGCTTTTCCACGTTCTTGTGTTGCAGTTGTCCCTGTTCTCTCTGTTTCTTCATTACAGTTGGCGTTTAAATCACCACATACCATGATCTCAATATCGTCGAAATCTTCATACAACTGGTCGATAGTTGCGCTCATTGTAGCACAGAAAGCCTTTGATGTCGTCCGCTGGGGGTTCCAATAGCAATTTATAATTGCCAAGATGTTTCTTGTGGCGTGCTTGCCCTTTCCCATGGGGGAAGACCATGTTGAAAGGGTCACCAGCATTTCGTATGCCTCTCTCCATTTCTTTGGCGGTTCCAGTCCTAGGCCGTTTTTAATGGCTGTGAGCAAACCGGACGATGGTCTTCCTAAAGGGCCTCTAATTGCTGCCGAGGTTTCTAAGCAGAATCCGTCCAACGTGGGTTTCTCAAGTAGCCACGTCTCTTGGAGGCATACTATGTCAAATATGCCCAGATCAACATCCCCCGGCATTGTTAAATGGTTATGCCCTCTGGTATTCCATGAGCCTACCTTGTAGTGGTTTTTATCGGGCCGTTCCTCAAGGGATGAAACCAATGTTGGTGTCTCGAGGCTCCGCCCTATTTGCTGCTATTTTTGGGATTTCTTTAACCAGGTAGATGTAAACCAGTCCCACGGTCCTCTCGGCGATCTCGATTCCTGTGTTTTAGCTAAGGTCTTCTGAAGTATTGCTTCTCCTCTGGAGTGCTTGGTTAGTTGTGGAGATTCCTCGTTTTTTCTGCTTTTATTGTTTGATCTTCGTTCATGTGGGTCGCTACTACTTTCTTGATGACTACTTAGACGTGGTTTGATGTTTCCCCACTTTACGGCCTCATCCCGATTCCACGGCACATTTCTTCGACTGTGTTTTAGATCTTCACGAATATGCTTGTCATCCCTCTTTTCATTCCATCGATTGTAAGGATATAACCTTTCCATTTTTGAATGGTAATGTATGTTCTGTTTATTGCTTTTTATTGCGTTTCTGCCTCGCTCCTCCTGCTGCGGGTGTGTTAGCTCACTCAGGTGGAAGCCCATGTCTTTCAGCTCTTCAAATACTGATTTATCCAGGTGCGTTATGCTCTCATCTTTTACATGTAAAAACACTTTTGCTATCTTGCCCCTGTGATACGGTTCGACCAGATCTAGGTCCTTTGTTCTGAGGCCCCTAAGAGTTTTAGATTTTTTCAGGATCTGCAGAACAGTTGGCCGGTTTAGAATTAAATTGTCTTCTTTAAAGGCCTGTTGCTCGAGTTTAAACAATCGGGTTTTGCCTCTTTCTACTGATTCCATTTTCCCGTTTCCCTTCGCGGGTGCTTGCTTTCTCGGGCTACTTCTACTTCTTAACCTTGCTCTTTGTGGTGTTGCTTTATTATCTTTCTGGGTTTTACTGTTATGTTTGTTAACGTCTCCTTTTTTGGGCGATTTTTCCCTTCTCTTCACTGGCTCCCAATTTTCTTCATCGTTACTCGGAGGTCTTTTTTCTTCTATAATGGTTTTTTCCTCCTTCCTTAATGTGCCTATAGGGGCGACGGTTGGCACCTGTGTGGTCATGTTAGTTCGAATCTGATTATCATGTTGTGATATGTTCATCAATGATGAGTCTAACATGAACTCTTCCGCCGTCCTTGGTGATCTCCGATCTGAGAATTTCGGGGAGGCCTGAACGTCAGGAGTTTGGGTCTCATCTTTCTTCGCCTCTTTTTTGTTTGGAATTTGAGCCAACTGTGGTGGTTTTACCTTAGCCTCTCAGGAGAGTGTATGTGAAACTCTCGGTGTTTCTGATTTATTTTTGGTCGATGTTAGATTTACTAAGCTCTTCTCCATAATGACCTCCAGGCCGTTCAGCTCATATTCTGATTTTTGACATTTGTCTGCCACCTGCTTACCCCCTTTTAGGACTTGCGTTATTTCCAGGTTATTTTTTTGTTTCTCCAAATGTTCAATTTTCCTTTCTAGAGTCTCGATTTTATTTTCCCACAGGATCTCTTGAATGCTTTTTTGTGCTTCTACCGCTGTTATATAGCTTTCTACATGAGCCATTTTTGCTATCATATTGGAGAGCATTGCTGTGTTGTCCTGGATTTCTTCTTTTAGTGCTTCGTATAACTTGCAAAAGGGTGTTAAAACAATTGACATTGCCGACATGATTGTAGTCATGTCCGGTTTTTTAGTTGCAGAGTCTTTATGAATAGCCATGGCAATGTCGCTTAACCGTCGATTTTTTTGTGATGACTGTGTTTTTTCTGCTTTTTTTGGCGTCTCCAGAATTTGGGGACCCAGGTAATCCATTTGGGAGGTGTTAACCTGCTCTATTACTTGTTGGCCCATCCAAGCTGTTTTCGGGTTTCGTTTTGTGTCCTCATTTCTTGTTACAGTCTCTGGAGAGATTTGTAGTCCTGGAGTCAGATGGGGTTGCATCCACGCCAGCCGCCTGTCTTTTTCATTACTTATTTGGGGTAGGTTTTGATTTTCCTTCACGTATTGGTTTTGAGTGCAACATTCTCTGATCGCCTCTAACTCCCCTCCGTTGTTACCTTCTGCGGCTGTTTTTTGCGTGTTGTTTACGTCCCGGGGGTTATTTTCTGGGTCCAACTGAGTCTCTATACCTGGTGACTCTGGTTTTCTGATCTGAGATTGGGTGTCACCCTTTATTGTGGCACAAGATTCACTTTCGATCCTGTTGCAGTTTGTTACGCTTTCTATGTCGTTTGAATGTTTTTCTGGCTCTCCGACTTTTATGGAGATTTTCTCTGTATTTCTTACTTTCGACCCTGGCATAGATTCTTGTAACGCTTCCAGCATCTCTGCGTCCGATACCTCTGAGTCCACTCTTAATTTTCATTTATACTGTTGGGTAAAGAAAGTTTTTAAAGGGCAGGATAGTAGCGGTGCCGGCAGCTTAGTGGTTGAAAGTCTTTTTATTTTTATCTCGTTTCCTTCCACTCTACTTCTCTGAGTTTGATCTATCAAAGTCTTCTTATTTGCTTGAAATATGGACTTTTTTCGCGGAGTCTGATTTTTCTTCGATTTCAGTTTTTTCTTTTTTTGTTGATTTCGGCTTATTTTTACTTGCTCATAGTCAGTTTCCTTCGTTGAGTCTTCCTGGTCGGTTTGTCTATTTTTTGCGCCTATTGTTTCACTCTCGGTAAAAACTTCGTCACTTTCTGAGAGTGATTCGGCGAGGCTTATCTCCATCGAAGTCTTTTTATCCTTTTTATCGGTTCATTGGAAACTTGCGTTTTCTAATGGCTGTGCAGGACGAGTTTGTTGGTTCCACGACCTCCGACAGAAACAAACTTAATACTGCTCCTTTCAAGTCGCTAATAGTACTTTACTTGGTGTTTGTCTTCCTTTTGAAGCGTTTATCATGAATTGTATTACTAGAACATATTTATCTATGCATTTTTTTTTAAATGTCAAAGCTCTTCGATATCTTTGGGTTCAAATACTATGCTCTATGCACATTTTAACTTAAAAGCACGAATCAACCGACAATGCTGCAGCATTACAAAAGGCCATTTTATCATTGATTTAGGCAAATTGTTTTGTTTCCTTCAGTTGTTTACAAAACTGATCAACAAAAATGATTATCCTCGGAAGCTAGCACAGTGGTTTAAGCTCATGCTGCATACTTCTGTGTGCAACTTGTAGGTTCAGGATTTAAATCCTGGCAAAGCAGCTTTCATCCTTCTGATGTTAACACAATGAGCAGGAACACAGACCCCATCAGAGGGCTAACAGAACTCCGGATGTTTAAAACGAAAGCAGCAGCATAGGGGAAAGAAAATGGCACCAGATGTGAGGCAGGCAACATTGCAAAGCAAGTAACTTGGGCTAAGGGGGCTCAGAGAGCCAGCAGGTGAAGGGCTGCTAGTGTGAGTTCATCACCCAACACTTCATACTTTAGGGGTCAATACATGGAATCTGGCATAAAGCTCTATACATAAAGGGATTATAATTAATTACACAAGAGAAAATGACCTATTGGGTATATCAATTCTCTCGGACACATCCTTCTTGCAATATTTTCATTTTGGGGCTTTAAATGTGCGCTTTGCAGCGCTTGCATTACAAGCTGTGTTCTCCAGTCCCATGGGATATACAGAAGGGTTATCACCTTATTGCCTTCTAACACAGGTTCCTCCATCTCAGTCATTTACTGACAAAGAAGGGTTTAGAGCTCTTCAGTGGGCATTTCGTCTTTAAGCTCCCATGATAATCAGCAGCTATTAACCTTATATTTGTCGCCATTGTAATGTATGCATAATGCGCCCTATTTTTAACATACAATTTGTTGTCATTTTTTGGAGGGGGGCGCCAATGATGCTTCCCGCTTAAGGTGCAATCTGGTGTAAGACCGGCCCTGCCCGGGCTGCATTCCTCATGGTTGCTAGGGCTTTCGTCAAGCCGTAAATCAGGCTCATGCAAGAGCCGAGGCGTCCATGTCCCTGCACCACATTCTTTCCCTGTCAGAATATGGTGCAGTTAAGAAATGTGTTGTTCCGGCATGGAACAACATATTTCTAACTTTAAACGGACCTCTGAATCAGGCCCTGAGACTCATACATAAGAAAGACATATAAGGAGCAGAGGGATACCCTGGCAGCACAGTAAACCAGGGGTAAGAAGTGAAGTGACATCCTGGAAGCAGAATAAACCAGGAGGCCAACAACAGATTTATAGCAAACAGGGAGGACCATTCCCCTTTCAAGAAATTAGCAAGAAAACTAAATATATCCTGGCAGATGGCACACAGGAGTTAAAAGTGGATCAAAAGGATAACAGTGTACAGAAACTGTATCTTTGATAAAAAAGACAAAGGATGATTTATACCCTTTTGAAACTCAGTTAAATTGTGAGAAAGAGAAATGTTTGTACTGCCAGAAGGAGTCTAGAGGAAGGGAGACCCCTTTCCTTTTATTATTATGTTCTGCACCTTAAACCCTTATGGTGAGAACTTTTAAAACAAGCTACAAGTATATAGCATACCAGAGTATCCTGAAACACATTATATTGAGTTTAGAGTATAAGGGCCAGATTAGGATTTTCGGACACAGCATAGAGGACGCTCTTTCGTTTAAACATCCTGACACAGATGGCCTTTAGTTATTTTCTGGAAATAAAAGTCCTTAGCAACCAACAAAAGTGACATTGTGTCTGAGCCTTACTCTTGACCCCTTACAGTACCCTGTCGGTCGAGGAAGATGCAGAGGGACCCATTGGCGCTAAAGCCAGCAGCACCCCTGCCTGCGCCACAGGTGCAGGGGCTGGAGATGGCAGTGCCTTGGCGAAGATTTCAAGCATTTTCAGTCAATAAACTTTGCCATTCCTCCTTCTTGGAGGATTGGTGTTTGAAAGGGTACCTGTGTTAACTGCTCCAGAGAACCCTTAGAGCAGTGGCTCTTTTTCTTTGAGGAGGAGAAGAGTACCGGTGAGAGGACTCAGAGCACAATCTCTTACAGTGGTGGTCCTTCTCTCTCTGCCTCTGCACGCCCGGAGCCGCTGGATGTTTGGAATGACGATTCACATCGTACGACCTCGGCTGAGACCCCAGACCCTTTGCCTTGTGGATGAAGGTTAATCATGTCGACGCCCGCTCCCTAAGGGTTTTTGGGTGCATCAACTGACACGACCCACAGTCCTGGGTGTCATGGTCTTTGCCCAGGCAGTACAAGCAAATGTTGTGCAGATTGGAGACAGATAGCTGTCTAGCGCAGTCCAGGCATGGTTTGAAACCAGAGGCCTTCCACTGGGTCGGCATGGGGGAATTTCACTAGAAAAGCTTGACAAGCACATTCCCGAAAAAATGAAGTGAGATGATGGGGCATGGCACTGCTACTTTTATTGGCCCCTATGTCATTTCCGGCACGAGGCACACAGAGGTGTCAAACGGACCAGACACAGAGCCGCGCAATGTCCACTGGTGGCGGAAAGGTTTCCGGGGAGCAGCTGTGATGGGATTTGGCTATCATAAGGCATTTATAACGGGCCTGTACACAAGTATTTCTAGGCACCACAACACAAAGGAGGGAGGACAAGACAAACGATCCTACTAGGCCTTGTGTCATTCAGATCGTGCAAGTGCGACACTAGAAGTACAAGTGAGAGGAAAGGGGGAAGTGCAATCAGAGCAGCATGTCTCTGAGTAAGTGAAGCCAGGGCCGTGCAGCTCTGGGTAAGTGCAAGGAGGCGGAGGGCTGTGGGGGTTACAGTTACAAACCCTAAGTGCGGGTCTTGAGCTGCTTCCAGAACTTCAGGTGGTCTATGCTTGGAGAAGCATCTGACCCTCTGGGAGTTAGAGGTAGCTGAGCAAAGGGCTCTAGAAGGAAGGTATTTTGGAAAAGAGAGTTAGATGGAGTGCAGGCCCCAGCCCTAGAAAGCCTTGTGGACGATGCAGAGGGTCTTGAACTTGATCCTTGCAGAACCGGGAGCCAGTGGAGAGATTTCAGGGCGTGAGAGATACGGTCCCGGGGCCAAGGATAAGTCTTGCTGTCCTGTTCTAGATTAGGTGAAGGGGTGAAGAGAAGAGGAAGGCAAATTGCGATGAGGCTGTTGCAGTAGTCCAGCCTGGAGAGAAACAGGGCTTTAGAGACAGTGAGTTTCTGGGGGAATGTCAGCTGGAGGAGGTGCAGCTGGAAGTGGGCCTTTTTGGCAAGGTCTGTGATGTGAGGAGTGAAGGAGAGATGACACCAAGGGTTTTTTGTGCGGCAAAGGAGAGGGTAGAGGGCCCAAGCAGGATGGCCAGAGTGAGAGAGGGAAAGTGGGAGAAGGGGTCCCAAGGAGAAGGGTCTGTGTCTTACTGGCATTAAGGCAAAGATCGTTGGAGGTGCACCAAAATCCTGAATCATGGCTAGACAGTCAGGAATGAGCCAGGGAGGAGCGGAGGCTGAAGGAAGCCTGAAAGCAAGCTGTGTTTCATCTGCATAACACTGAAAGAGAAGGTGGAGATCAGGTGGGCTAAAGGGGCCAGGTAGACATTGAAGAGCCAGGGTGAGAGGATTGAGCCCTGGCAAATAATGCATATGGAGAGAGAGGGGGAGAAGAGAAAGGACCCTAGTTGGACATGGGAAGGACGGTCTAGGAGGAAGAAGGTCAGACACGCCAGGGCCTTATCTGTGATGCCCAGGTTCGTCTGGAGTTGGCTGATCAGGGTGGCGTGATTGACGGTGTCGATAGCAGAGGAAAGCTCAAGGAGGATGAGTACAGAGGGAGAGCTGGAGTCAAGGTTAGAGCAAATCTTCACGGGTGTTCAGGAGAGTAGTTTCCATGTCTCTGGCTGCTCTGAAGCCAGACTGATGGTCATGGAGGCAACCAAGAGATTCAATGTGGAGGGTAAACTGGGAGATGGCTGGCTTTTCCAGGAGTTTTCTCAGGAAAGGATTGATAGAAATCAGGCAATATTTTGCCGGACATGTACAAACGGCACAGGGCTTTTTTGGGAGGGGGTGCAAAAGGAGTGCTTGAGGAGAGAGGGGAAAGATTCAGTGATGAAAATTGCAGAAATTGCCCAAGGGTGGCAATATGGTCCTTGATAGTTCTGGAGGAGCAAGGGAGCACCTGTTTGGATGACACTTTCAAAGATCAGACTTGTCTAGAGACATCATCATGTATTGTCTGAGCGAAGGAGGAAAAAGGAAGAGGAGAGGGAAATGCAGCCAAAGGGGGCCTCAGAGAGATTTGGGGAGAGGAAGATAAAAGCAAGGACAGGATGTCCTGAGTTTTAGTGGCAAAATGAGAGGCCAGAGCCATATAGAGGGAATCAGAGGCAGTTGGCGAGGTGGAGACTGCAGTCGGATTGGCCAGCTACTTGCAGATTTTAAAGAGTTTGGCCGTTTTGTTAGAGGCCGCAGAGATACAGGATTGGATATTGACCCTTTTCTTGAAGAGGACAGAGAGTCTGTATTTCCTTTGGAGGAGGCGGCTGGCCAGTTTGTCAGAGGATGCGCCCGAAGCCCTCCACTTCCTCTCAGCCACCATGTACTTGCGTTTCAGGTTGGCAAGGTTGGAGTCGTACCAAGAGTTGCACTTGGAGGTAGACTTCAAACTGATTCATGACAGGAGCAAGAATGTCCTGGGTGTTGGACATAGAAAGGTGAAAGTTAGAGAGGGCTGCGTCAGGGTGTGAGTCAGCCTCAGGAGTAGGAGGAGCAGAGAAAGGAGGGGCAAAGGCATCCACTGACACTCATGTCATGGGCGGAATGACAGAGAAGGAAGTTGGCAGTGCAGGGGTAGGCTTTGCTTGAGGGATAAGAAGTTTCAGGTGAGAGGAGAGCAGACAGTGGTCAGTTCAAGAGAGAGGAGTGATGAGAGGGTTAGGGCCAATCCAACAGAATGAGGCTTACTCTGAAATAAGCTCCTTGGTTTCGCTTTCAAAACCGATGCTGGCTTCTTCGGCTTCGATATCCTACGCGGTAGAGGTTGACTTGTGGAGGGTTTTTTGCAGCCAAGCAATTTGTTCTGTGTTTTTTAAGTGTATTGGGCTTGAAGATCAGACCAGAGTGACACTTTTCCTACTTAGGGTCTTGTGGAGGACAGTAGTTGCACACTGGGTGCGTGTCTTTCCAGGGGAATTTAGTGTTAATGATGGGGCAGAACACAAAGAGTGTTGTCCATTGGGGCTGAAGAAAGACAGGGAGCCAATATTAATATGAAATGGAGGATATAGAGGCATTCTGCAGACTGCCTAATGTGTTTGCAAAAGAAAAAATGTCCTCCACTCTCTTTACTGTAAGTCTATTGGTGTGGAGGCTTATCGTACTCCTGAGTCGTCTTGGTCCAGCTGTATTCTTGTTGGCACCATCAAGAAGTGTATGTTATCAAAGCAGAGATGTTTTGGTGTCAAGAGAGACCGACAATTTCTTTTTAACTGTGTGTGTAATCATCCGACCTGATAGACAAAAATCAATCTGAGTATGTTTTGCCGCATGAGGGAGCATGGGTACACATGGGCTAGTCATAATGTGGCAGGAATGGCCTTGTCAATGCCCTTTTCACCACCAATCACTGAATGTCGACCTGTGCATAGCATCTGACTCTACGTAGATTCACAAGCATCAGAAGATACAATGCCATGAACTGTACCACATATGGTGTAGTGCTCAATACCTATATGCACAGCCGATAACAAGTTACACAAGGAATTGCATATGGGTCTTACAAAAATCATGCCATCATTAGCAGAACATATATGATGTTAAGACTTCAGAGGTAACAATGCAAATTACACTTGTTGCTCATTCCTCCTGGAATAACTACACCTCGTCTATCCACTATGCTTCTCTCTGTTCTATCCTCCTCTGACTACTGCCATTTGAAGCCTTAGCATCAACCACTTTTAAAATCTAGAAATGCAACTGTTTTATCTGATGTCATCTCATTAAAGTGTCTAGCATCCGAGGAATTAGGGTTATTCACTATGATGTTCAACCTAAGTTTGTTCCATTTTATTCTGGCCTTTCTGGAGGATTGCCCCACATAACATATGCCACATGGGAAACACACTGAGTAAATGATATTAGATGTATCGCATGTAAAATATCTCAATTGAATTTGTTCACCTGTTTTAAGGTGAAAAAAATAACATTTACCTTTAAAACATTACAGGTTGCAGAATGTTATGTACCTGCCATTGTCTGCTTGATGACTCTTTGCTGAATGTGACTGGTAAAATGAACTCTCTCAGATCACTTTACTCCTGGTACTGGAAAAAAATGGTGCTGGAAAAAGATCTGAAGTTCTCTTTTCAATTTTTGTATTATTTATTTGCATAATTACATTAAACATTTTAGCAAAACAAAATTAATATCGGTAGGGGTAATCTGTCCCATTCTCTCTTAATTAAATGTCATATCTTTTTCTGTTGAATCCTTTACATTATTGAAGCCATTAAATAAAAACATCTACTTCTTTTTCAGCATTGGTTCCAATGCATTCAAATAAAATCGAACCATCACAATTAACATTGGCATTTGAGTTCCTCCTAGTAGTAACTGCCACCAGTCTTCTGATGATAGAGTCCTAAACTTCTCCACGATACAACCAAAATATAATGTTTGTTTCAAAGTAAAGGTCGAGCAAGTAATGAAGAAATGGCAAAGGGTCTAAGTTTAGCTCTTTTACAAAGCCTGCATCCGGGATTACTTACATCTCCTTGGGATCTAGCTGCAATGATTTCATTGGATCTGCATAGGTTAAATCGGATCCTCATGAAGGCTGTCTGTATTTTAGAATTTGGACATTTCTGAAGGTAAGGTTAAAGCTCACCTTGTTTCCTTGTTTCTGTGGCTAGTTGTGTGTGCAATTTTAATTTGGAGACTTCAACCAAAGTCTGTATCCAATCACAATCAAATCGTTTTTTTTTTCACCCTCCTTGGGTTTGAGATCTTCCAGCGAACAATTTGTCTCTTTAAGTAGATCGGTGCATTTGTTAACCCATGCACTTAGATATTTGTTGCGTTCTTCAGGAGTTAATCATTGATCCCTTTTATCATGTATTGAGTATTAGAACAATTACACTTTCGAAACAGGCTTAGTAACTTCCAATTTGCCGAAGATTTGAGGGAACATAGTCCCAGTTCTTTTCTCACCACCTGGCTAGGGATTGATGGGGGAGCTCGAGCACTTTCTTCCAAAAGGACTGTTTTTTGAGCATATTGGCTGTTTACAGTATGCATGACAACGGAAAACACATTGGAATTTCCTCTAGGTCGACATATGTTTCGGCCAATATGCTCAAAAAATTGTAATCTGTCAAACCCCTAGTCCATAGAATATATGAATTGGAATGAAAGGTGTGATTGATGAATGAACAATCCTATGAATGTTTTTATGCTATGGTTTTATGTAACTATTAAAGTGATTTACAATTTTGTATTCATCGGACTCAGTCAAATAATTGGCTCACTAAAGGTTTGTGGGACTGTAGAAATATAAAGCAGTTCTATTGCACTTTCACCTGTGTCATCGACAGGCCGTAGAGAGAGGGGTAGTCAGTCTGGTTTGTTCCTTGTTCTTTCTAATAAACCTCCCTGTTTACATATCTGACCCCCCGAGAACAAAAAAAGTTGGGAGGACCCATTTAGATTACAACCATGACAATGTATCCATGCACATCTTTGAGGAGTGAATTTGTTGCGTTGACATCTTAGGCTGGAATAGGCCACAGTCATTTTCAAAAATAACAGATCGAAGATCTCAAAGACAAAGATCGAAGATCTCAAAGACAAAGGCAAACTGGCGTTATTACTTCTCCTGGACCTCTCTGCTGCTTTTGATCTTGTCAATCACAAAATTCTCTGCCATCACCTCAAATCAGCCGCACATTTCTTAGAAAATGCCTCTACTTGGATCAGATCCTTCCTGGATAATAGATCAATGCGCGTGTTTTCCCCACTTGCGGCCGCACCACCCGCTCCGGTCTCTTGTGGTGTGCCTCAAGGGTCTTGTGTCTCGCCCACGTTATATAACGTGTTTACCAAACCCCTTTTTGATATTCTGGACCATTTGGGCGTCACGTATACTAATTACGCTGACGACACCCAGATACTAATCCCCATTACAGGAGACTACACAACTGACTCCCTCGCCATCAACGCCATCTACCAGGTCATCCAAGCGTGGATGGCCCAACACGGCCTCTGCCTAAATGATGAAAAGACAGAGCTCCTCATTCTTGGTTCACCACAAAAACTCACTAAACTTGACCCTGCTTTCAAGTCTTTCACCATTGATGGGAACACCATCCCTATTGCTAAGGACACGAAAACCCTAGGGATTTACATTGACTCAACCCTATCCTTGACTAGACAGTCCAACGCAGTCTCATCTGCAGCAGCGTATACTTGCAAGCTCATCACCGCCTGTCGCCCGTTCCTAACCACAGCCAACTGCGTAACCTTGGCCAGGACCCTCGTACTATCCAAGGTCGACTACTGTAATGCCCTCTATCTAGGTACTAATCTCCGCAATCTAAACAAGCTACAAATTGTCCAAAACAATGCGATCAGAGCGGCCCTTAACATTCCTAGGCGCCAGCATATATCTGACACCAGGCGCAACCTGCACTGGCTCTCTATCCCACATCGCATCTCCTTGAAGTCCCTGGCTCTCACACACAAATGCCTCCACAACCAAGCCCCTCGCTACCTGGCAAACAGATTCTCTTTCCACAATTCCACCAGACCTCGCAGAGCGGCCCAAGCCAAATGCCTTGTCATCCCGCGTTTTAATCTCCAAAGATCAGGTGGAACCAGCTTCCCCATCCTGGCAGCCAAACTTTGGAACTCACTCCCCAATGACCTTAGAGCAGAACCTTCCTTCCTGAAATTCAAACACCTTACCAAAGCTTGGCTATCCGCCCAAGACAGCTAACACCAGTTTACTGCCCTACTTGCACTTTGACCTACTCTGCATCCCTTTAACTATCCTGTAAATCACTGCCTTATTGATATTCGCTTGAATGTATATTCTGTAAATTCTGTAAATTCTCCTGTAATACTCCTGTAATACTCTGTCACATTGCCTTGTCATGCTTTCATCTTGTTGTAACTAAGTTAAGCGCCCGGTTGCCCCTGGTGCGCTATAGAAATAAATAAAATACAAAAAATACAAACAGTTAAATATTGCTGTGATGTTTTTGTCAAGGTCTCTTCCCTCAGCATTTGTCTACGGAAAGTTCTAGAACATTTGCAAGGCTGTTCCTCAGCTTGCTAACTTCTTACTGACTTCTTGTCATCCGTAGTCACCTGGTAACAAGCTGTCTTAAGATTTCTCCCTCCTTCAGATTTGTTATGTAATTCAGGATTTTCTGCAAGGTTCGTTGATCAAATCCCATCGTTCAAAAACTTGACTTGACAGTCAAAAGTATGTTATTTACTATAAGGAAGTTCAAATGTAGATATACCAAATCCGACCTCCTCTCTCTTCGGAACTCAACCAAAGTAAAATCTTCACTGGTAATGTGTCTCAGTTGAGGAATATAATTACATAGTTTTACCACGTTGTACCTATTTGGAATTAGATGATCTTGGTCCTTGACCACTCTTTTCAGTCTCAAGGAACGAGAGTAATCTTTTATAACATGTAAATCGGTATCGGAGCTTTCTTCAAATTCTTATGGGAGGATTTATACCTAGGATTAGTGGATGATCTGGGCTCAACTAATTATAGAGTTGATTTACTTAAAGCTCTCCTCCATGTAGAGCCCGAAGGGGGGGTTTCAATAGTCTCTCGTTCCATATCCTCTTTACTTCCCAAAGGCAGGGAAGTCCGATTCTGCCCCACCTCCATATTGGCTCTTTTTTCTTTAAACCGCGGTCTTGGTTGTCCCCTTTTGGATTCTTGAACAGTTGCACAAATAAACAAACGATCTCTCTTTTGCGCCAAGTTTAAAAAAGGCTGTTCCTCTTCCGAATTGATAGCTTGATCTGGCCTTTTATCTTCTTCTCCTTCATTTTGCTTAGATTGTATAGGAGCAATTACAAGCTCATTCTCCGTCGCTGTATGATTTTCAGATTGAGGTGGAATGTCATTCTCAATGAATTATATTGAATAGACAGAGTTCAAAAAGAGGGTTAAGCTCCTCCTGCATTGTGCTGTTAATCGTTTCATCTTCTCACACTTGGATTTTCTTTTTCTGGGTTATTTTCTTTGCATTGGTAATGTTGGTTTTCTCCTGATTATGACAAGTGTTTGGGAGTAATGAGAGTTTTTTAAAAAAAGGTACATGACTCATTACCCCACGAACGGAGAGTAGTTTTCTGTACCATCGATTGGACAATTTTCGTTTCTGATCCAAAGAGCGGGTACGTTTTAACTGCCCCCCCCTTTGTCGTCTCTTTGTTGCATCTGAGTAATGGGAACTGATTTTTTGGGTTCTTGTAGGTGTTGCTCCATAATAATTGCACCACTTGATATTAATTCCGAGGAATCCATAGGTTGGTCCATGGCCGTAATAGTCAAAGATTCTTTCATATTGTTAGATACAAGACACCCTTCTTCTGGTCTTGTAAATGCAATTACATCAAGACAAGGTTGGAATCTTGGTTATGGCCTTCACTAGGTGTAGAGGGTGTTTGAGATGGATCAGCATCCGTAATTCCTATTTTTGACTTTGATACCTTCCTGCAGCAGTTGTTATTCTGACGTTTTGGGATACCTCCATAATTGGGCTTTCATTGACCTCATGATGTTTCAGAGCTGTAATATAGCCTTCAACAAAAATCATTTTAGAGTGAATCATCGCTAGAAGGGTGGTATGGTTAGCCAAGGTTTTGTGTATATCCTCAAAGAATTTCATAAAAGGTGCCATTGCGATGGTATTCATTGACATTTGTGCCAAAGAGTCCGGTTTGTAGGGTCTGGAAGAATTGAAGTCAGAGAGCCATGAAGTTGAATTAGTAGAGACTTTAGTAGATGGGCCGTGCTTTGTGTTTGAAGGTAAATGGCCACTTTGTGAGGAACAAGAGGGATTAGGCATTGAGTCACTTCGGGATGATGTACTATTCCTTCTCATTATGTTATAGTGATGCTGGTCAGAAGTGGAGTTCCCCTTTTCCTCTAGTTCTGCCGAAAAGAATGTTATGTGAGCAGAAAACAAGTGCCTTTCGTCTATATACCTGCTTTTGATCTCAGCCAGTCTGGATTTATCTGAGTCTCTTGCTTGAGGGCTGATGGACTCTATGTCATGAGGTTGCTCCGCTGTCATATTCCTCATCGGATCTTCCCAGTTATTAATAGAAGATTCTTGGTCTGGCATTACCCCGGATGTATTAGATCGTAGATTTGTATTACAAATGATTACCTCTTTGGTTTGCAAATCAGATAGAAGCGATTCAGATAGCAGTCTTGGTTGTGTGTTCCTTGGTCTGCTAATTTCCAAACAGTCCTTTGTTGAGATATCTCTGGTAGATGAAACCATGGAGGGCACTTCATGCAGTTGACATGATTCTGCAATCCCTGTGTCTTCAAGCAGTTCTGCATCAGTCAGATCCATTTTCGTGCCTTCTCATGAAGGCCAGCCAGGAGGCCTTTTGGCCGAAAAGCAGTTCATCGGTGGCTGTGATAAATCAGTAACCTGTTTGAAAAGTGAAAGGTCCAACTGGCTGGTTTTAGGGCCTTGAAGGAAGGTTTTGTCCTTTCTTATCAGACCTGACCATTTCCATTTTAATCGCGGCAATGGTATTTGCGGCAATTCCAAGTAGACTAAGCAGCCATCCAACATGGTAATTTTCTTTTTTGTTGATCTCGACTATGATGAAAACAAGGCCACTTCCATTTGGTGGCAAATGATTTGTTCCTGGTTAGAGTCCTCCTCTGATTTAGCCAGATTGAAGGGGGTGGGAGAATCCTTGCAGCAAACCTTTGGCAAACTGCCCTTGGATTTTCTTTTGCCACTGTCCGGTTTGTGTGATCGTGTAATACCCTTAGTTGTTTTCTCCCGATTTTTCACATCGTGGAGGAAAGTAGCGGCAAACAAGGACGACTGGTCCAAGGAAGGAGCTAGAAGGCACATTGACCAGCCTGCCCAGCTTCTGGAATATAACTAGATTCCAGGTTTAGTGCAACATATTGCTGAACTGCTCAGCTGCAAGAGAGCAGGGCGGAGAGAGCGCTAGAAGCTCCGCCGGTGTAGCTTCCCCTCCTTCGTCCACTTGTAGCAATGGGCGATGTGTCGATGGTCGCATCAGAGAAGCAAAGGGCGAGGAATCAACTGACATCAGTCATGGCATCGTATATGAATGAGCCACTTTGGGGGCATTGAATCACAAGAAGCTAAAGTAATCTCGTACATAGGATCAGCATTGGTAATAGACCCCCCGGAGGTAGGAACTGCAATCAAAGCCAGGCTAAGCGATAGCCTTGCATATTGACATTTGGCATCCAAACCATATTCATTGCCATCAGTCTTACCTGGGGTCGCATATGGTACAATGTTACACAGAGGCGTCCTTTCAGCCAAACCTTCAGTCAGCACGCGAGATCCGCTTAGCAAAATTTGCATTTATGTTAGGTGGTTGGCCATTGCTCTGGCGTCAGGTGGAACTACTTTACCTGATCCATGAGTCATTTTAGAATTCACTTTTAAAGTTTATTCAGACAATCCGATAATCAAGCCAGCCAGGTGGCTCAGGACTAGCACAGCGCTCGGAACACAAAGCACCGAACACTCTGCACCCACTCCGCAGCCGCTCCGTTTAGAAGGTGAAGGTCCGCCTCCTTTAAAGTGCAGGAGAAGAAAGACTGTAGAGACGGCAAAAACACAGTAGTCTGCTACCAAGTCGACACTGAACACCATGCACCCACTCGGCACATTTAAGATTATTCCAATGTCTCTGTGTATTGTGTTGCTCTGTATGGAATACCTGAATACAAGTACTAATGATGGTTGAGGGGAGTTTGTCTTAGTGTGTAACAAAGACTCGTGTTGTGTCAGCCATCTTATCTCATGCATTTATCAGTTCTTATTAAGCATAACCCAAAGTGCGTGTGTGCATGTATGTGTGAGACTTGGAAAATTCCAACATCGCAGACTGGCTTTTTTGAAGACCCAGTGATGAGGATGTGAGAAGCCCGCCTTCTTAAAGTTGAAACACCTGCAATGAAGTGCATATATGAAACCAGCCAATCACGTACCAGCAAATTAAGTCACACACATGTGCAAGCACTCATATGGAGCTCGGCCCAGGGAACGGGGATAGCGGCTTATAAAAGGCAGCCCCAAAAGAAAAGAGGTGCCTGAAGTTGGAGAAGGAATACATTTGGCAACAGTTGTAGAAAGGATGAGCAGGAGGAGGTGGTGAAAGGACAATCAGATAAGCAGGAGGAGGTTGCGAAAGGAGGAAGAAAAGTTGGAAGAAGATATAAAATCTTCGTAGGAGGTGGTGAAAGGAAAAGGCTAGTGGAGGTTATAGGATCTGAGGAGGGTGGTTACAGAGGGAGCAGAAAAGTTGCAAGGACGTTAGAGAAAGGATAGAGAGGGAAACACAAGTCAACCAGCTGTGTGTGCAATGTAGGAGAAAGAATGAGCAAATAGTGGAGCAGCAAAGAAGCAAACGATACATCAGTAAACATAGATAGTCACATGGGGAAAATACAATTAGACCCCTAAGGAATGGATAAAGTTCAAGGTTACAAGGGATGAGTGTGCGAGTTGGCTGTGGGGGTTAGAGAGCCAAGACACTTACACAGGGTGGTGGCCAAGAACCCAAAGAATAGATTGAAAACCCACTAAGTATGCCTTGCCTCTGGGAGAAGCTGTCCTATCTGGCTGGCCAGTGCAAGAATCAGGAGCTGTGGACTTCATCATGCCAGCCTGCAAATGCCAAAAGAAAACCTGACTGCTGAGAAGAAAACCGACAAAAGAAAGTGGGGCCAGGTAGAGACCCAAGGAGACTGTTGAGAGAAACTTTTTCAGTGGTTTGAAAATACAGACTTCAAACTCAGAACCGCTATTATGGCACATAATTCAAATCAATTATGGCACATGATTTAAGTTTGAAATGACCTAACTTTATGTTAAACCCTTAAACCCATTTCTGGAACTTGAAGCTCTGGCCTGAGTCTTTGTGGAGACCACTCAACCTTGTGACAGTTGTTAGGCAGAAACCTGTGCAGTTCCCTGTGGGACCACTGCAAAAGATTTAAGACTACAGGTGTTTGGCAGTAAACCCACTTGGTAGCAGTCTGCACCACACAGATTCACTTGGTAGCTGTGGCTGAGCAGTCAGACTTCCCTCAAGAAGAGTTAGGCAGTATACAGAGTATTCACAATAGGTCAAAAGAACACAGTAGAACAAGTAAACACTGACCAGGGCTTGGTGTAAAAGAGATATAATTATTTATTTAAAACCACACCTAGAAAAACACACAGGCACTAATAGTAAGCAATTCAAAAACACGGTCACTAAAAGATATACACTCTCTTAGAAGAATATTAGACAAGTCTTAAGTAAAGCCCCACTTATTTCCAGACAGCGGTGAGCGCTTAACGCAGATGGCACTCTAATAATTCGTTTTAAAAGGGAGAGAAAAGCAGAGAATAAATTGAAACAGGTCCCAACACTTTTAGAAGAACACAACAAGAGAGGAAGGCAAAGTAACACCGTGAAATTAGAGTTCAGTAGGCCGGATCCACTTTAAGAGGATCAAACGAAATGTGTCCAAGGTCACACGGCTGTAGTGCACAAAAGTCTTGAAAAGGTTCAAAAAGAGTTGGACCAAAGAAAGGGACCAGTTAGAAGGTCAAGGCGGCCAGCCCAGTCCAGAAGGTTAAGGGGTTATTATTACCTTGTAGCAATATTTAGAAAGGGAGGTCTGGCGGACACGGTACCATAAAGTGGTGAGAATACTCCAGCGGGGGCAATTGTTCCTGGCAGCGGATGCAAGTCGGTGCTTCGTCCAGGGGAAGAGGGGATCTCGTCGGGGAGGAAGACAGGAGTCTGTTGCACTGCCAGGGAAGAAACCAGCCGCGGAGTTTCTCAGGTAAAAGGAGCGGTCCTTTAGTTCGCGGTCCAGTGGTAAGTGGCTATCCGGTTGCCGGGGTGCTTGGCACCGGCAATTCGACCACAAGCCGGTCTGGGGTGCGAAGAGAAGAAGGTAAACTGGTTGTGCCCACCAGTCAGGGGAAGAAGCCTCTCCAAACGGAAGATCTTCTCTGTCGTCGGGAAGTGGTGAGTCGGTTCCGCAGGGCTCCACCGGTGGTGTTGTCGTGGTAGGTCGGCTCAGCTTCTCCCTCGTCGGATTCTCAGGTCCTGTGGCGACTTCTGAAGTTCCAGTCCCCAAAGCCCTGCTTTTATGCAGCACACCCCCATTCACTCAGCCTAGCTGTCAATCAAACATGCTAAGTGGTGAGCCGGCCGGCTCACCACTTGGGCCAATCACACAAGAGTGCGACTTGAGTTACCAAGGTAACTCAGTCCAGGGTACCTAAACCCCCTCCCAAACCCCCTGTGGTACCCAGACAGAGTGGCACCACTTTTGGAGGCTTCTGTGGAGAAGCCCGCCAAAAAGTGGAACAAAGGGCTCGACTTGGGTTGGAGTCACAGAAGAGAACACAAACGCCATTTTAGAATCGAGTCCTGGCAAAAAATACCATCCGGCGAATTAACATTAAATAAATAAACCGGCGGTATGTTCGAGGCTATGAGAATTAAATAATTAAAGTTGGTAGCCTCGAACAATGGGAAAATACCATAGGGATATATTCACGGACGAATATAAAAAGTAGTATCCACTGCCACCAGCCAAAACTCGATCAGGGGGGACGGAGACGTGCCCCCTCGACAAACAGACCCCGGGGCAATCGAATTGCCCCGACCAGTACGTCCAAAATATGATGGTTTGTACTGGTTTCTGTTAATAATTTGGGACTAGTAAAGCCAATGGTGACTTTACATGCACTGGGAGACAGTAGTCAGTCCCAGGGTATGGAGTCTAGGTGGGGTGTCACTATGACACCCCTGTGTCACTGCACGGAGGGTGCTGTGTAACACACATAGTAAAAACACATGAGACCCTATGGAGTAAAGGACCCCATAGCCCATAAAACACATTAACAGTCACAGGAACACCATAAATCATGTCCAAGAGTGGGAAAAAGAGAGTCTCACTCTTGGCAGGAGAAAAAGACAAACTCCAGAAATCCAGCAAAGCTGCTGGGGGAGTCACTAGGTTAGGAAATTCAGCCTAAAGAGAGAATTCTCCCTAACAACAGTGTACATTCACAGACTGCCAATTTTCCCAGGATGCATTGCAGAAGCCAGTTCAGCCATGAACAGTCAGCATTGTGGATACAAGAGATGCTCGCTAGGAAGATTGGAGACCAATGTGGAAACAGATGCCCGTAATGACAGGGCCACATGATTTCAAGTTGAAGGCCCACACCTTTCAGGGTAATTCATAGAATTTCGCACAAAAGTGGCGCACGCGGCTGGTGCACAGTGTGCGCATGCGAATGTCTGCGCCAGCCGCGTGCGCTAAAATTGATGGCCGCGCACAGCGTATTCATGGATTTTAGCCTCCAAAACCAGCCGTGGCGCAGCAACCCTGCAGCAGCGCCAGTTACGCCCCCAAGAAAGTCCTTGCGCAAGGAAAAGCCATCAAAATCCCACTAACCCTCGACCAGTTTACAGGACTGCCAAACAGCAAAGCCAAGCGGGGAACGTGTATTACTGGGGTGCGCGTGAAGTTTCACACGCGAAAGGGCCTGTGCAAGTGGGGTACGTGTATAACTGGGGTTCGCGGGAAGTTTCACACGTGATTTCAGCAGGGTACATGTATTACGGGGGTTCGCGGGAAGTCACACGCGATTGGATCCGGGTACGTGTATTTCGGGGGTGCGCGGGAAGTTTCACACGCGAAAGGGCCTGTGCAAGTGTAGTACGTGTATAACTGGGGTTCGCGGGAAGTTTTACACACGAAAGGGCCCTGTGCGAGTGGGGTACGTCTATTCCTGGGGATCTTGTGAAGTTTTACACGCGAAAGGGCCCTGTGTGAGCGGGGTACGTGTATTATGTGGTTCGCGGGAAGTCTCACACGCGATTTCAGCAGGGTACGTGTATAACTGGGGTTCGTGGGAAGTCTCACACGCGATTTCAGCAGGGTACGTGTATAACTGGGGTTCGTGAGAAGTTTTACACGTGAAAGGGCCCTGTGCGAGTGGGGTACGTGTATAACTGGGGTTCGTGTGAAGTTTTACACGCGAAAGGGCAACGCCCATGCGTGACACGTCACAGATGCGCTTACGTGCTAAGTGCCTTTGGTCCAATGAAATCGCGTACGTGGGCTGACCCGCTTACGCGCTAAGGGCTTTTCCTCGAATTACACGCTGTCGTGCACATTTTTCACGTGCCAATTCGCTCCGTATCAAGCTGGCCATGCATACACACACGGAAGACCACGCTCCTGCCTTCAAGGCCATTTTCCTGCCCCCCAGAGCCCCGAGCACGCTCCCACCTGCTGCTACCTGACTGTCTGCTGCCTACATGCCCTGCTATTTGGTGCCTGCACATCAGCAGGGGTCCAGTTGTTGTGTCCACCCCTGCTGGAACAGAAGACTCCCGACTGGGATACCATCGCTCCACAGCCCAGCCCCAGGACCCGGTTGCCCACCCACTCCTGCCTCTGGGGTTGCCATGTCGGGCACATCTCCATCTGCACCACTGGCAACCCCCAGCCAGAGAGACAGAGGGCCACCAGCTTCACTGCCACCGAAGTTGGTGTCCTGGTGGAGCATGTCCTGGGGCATTATGATGCCCTTTTCGGAACATCACGCGCCAACAAGGAAGGACGGGAGAGGATCTGGGGCGAAGTAGTGGTTGCCATCAACGCAGAGGGGGTGGCAACCCGCGACATCAAGCACGTCAAGAAGCGCTGGGAGGACTTCAGGTCCAGGACCCTCCACAAGGCCTGGCGCCTCGCGGAGGGGGGCCGGGCACGCATGAGTAACATCCAGATGAGGGTCCTGGAATGCGTAGGCCCAGCGCTCCACGCCCAGATCCTTCGGAGGCAGACCCGTCCGGAGTTGAGCGGTAAGTGGCCAAGCATTGCTGTGTGAGACAGGGCATGTTGCAGTGTGCTGCTAGTCTGATGCTTGCCTGTATGTGTGATATAGGCCATGTATGGATGTGTTTGTGCAGGGACATCATGGTCATGCATGTGAGACCAGTTATGTGTGAACCGCATGGTTGGTGCATGTGTTTTAATGCAACATGGGGAGCTCTATGCGGAATGCACAGATGAAAGCATGGCTGTCTCTGTTCCTGGACATGAAGGGGGGGTGAGGAATGGGTGCTGATGTCATGTACTTATGTGGTGCACGTGTGTGTGTGTGCCAGAGAAGTGTGTGTGTGACTTTGAAACGCCATGGCTGCATGTGACTTTGAAGGCAACATCTTGGTTTACAGGGGCCCTTCTACATGGTGTTGATGTTGATTGCGGGCGCCGGGACTGTTTCTGCATGTGTTTTGTGTGCATTGACCCATGGGTTGTGGAAGGACAGGATGGAAGTGACATTTGACAGTGCCACTCATGTGTTATTGCTTCCTGTCTAGGGTATGTTGTACTGTACCCTGATGCTTGTGTTCTATGTCTCCCTCTACGCAGCGTCAAGTGAAGAAGAGGGCGGAGACGGCGCTGTGGAGCAAAGTGGCAGGGATGCCTCCACTAGGCGGCTACGCAAGGACCAGCCGCCCTCCAAGTAATTTCCATCATCCGGGACCAAGGGGGCTGGTGCTGCGTCTGCCACAACGGCTGTGGCGGAAGGGCCGGGTGAGCCCCCACAGGGGCTTCCAATGGCGGAAGACGGTGTAGAGACATCAGGTTGGTGGTCTCCACAGAGGAGGAGGAGCCCACTACTGAGCCGCACATGGGGCCTGGTGGGGGTAGTACCACTGGTGCAAGTGGTGCAGTCCAGGGCCAGGGGCAGGAGGCAGCACAGGTCACCCCGGAGGGGCCTGTGCATGTCGCTGTCCCTGACCATGTGACTGCACCACCATGCACCAGCAGGGAGGCCCTGGACCAGGCCCGTCCGAAGGTAGGGGAGAGTGCCATGTCATCTGCCTCTCCACTACCTGCGGACGAGGGGTCCCACGAAAGTATGGGCTCCGTCCTGGTTGGTGGGACCCTACATGTGTCGCGCACTCTGGCGGACCTGCTGGCAGGTGCCTTGCACTGCTGGGGGGTGGGGGTCAAAGGGACATGAGTGGGGGCCTGCTGGCAGGTGCCCTGCACTGCTGGGGGTGCCAGGGGACATGAGTTTGACATGAGTGGGGGCCTGCTGGCAGGTGCCCTGCACTCACGTGGAGCGAATCCCACACATGGAACTAAAAAATGAAAATGTATTATGTACATTAAATCAAAAATGAAATGAAAGCATACCAAAATATGAAACATGAAATGAAAAGCATGTGAAAAAGATGATTGAATGAAAATGATAACCAATCCATATAAATTTGAAAGAAAAACAGTCCAAAGTCACCCTCCAACAACGCAAATCTAAAGGAAATGTAAAAAAAAAAAATCCATTGCTTCATGTTCATAAAAAAATAAAAGAGAAATCAATCCATAGTCCAACTATTTACAATCCATTGTCCGGGGGAAAAAAATCCATTGCTCCATGTCCATAATGCAAAACCAACAAAAAGAAAACATGATTAAACTATATACAATACATTGTCCAAGGATGTAAAGGGTCCATGATCCCAACCAAACAAATGAAACCTACCTACCTAACTACCTAAATATATAAGTATATACAAATTTGGGTGGCATTGTCCATTGACCACAAATAAAAGGAAAACATGAAGGAAACCTAACTCTAAAAACTATTTACAAGGGCAGCGGGCTAGTCCGACGGCTCACTTTTGGATGTCCCGGGCCAGGGCATCATCGAACTCCTGCTCAATGTCCTGGAGGCGGTCCTCTTCCATGGCCCCGAGGGTTCGCAGGGACGACGACATGTTCTCCTCCAACTCCCTGCTAATTGCTTCGAGGCACTCGGCCCACCTCAGGGCCCTCCGCATGGAGTTCTCCGCCCTGACCATCGTGAGCCGTGCCTCTTCTGCCCGCTGCCACTGCGCATCTATAGCATGGTCTAACCGCTGCCACACGGAAGACACTTCCAGTCCTGGGTCCTCCTGCCCTCTGGCCAATGCCTGCCCCTCCGATGTCGAAGGCCCCGAGCCATGATGGCTCCCACCTTGTTGCTGCTGCTGCTGTGCCTCTGCCTGTGCCCTGGCTCTTGCTGCCTGCACATCCTCCTCCGGCTGGGGTGCAGTTGTTGAGGTGGCCACCCCTGCTGGACATCGGACTCCCGACTGTGGCAGGGATGTGTCCTCCACCAGCCTGGCCTCAGGGTCAGAGGCAGCTCCACAGGGTACCCAGGTGATATATGGGTGGGAAGATGGCATGGAGGACGACTGGGGCATAGGGGGTTCAGTTGAGGAGGGGGTCGGAACAAGGTCCAGAAAACAGAGGAATCCGGCCCTGGTGAGCTGTCCCAGTAGGTCAACGCGGTCAACGAGCCATCCGAGAAGACGTGCAGTCTCCTCATAAAAAGACAGCAGGTCAGCTTGCATGGCCGTTGATGCAACGCCACCCCACCCTGGACGGGCTCAACCCGGTCCTGGATAGCCACGTCCGCAGGGAGAGGAAGGCCAGTTGTAAGCGGATCCCCTCCCTGAAAACGGGTCTGGACGTAGGCATCCCTGCTGGTGCGGGATGATGCAGTCACAGGATCGGGGACAGGATTACACACAGGCACCTCCACGGTGGCCTGTGCTGCCTCCTGTCCCTGCACTGCACCACTAGCACCAGTGGAATCCCCACCTCCAGACCCCGTGTCTGTCCCTTGCATGGCCTCCTCCTCCACCAAACCCCCCCACCAAACCCCCCACCAACCTGGATGACTCCGTGCCATCTTCCTCCGTCGGACCCTGTGGAGTCTCAGCTGCCCCTTCTGCTGCCGAGGTGTCCAACTCCAACCTCCGCCTCTTGGACCTACCCTCGGGAGGGGAGCCGGGCCTTGCGCCTCCGGCTGACAGTGCGATCCCTGCCGCTGTGCTCCACAGCACACTCTCTGCCCTCTTCATCAGTTGACGCTGCAGACAGGGAGAGATAGGAGACAGGCATCAGGGCACTGTACAATGGACTGATACACACATGACAGTTCCACATGAGTGGCAGTGTCAAACTTCAGACATGGCATCGCAATCCCTTAACTCACACACATGAGCTATTCCACAGCCATATCACAACAGCCAGCAACATCCATACACATACAACAGCATGAGCAGCCAAAGGTGAGGAAGACATCACATGAAACACAGGGAGTGCACTAGACATGCACACACGCCACCACACTTACATGCATGTCTACATCTCCTGCAACGGTTTCAGTGAAGAGATCGCCATACATGTCACATCTGCCATTCATCCTTGTCCATATCAGTGTCACGTGCATCCATGATGCATCACATTTTCACACTTGTGAAATACACATACATGCACATGTACACAGTGCAGATACATGAATTATGAACCACCATCCGTGCCACAACCATGCCAATGTACATAAGGAGAGATTGAAACCTGTGCGCTCCCACACCTTCATATGCCCAGCATGCTCACCAACACATACACCATCAATGTGTCTCACACCTGAGAGGACTCACATGTGGCAGCCACACGCCCATGTTCATACACATCCCTACATGGCCCTACATAAACACATGTGCAACCTGCACACTACTGGCACAACACGACACGCACAGCATACCATCAACATGCATGTACACTTACCGCTCGACTCCAGATGGGTCTGCCTCTCACGGATCTGGATGTAGAGCGCTGGGCATATGCGTTCCAGGACCCTCATTTGATGGTCTGAAAGCTGGCCCCGGAGCCCCTTGGCATCCGCTGCCTTAGTGAGGCGCTGGGCCGTGTTGAGGGTCCTGGACCCGAGGTCCTCCCAGTGCTTCTTGACATGTTGTAAGTCGCGGACTGCCACCCCCTCCGCGTTGATGGCAGTCACGATGTCCATCCAGATCCCGGTCCGTCCTTCCTTGTCGGCGCGCAAACTTCCAAAGAGGGAATCATACTGCCCCAGGACTTGTTCCACCAGGACAACAACTTCGGTGGCACTGAAGCAGGTGGCCCTCTGCCTCTCTGGCTGGGGGTTGCCAGTGCTGCCAGATGGTGTAGTGCTGGACATGGCAACCCCAGAGGCAGGAGTGGGTGGGCAACTGGGTCCTGGGGCTAGGCTGTGGAGCGATGGAATCCCAGTCGGGAGTCTTCGGTTCCAGCAGGGGTGGTCACAGCAACTACACCCCTGGCTGACATGCAGGCAGCAAATGGCAGGGCACGTGGGCAGCAGGCAGTCAGGCAGCAGCAGATGACAGGTGGGAGCGTGCTCGGGTCTCTGGGGGCCAGCAATTCGGCCTTCTAGGCAGGAGCATGGTCTTCCGTGTGTTTTCGCGTGGCCAGCTTGATACGGAGTGTTTTGGCACGTGAAAATCTTGCACGTCAGCGTGTAATTCGAGGAAAGGGCCTAATCTGCCCTTATCAACAAAGTAGTCAACTTACAAACCAAAATCGCCCTAAAAAAAGCATCTCTCACACCTCAGGACGCCCTAACCCCAGCACCCCTACTTAAAGCTAAACAAATAACACGTTTCTGCTTCTCCAGGGTTTCTACCATTGAAGTCGAAAAAGTGATCCTGGGACTTAAACCGTCCAACTGTAAAGGTGACCAATGCCCTGCCCAATTAATTAAGGATGCTGCAAGAGAATTATCGCCATTCATAGCTAAACTCATCAACTCATCCTTCACTACCGGCATTGTACCGAAAAATCTTAAAGAGTCGTGGGTCTTGCCACTCCTAAAGAAGCAAACCCTCGACCCTGCCATTCCTACCAATTTTAGGCATATCATGACTGTGCCCTTTCTTCTAAAAATCTTAGACAAAGTGGCATACATGCAAATACAAAATTTCCTTGAATCCAACCACCTGCTCGGAACCCGCCAATCTGGATTCCGTCCCCAGCATGGTACAGAGACTGCCCTTATCGATCTCAAGGCCCAAATAGATCAATGTAGGGACAATGGCCAAGCAGCCTTACTCCTCTTGCTAGACCTCTCAGCAGCGTTCGATTTAGTCGACCATACAGTCTTATGCAGCCACCTAGACTCTGCTGCTCACTTCTCTAAAGAGGCCATATTATGGATCAAATCCTTCAAGAATAACCGTACCATGAGAGTCTTCTCTCCATCAGCCTCAGCTGACCCTATCCCTATAACGTGCGGTGTACCCCAGGGATCTTGTGTATCACCTACCCTCTATAACATTTTCACAAAGCCGCTCTTTGACGAAATGGATCATCTGGGTATCGCCTACACCAACTATGCAGACGATACCCAGATCCTCCTTCCGCTTTCAGGAGATTACGTCGTGGATCTGGCTTTAGTGAATAAAATTTACAGCATCGTTCAGGCATGGATGGCCACACACGGCTTATGCCTGAACGACAAAACTGAGCTCATAATCCTAGGCACCCCGACATACATAACTAAACTCAACACTGACTATGCCAGCTTCATTATCGATGGGAACAATATCAAAGTAGCAAAGGAAGTCAAGACCCTAGGCTTTTACCTTGACGCCACCTTAAACTTTGGCAAACAAGTCAACTCCTGTATGTACCTGTATATATTTTATTTATGGCAGAATGTATTATGTTTATGTAATTGTACCTGTAACAAAGCTGAGCATATTCTTGTCTTGTGCGCCCTGATGCTCCCGGGCCTGGCGCGCCCTACAAATAATAAACTAAACTAAACTAAACACACGCGATTCCACTGGACCAAAGGCCCTTAGCGCGTAAGTTACATTACGCGCGCGGGCGTTTCCCTCATAGTACGTGATGACAGAGAACACGTGGAAAAACTGCACGTCCGAGTGTCATCGCGTGTAATTGGAGGAAAGCGCCCGCGTACACGCGTCTCTGACGTGTACGTGTGGGCCGGTTTAAAAGCTGCGTGTAGGACGCCATTTCCTTGTATGGGCTTTTCGTGGAGAGCGAGTGGGTGAAATCTGTACTTCTTGTCGGTTCACACGCGATTACTTCACAGCATTTCTAGTTCGTACTCCCTATTACCTCTGACAGATCTTTTCTGATTTTTTGTTGGGCCCGTTTCCTCAAACAGAGTTCACTTCTCCTTTTGTCCTGTCTCCTCAGACAGCGTACAATAATTCTTTTGGCGGGGGTGTTGCCAACGCGCACACACGCTTATTTTTCACGTTCTTTTTCCAGGCTGACTGTGTGTTCCGCACGTACTTAGCAACTGTGCTTGCCCCGTGTGTCGCGTTCCCCTTCAGAGGTCATTGTAGGCTGCGTGTATTACGCATACGCTTATTTTTGTGTTTCTGGGTGCCACAGCGTAGTGCGGGTTCATTTTTTCAGGCACGTGGTCTACGAGGGGTTGCGTGCACGTTTATTTTTGATTTTGGGCTGCCTGTGCATTGCGTGACCCGTCATCTTCCCCCAGGGGTCACAGACAGCCTTGTTAGAGCACTAGGGTACAAATTCCATCTGGTATCCTACCCCTTTGACCCCCAATTGCCCAGGACAATAGTTTACTGCAACTCCCATACGCACAACAACATCAGTGCCATGGTTGGGAGGCGACCAAGCGGTAAGGGAGGCAAAGGTGGCCGACCCTCAAGAGGTGGGTGTGGTGGGCGCAGTAGGGGACGTGGCCGGGATTTGCAGGGTGCTCCTATGCCCCCATGTGTGGAGGAACAATCAGGGACACCCATGCCCCCCCCATGGTTGAGGGAAACGTGGCTGACACCATCCAAGCTCAGCCCCTGTTGGACCAGCCCATTGTGGCACCTGACCTGGCACAGGATGACTCCCTGGCTGACTTCCAGGTCAGCAAGTCTAGGCCATGTGTGGCGGTGCAAGTTGTTGTCACCAATCCACGTGGATCTGGGGCAGCTATGTCATCTGCTGCCCCAAGTATGCAGGGTGGGGAGGCTGCAGGGGCAGCTGCAGCTCCATCCGCCCCAGCTCTGACTCTCCCAGCCAGGACAGTGTCAGTCCAGGTCCATCAAACTGACGTTCCCCCTGCCAAAATTACCCGGCAACCAATGCCTGCATCAAGACCTATGGTCATTGTGCATTCCCACACTCCTACTACCCAGTCCACCGGTGATTCTGCCCCTACTGACCCGAGCGGCGTAAGCCACTCTGGCTCTGCTCCACCTTTAAAGAAGAGGAAGAAGGGTGCTCTGAGACGACAGGCTGAGACCCCAGACACGGCTACACACTCCGGTACCTCAAGGAAGCCTTGCTTTAATGAACCGCACCTTGATGCACTTGTGGGCTATGTGTCGGCACATAGCCACGAAATGCTGGTGACTGCAGGGTGCAAGACCACACCTGGTCAACGTAAGGCACACTGGCAGACCATCGCCGACCGCATAAGTGCCCTTGGATTTGTGAGGCGCTCAGCTGATTGATACAAGCGGTGGAATGACCTGAAACGCAGAGCAAAGTACAAGCTGGCCTCAATTCATGCCGCTACTCTGGTGACTGGCGGTGGGTCTCCAAAAGCGGACAACGAACTCACTGAACATGAATCTGTTGCTGGGGCCTTAGTCACAGAGGAACAGATCCAAGGTGTGGGAGGACTACCTGATTATGATGCATTGTCCGGTGAGTGCCCATGCATGTGTGTGTAATGCATGTGTATGTTGTTTGGGTGACGGGTTCTGATTGAGTCCAGGTGAGGGTGTGTGTGCCTGAGTGGTATGGGTCACCCATGTGCTTCATCCAAAACATTCAGCGGCCTTGGATTTTGGTGTGACAGTATCCCTTCTGCCCACATTAGTAATTTTGCTCAACATTACTGCATTTGCTCTTGAAGTGGTATCTTGCAACAACATTGTTTGTATTTTTCAGTGTTCGTTCAGGCTGATTGTTTCAATTCTCCCACTTTTGCTACACATTCCTCAGCCCTATTGTCACATTTGTGACATGCTTCTGTCATTGATGAACCCCACATTGGACCACATGTGTTACCTCGTTAGATGAATGATTTGACCATTCAGGCTAATTGAGTATTGGCCTGATCACAGGAATTTTTGGGGCCTGTTTGAATGTGGAACATGATAGTTCTTTCCTGTCATGTTGAAGTGACCAACCATTGATGTGTACATCGGCCTGCAATCACTGTATTTTTGTACATTGGATGTGTTGCAGTGTGTGGCACATGCCTATTTTGTCACACTATGTAGCATTTTTGATCTCATCATGTCCATCTCACATGGATGGCTGACAGTATTCATTCACTGACATATGGATGTACTTGTTGAATGTACCATGGCTATTGTACATGCCATCTGTGTGATGCCATGTGTCATGTATGTGTATTGGACATGCCACTCACAGGCCAATGTGTGATGGCAGTGCTACCCAGCATGCAGCAAATGTGTTGCTCTTCCATCTTGGTGTCATCAGTGTCTGCCTTTTGCCTCCCCTTCCAACTCTGACAGTGCATGCATGGGAGGGTTATAGTCATGTAGGACATGTGTAAATCATGTACTGGTTCCGTAGCTTGTCAGGCCTATTTGTGTGCTATGGTGCTAATGCCTGTTTCCATTTTTTGTTTTTCATGTTTTTGCAAGGGATGACGCACTTGATGCTGTTGAGGTTGAGGAGATGGTGCAGACCCAGGAGGAATCTCAGTCACAACCGGGCACCAGCGGGGGACGTGGTGTGGTGGTGGGTGAGAACCCAATCTTGCTGCAGAACATTCTGTCGAGGGGTGCCTCTGGGTGCACCTCCCCAGACCTCTATTCAGGTGCTGATTCGGATGATGAGACCTATCTGGCGTTGCAGGTAAGTGTTTCTGGCAGGGATTCTGTTCTGTCCAACCCACCTGTACCAGGGGTAGAACCCTCTATGGGGATGTTAGTGTTGGTAACTCCGCCTTTGGCGGTTACGGATGCAGGGTCACAACAACTGATCCTGTTCCTGGGCCAGCAGATCAGAGGGGGAATGCAGTCCTGCAGCCTCAGGCAGTGCCGGCACAGCAAGGCGCAGATCGCCTTGCCCCAAACAGGTGTGGTGCCCGCCGACGCGGTGGCTGTACGCCACCAGGCAATGCCGCATGGGAACAATCCATGTACGTGTAACGCTCACCTGATTCTCGCAGAGGCGCCGGTCTTGACTGGGCGACTACCGTATCTTCAAAGGTGATGTGTAGCAGCCGGGTGGCTCTTTGGGCTGGACCTCTGTGCACTGTATGCCTGACGTGTAGAGTAAGATGTCTGCAGATAGAAAATAAGGGGTTAATGAACTGGGGTTATTGGGGTGTCCCTATCTCTTTCCTCTTCTCCTCTCCTGTAGACCCCCAAAGGTTAACGCTCTCACCTTAGGTAAGTGAATGCCGAGCTCTCCATCTGCCTCGGGGCAGGGTGCTGTAACCAGTTTCTTCACTGGATAGGTAGCGCAGGCCTCTTGACTTCAGAGGACTGCTGTCCGTCGTTTACTGCACGAACGGTAAGTTTCGAGTCATTCAAATGTCTGTAAAGTCTTTAGTAATGATGTCTCTTGTTTTGCAGGGTTCCGGCGATGGCGGATGACGGGCTGAAGTGAGTTGAAGATGGAGCCCGTGTGATGAATAGAAGCGCCTGGAAGCACGTAAGTAAGCGCTTGTTGCCTGCTTCACGATGCGCTCTAACTGTCTTTTTATTTTGCAGGTACGAGTTCGGAGCGGCTGCAGGGTGCCGGAATACCCACTGGATTAGATGTGGAAAGGAGTAATGGCACGTGAGTATTAAAGTTCCCCAATGTCTTAAACGCACCTTGTTTTGTCTTTCAGATGCGGGATGCAGCGCCGAAGGCCTCCGGAGCGTGCAAAGAGTTGGTAAGCTTTTGTCTTTCAGATGCCGGAATGCAGTGTGAAGACCTCCGGAGCGCACAAAGAGTAGGTAAGCCTTTGCCTTTCAGATGCCGGAATGCTAACCTGTTCTTCCTTGTCTTTATAGGTGTTGCTGAAGACTGGATTCAGGATGGTAAGCCTTTGCCTTTCAGATGCCGGAATGCTAACCTGTTCTTTCTTGTCTTTATAGGTGTTGCTGAAGACTGGATTCAGGATGGTAAGCCTTTTTCCTTAGGCCCAGGACCGGATGCAGAAGACACGATGAGCGTTCTGCTGCAGAGGTTGCAGAATAACGCAAAGCAAGATTCATCCACCGGGTGTGGTTTAAATAGCCTCCTGTAGTGCTTAGATGTCTCCTTCCACAGCCACGCCTAGGTAAGAAAAGAGTTCCTGCTTTCCAGAAGAGTTCCAGTGTTCTGAATCTAGGGAGTGGCTCCAGCCCCACCCAACAGGAAAAGTAGTTCCAAACAGAAGGGGATCAGAGGCTCAACTGGCAGGCAAGTAAGCAGCATGGTCTGCTGCAGGTAAGTCCACCCAAGCATTATGAGCCCGGCGCTTCCAGCGCTGGGACTGGGCATATTTATGAGCCTGGTGCCACTGGCGCCAGGACTGGGTCCAAAAGGTCCCAATTGGGACTGGTTGGCACTCGGAACCTGGGTTATGGATCTGCTTCCAAGGGAGTTGGGAAAACCCTGACCTTTTGGAAGCAGAGATCATGACAGTACGGTATGGCAAGCCAACAGGCAGCATCAGTTGAGATGATGGCTCAAGCAATGGAGAGGGTGGCCACTTCCATTGTCCCCCCTGAAAGGCAGATGGAGCAACTACAGCAGGCAACAGACTCCATTTGCCAATCACACAGGGAGGACATGTTGGTGTCCAACAGGGACAGACGGGCGGCACTGGAGACTCTACGCCAATCGATATCAATAGAGTCCCAGGGCACAGGGAAGCCCTGAGGGTAGAACTCCATCACCTCAGGGAGACTTTTGTTGACCTTGAGGCTTCCACTAACTTGAGGACAGAACAGCAGCTGGAGCGGCTCACTCGTTCGCTCTCAGCTGAGATGCAGGCAACTCGGGAGGAGATCTGGGCATCACGTCAGGTGCTGCATGGGGGAATCTCCGCACTATAATCCTCCAGAACGAGACCTTCCACACCCGCATGCTTGCTGCCATGGAGGACCATACCAGGGCTTTGCGTGGGCTGCCTCCCATAGCACCACCACCTCCTGTGGCAGCAGCAGAGGATGATGAGAGCGACAGCAGCAGTTCTCCCACATTGGCATAGCCGAGCAGGCCATGAGCCCATGGAGGTGTTTTTTTTTCCCCAACATCCACACAGGTGGGTGTTGGTGTGCACCCTGTCCTCGGACCTCCTGGGTGGCCTCCCCCCCCCCCCTGGCCGCCACATGGCCATTTTTTTTTTTTAAAGTGTGTTGCCTTGTGTGGCTACCGTGGGCAATCACTGTATTCCGGCTGGGCACATGCAGGCTTGTCCTGAGTTTGGGTTAGATGCTTGGGTTCGTGAGACACACACCCCTCCTGCTTCCCATTTCCATGGGCTTGCAAAGGGAGTGCCCAAGTGACAGTGACTTACACAGTGACGTTGGACTCCCATGAGCTGTGTGGGCAGTCTGTAGTCAATACTGTGTATACATTCCTAGTGGATATTGTTGTTCAATTGTACACTGCATGGTGTATTGCTATGTGCTTGTGCATTCATGTCTTTTGCCTAATCTGCAGGTTAATTCCTCATGTCTTCACAAGGCCGTCTACTTTGGAGATGGAGTTCATGTTGTAAGCAGTGCACTTGGACATTTGCGTGGCAGCAGCCTGTACAGTTGGAAGTGGCCGATGTGCTGGCATGATCAGGTTGTAAGACTACCACTACTCTAACTTAGTACTGTCATGTTTATGCTATGTTTGAGGTTGTGTAGCTGCATTGTATTGTTGGTAAGTATTTGGTCATGTGTGTTGTTAGTTCTACATTACTGGGAGCATATTGTGTGTGGGCAGTTTCCATTAGGGACACTGTACTTTGACACTTGTGTCATGTTTTGGGGATTGCTTTGTTTGCTCTCACATAGCATGACATGCCATGGTGTGTTGGGTGACATGGCACTGTTGTCATGTTGTATTTTGCAAGGGAGTAATGATTTTAGCAGCATAGAAGTGTGTCTTTTGATGACACAGCATTGGTGGTGTTTGTGTAGGTAGGGATGCACACAATGTAACACTTCCAGGTGACCAATCTCAGGCTGGTATGGTTGTGACAGTTGACTGTCCCTTATGTCATCATCATTGATTGTCAGATGGTATGTGCCAGGGCTGTGTGCACTCCACAGGGGTGTGATTTTAGGTGAAGTAATTAGCCACCAGCTGCGTACGGGCTGCCTCACCCCGTGCCCTTTCCCCTCCCATGCGCAGCAGCCGTGCATGTGGTTGGGGATGTGGGGGCACCACCATGTCCACCCGCAGACCCCGGCATGTTGCAACGTTGTGCAGGACACATGCTGCCACTATGATCCTGCACACTACTGGGGGAGTGTCTAACAACTGCCCGCCAGAACGGTCAAGGGAGCGAAAGCGTGACTTGAGCACTCCGAATGTGCGCTCCACTATGCCCCAGGTTGCAATGTGGGCTGTGTTGTATCTTACCTCGGGTGGCGTTCCGGATTGGCATCATCATGTGGGTGCTCAGAGGGTAGGCACTGTCCCCTGGGGAGGTGGTGATGGGTATCATTAGTGGGGTTGTGACATTACTCAGTATGTGACATGCATGCATGTGCTGTGGCATTTATACTCACCGAGCAGCAATATATCGCCATGCCGCCCAGCTTCTAGGTCCTGGTTTAGGGTTGACATTCTGTAAATAAAACTGTCGTGGGTGGACCCTGGATAGTTGGCATATACTGAAGTGATGATTCCCTTGGCATCACATACTACCTGGAAGTTGATGGAATGCCAGTGCTTGCGGTTTCTATAGATGTGCTCAGATGCCCTGGGAGGACGTAGAGCCACATGGGTGCAGTCAATGGCACCTAGCACTTTGGGGAAGTGTGCCACCCTGTAAAAATCCTGGACGACAGCCTGCCTTTCTGCAGGTGTTCAGGGCAGGTATATGTGCCTGCGGACTGTTGGGCGTGCAGTCATGATGGCCAAGACCTGGTGTAGGCAGCGTGACTGCGTGGCCTTTGACACCCCCCCCCACTATGGCACTTGTCCGCTGAAATAATCCAGTGGCCAAGAAGTTCAGTACATTGAGGACCTTATGCAGGGGGCTGAGTGCTTGGGAGCACAGGGTGGGTGATGTGAGGTCATCCTCCCACTCACTGACCAGGTCGAGTATTATGTGAGGTGGAAACCTGTACCTCCCATACACCTGGTCATCAGGCATCCCAAATAGGCTGGTTCTGGGTGTAAGAATTCTGGGCCTGACTATCCTCCTCCTCCTCCTCCTCCTGCGGTATCCCACGACCACTGCTGCTAGGAACGGTATATTCATCCTGGCGTCTGTGCTTGTTTGTTGTTTGCGTGCACTTTTAGCTGCGTGGGTCCACGTACGCCTGCTTCCTGCTGGCGTACGTGTTTCCTGATTAGCGCATCTTTTTTGGCGCACGCCTTAGCCCCGTTTGATTCCATGAATACAAGTTTTGAAAGTGCGTGTGGGCGTTCCGCGCACTTGCCTCCTGTACTTCCCCCGTGATGCCCACATTTTCACGAGTTGTTCCCCATTCCGCGTGTCATGCCCCCTGTTCCTCCTACTTTTGTTGTGTGCGCCGCGCTATGTGCGATTTCGCTGTGCGCGTAACGCACGCTGTTTGGAGACATGTGCGCCAGCGTGCGCCACGCAGAATTTTGGCGCACATCCTCGAATTTCCACGCGCACGGACTTCCATGAATCGCTGTGCGCGGGTTTCACTGTGATTTTCGCACTGGCACTGAAAATTTCAGCGCACATTAATTCCATGAATCGGCCTCTTTATGTCCTCAGGCCACAGAGCCATGTGCTAACCTTTGGACGTTCCTTAATTGCAACTGGGAATTGGGTGGATTCAAAAAACAAAAAAACAAATCACTCCCAGGGCCCAATCTCATCACCTTCCCCTCTTGGGGATCTGCGGTTCCGCAGCCTCTGGGTGTGATGAAAAAGGTGTGAAACCGAGATTATGGAGCACTGTAGGCTCCAGGACATCACATCTGGGGCCATGGGTGCCAATGATGCCTAGCGCAGCACGCCCAGAGCCACAGTGGTGCACCCTCACATATACAGCCCCCAGCCCCACAAACGTACAGCTCTCCCCTTCGACCGAATGGGACCTTGAGTGCTAACTAGGAAAAATGTATTCTGAGATTCCTAGCTTAATGGGCCTGCTGGTGGCCACTCTACTGTGAGATCTATGAATAATGAAATGTGGCCTTATTGAATCCGGAATCACTATGCTAACTAGACTCTCAAAGGTGCACTCATTAATGCCAGATTGCTTGTCGCCCACGCCCCCGACATTGCTGACCTAATCATAAAAAGTAAATTGGATTTCCTGGCGATCACGGGAAACATGGCTCCACAGTGCAGCAGGACCCGCACTCATTTTAGCTATCTCTGATGGCTACACCATAGCCGGACAAGACCGTGATAGTGCCGGAGGAGGTGGCATCGCCATTATCTCCAAAACATCTCTATGCCTACGACTAGCCCCTGCCCATCTGTCTCAATCGTGTGAAGCTCTGTCTGTCAAACTCCAGATAAACAACTCACAAACACTCACCATTCACTTAATATATAGACCGCCTGGTCCACTTGCTACCTTCGAGGAGGAACTCCACAATACACTCACTAACAACCTCAAACCCTCCACGCAAGTACTCTTACTAGGGGATTTCAATCTAGGCTTTATGGACCAATTGGACAAAAATGCCACAGACATATCCAACACCATTAAGGCAGAGGTCTATCACAAAAAGTTAATAAACCCACCCATCAAAAAGGGAGAATATTGGACTGGATAGCGGACTATAACTGTACAGCCACTATTTTATCCATCCTGCCGCTCTCCTGGACAGACCACTCATTGGTGTCCTTCCACCTATTTACTACTAGATCTGCCCCAACGGTTCCCAAGGTAACGCCACTATGCTTAACTAGAAATAAAAAAAGTATCACGGCACAGAAAATTATCCCTGCTATCCTTCCCACACTTAACTCATTATCCGAAAACCTTGATCCCAGTATCTTAGTCTAAGAATTTAACAATATTATGCTCACCACACTGGACAGAATCGCCCCTCTCAAACTTAGATCCAGCAAACCTAAGGCCCATTTAAACAAATGGTTCACGCCCAACTCAAAGACCTTCGTACCCTAAAAAGAAAAAGTGAAACTAATTGGAGACTCTGCCCAACTAATGAAAACAAAACCAAACTAATCTCACTCTCCTCTCATTATAAGAAGGAAATCTCCTATTATGAGCGTATTGCTAATTCCAATTCTAGTATGAAAGAACTCCTTTCCATACTGAAAGGACGCGAGTCCCCAATAGCTACACCTGACATCTGTACCAAAGATAAATCTTGGTGTACAGACATCCAACATGCATTGGCCAACAAAATTGCTACGCTCCAAAATAAAATCCAGCAGAAAAAAGATGCGTTGAACTTACAGCACTCGCCCAACATTCCTGTACCTAATGTTTCACCACTGGTTCACAATAACCTCTTCAATTATTCCAAAATGTCTACACTAGAGGTAGAAAAATGTATCTCGTCACTAAAGCCCTCCAATTGCAAAGGTGACATCTGCCCAGCACAGTTAATTAAAGATGCCGCCAGAGATTTATCCCCATTCATCACCAAACTGATTAACGCTTCCTTTGCCACATGCACTATCCGGGCCAACCTTAAACAGTCTTGGGTGCTCCCTCTCCTGAAGAAACAGACCCTAGATCCTCTCATCCCTACCAACTACCGCCCTATTACCACGGTCCATTTTTACTCAAAATACTAGATAAAGCTGCATATAACCAAATTCAAAAACACCTTGAACAGCACAAACTCCTTGGTAACAGACAATCTGGCTTCCGCCCGCTACACGGGACAGAAACAGCCTTAATTGACTTAAAGACCCAAATAGACGAGCTGAGAGACATAGGGCAGTAAGTACTTCTACTCCTCCTTGATATCTCAGCCGCATTTGATTTGGTCGACCATGAAGTCCTCTGCAGACACCTTGATTCTGCTGCTCAATTCTCCCCGGAAGTTATTAACTGGATTAAGTCCTTCTTAAGCGAGAGAACTATGAGAGTCTTCTCTCCATCGGCAGCAGCAGATCCCACCCCCATCCTGTGCGGTGTCCCGCAAGGCTCTTGCGTCTCTCCAACTCTATAAAATATCTTCACCAAACCCTTGTTTGATGATCTGGACCTTCTGGGTATTACCTACACTAATTACGCAGATGATGCCCAGATTCTCTTCCCGCTTTCTTGGGATCACAACAGGGACATGGGGCTGGTGAACAAAGTATATCTTATCATCCAAGCATGGATGGCCACTCATGGCCTATGCTTAAACAATGATAAAACAGAGATTGATAATTTTGGGCTTTCAGGCTAACATTAAAAAACTAGGCCAGGAATTTGCCTCATTCAACATTGATGGAAACTCTATCAAAGTATCAAAGGAGGTAAAAACCCTTGGATTCTACTTGGACTCCACATTGTCATTTGATAAACAGATCAAATCCCTGACTTACACCACAGCCTATACGTGCAAGCTACTCAGAGCTGGCAAGCCCTTCCTCTCTGACGACAATTGCCTGATCCTGGTTAAAGCTCTAATACTCTCCAGAATATACTACTGTAATGCTCTTTACAGTGGTGCTAATAGAACAACCATCCACAAACTCCAAGCCTTACAAAATAACGCTTTAAGAGCAGCCTTAGGTATAAACAAAAGAACACACATTTCCCCTATCAAACGCCATCATAAATGGTTATACACGGGCAACAAAATACAATTGAAGACACTTTCATTGACCCACAAAGCCCTTAATAACTCTGCCCCTAACTACCTTACAGCTAAGTTTCAGAGAAAAACCGTCCACAGATTAACCAGAGCCGTTAATGCTAATTGTCTGACCATACCTAAACATAAGCTTACCACTATTGGTGGCAATAGCTTCCCTGTAAAGACCGCTAAATGCTGGAACGCTCTCCCTCAAGATTTGAGAGCTGACCAACCCTTCCTACACTTCAGAAAAAAGGTGATAAAACACATCATCGCCACAGACCCTTAGCCTCCGACCTGATAGATCATGCCCGTTGACCCTGTTCACCTATGTGCCTTAGCAATACACGGAGGCTTTGACTAAGCATGGTGTATTTCTGCATACTGTTCATGCTTATTCTTGCAACTACAAAGGCCACTTTATGGCTGTATATATCTGCACACTCTGTATACTCTGTACTTATGTCATTTGTGTGTATATTTTTCTACATGCTATGTATATTTGTAACTATGTATGCTTCGCATACTGCTGCGCCCTCTTACCTACGGGTTTGGTGCGCATAACAAATGAATAAACAAACAAACATCAGAGTCTCTGGCATTTCGTTGCTAAGTGGGCATAAGTGCACCTAGCAATGATGTCCTTATCGGTTATGGCTGAATTTAGGATTTCTATTCTAACTATTCATGAATGACTCTGGTACATCTTTGATAGAGGGGCAATGAAATCTGACAAACCTTTGCAAAGTGGGTTTATTGGAATCCGGTACTGCTCTGTTAATTGGGACAGTGGAAACTGACTACCATGATACGGTATTGAGAGTATGGGCGAGCAGGAAAATAGAGTAGGAAGAAACTGGGGCTAATTTGTAAAATCAGCTGGTTAGCTGAAAAAGGTACTTCCCATGACTCACCAAAGGTAAAGTAGGATGTCACGAAGTATACCAGGACCAAACAAAGGCAGAACATGAGAAAATGTTCACAGCATTTAGTATGGTTCTTACAAGGACAAATCAATTCCCTAGCGGCCAAGAATATACACAAAAGTAACTCCATTGTGGTCAGGATAATCAACTACCAAATTATGGGCAAAGGTTCCCCAGGAAGGGTCAAAATGAAAGCTCTTTCAGTTATTGTTAAGCCCGGGTCCTGGTCTCTTCCGGTGGCTCAATGTAACAATCAAATGTCTGTCAATTCTTTTGTGATTTCAGCCACCTGTAAGCGAAGTCTTCAGCATGTATAGACTCTTTTTGGGAGGTTATTGCATAGGTGGAATATGGAAGCAAGATCACCCCGGGTTTCAAGACCGAAGAGCAATCTTAGCGGGTTCTCTATTGGGTGTTATGTTGGAGCTGGCCTTCAACCAAGGCCCAGAGCTATAGGAGACAAGGACCCCCAACATCTTTAGAGGGTCCTTGTTAAACCTCACACAACCTCTATACCTCAGCATCCTGGTTCTATGGCCTCCCAACCAAGATAGACAGGGAGAGAAAACCTCCAGATGTAATAAGGTCCCAATCCTTTGCGTGGGGAAGCAGCAGTCCAGAACACAAAACCTCCAGAAGCAATAAAGACCCTGGGCGAAGGGAAGCAGGAGTCCAGGACCCCAAAAACGGGAGCAGGCAGCAAGGGGGTGAAAATCAAGACCGATTAGGGAAGAGGAGAAAAGTCTAGCTGGAAGGCAGGAGTAGCATGGACCAAGGGATATATAGGGACAATCTAATTGTGGGTTCCGGTGGAGGAATCCTGTTGTGACAGGGATCCATAATTCAGTTTGTTGTAACAGTAATCAATGACAGTTGGTCTGTCGCATTGTGTGTGGGCTTGGAGTGCTCCCACTGCTCTCTTAAATGTAATACATCAATTCAGTGCCTCCAAACAAAATTGTGCCAGTTAAAGATGTTTTATTGATGCATTCTGTCTGTTAGTTGACAAGTGTTTCGGCCCTTGGCCTTCTTCAAAACCACACAATTACCAATTTATGAGCAAAGTTAGGTATCTCAGAGTTTGCAGGATGTAATCCTGTGTGGTATTTAGTAACTTGGTAAAATCCCTGTGCCAACAATAGACAGATCTAAGTTCTCCTTGCGGCCGCATTTAAAGAAAACAAACTAATATAGGGACAAGGCAGCAACGAGCAAAAGGAAGAACTGAGTAGGAAAACAAGTGCATGCAATGGAACAATGAGAGTTGCGATGCGCTGACATGTTTGTCCATCTTCTTGTATTCCTGGCTATCCCAGCGGCTAGTGGACAGCAGGCGCCATGTTTGCGTAATGGAGCATTGGCCTCCATCTCTGAGGTCACACATGTGCATACGGCGTGGCTGCGTCATCTTGTGGTTCGCGCTTTCCATCCTGAGCAATACTTCCACCAACCACCAAAAGACGTGTGGCTCCAAAAAAGTAGGTACCTGTATCTGGTTTAGAGCATCTTCTGACACCCGGCTCAAGCACATTCCAGGGGGCCCATCACTTCTTCCTAGTGCTTTACCTGAACCTCCTTGACCCTTCCCATACTACCCCTTTCCAAATTCAGGGTTTCCCACTCTGCAAGGTAGCACATTGTGCTTTTATGAGTTTAACTTATCTGGTTCCTTTGCTCTGGTCAGTCTCCCCCTTTCGTTTCTTAGGATTAGGGAAGAGGAGAGAAGTCTAGCTGGAAGGCAGAAGTAGCAAGAACAAGGAAAATACAGGGACAAAGCTGCAACAAGCAAAAGGAAGAACTGAGCAGGGAAACAAGTGCATGCAACGGAACAGTGAGAGTTGCGACGCGCTGCTCACCTGTTTATCCATCTTCTTGTAGTCCGAGTCATTCCAGCGGCTACTGGGCCATCGGTGTCATGTTTGCACGATGAAGCATTGGCATACATCCACGAGGTCACTCTGACGTGTGGTTCCTCCAGCAGTTCCAAAGGGAGAAAAAGGAGGTACCTCTACCCGGTTTACATTGTCTTCTGACATTATGCCCCCTAACTTTGTGAGAAGTGCTACAATCTGCCTTTGGCCTAGCCCCACGTGGGCGGCCTGTTGTCAGACTTAGAAAATCTCCTAGGGGGTGTGGTTCACTATGCCCCGCCTGCTCTTGTATCTCAGGGCCTTTGTGCACTGTGTTACTCCTAGATTACTCCCATCTTACTCCAATGGACACATTAACATAAGACACAAAAAAACACATGAATCGATTCAACAATAGAAACACTTATTCATACATAGCAATGCATAATGCAAACACTACTATATTGCAAATCTCGAATCTGCACCTTTTATGCTTTTGGTGCAAATCTACCAGCTATGCAATAACTATGAGCCTTACAGGCTTGTAATGCAAGCAATCTAATAGACACACCATTCCTCTCCATTCCACACCATACTTCACACTCTCTCTCCAAGACAAACCCTGTCTGATTACCCCATTAATAGCTCTGTGTGTCTGTCTGTTCTAATTCCCCATGCACATGTCTTATTCAGAAATACACCCCTTTTTCTCTGTTTTGCTCTGTCTCTCCTCTCCCGCTAACTCTGCAACCAGCCAGTCAGTCAGGGCCAGGCCTCTCCCTGCTAGATCCCTGCCAGGTCGATCTCATCAGCTCGGCTCACAATGTTTCCCCCATCTGTATATCAGCCAAACCGCTTCCCGAAGTACACCCAATCACTCCCAAATGCCTCTCCAAGTCATCTCTCGATCTCTCAGAGTGTCAGTGTGCCATCTCCAACTCCAACTAGCATTTTGAACTACCAACTCCCTCTCTCCTCACAGAGCAGACCAGCAGAGAGCAGATACTTAAATATCAGAGAACAGCACCATCCAAAACTCCATCTCCAACAACTAGAAACTCCCAAAGTCTCACCTCTCATTATACTGTTAAATGACGTATACATATCCATGTTTACACTCTTTCTCTCTAAGCTAAAATGCCTCTCTTTCTCTCTGTCAGCATTTCTAAATTTGAGCAGTGCCTAAATGTCTGTGATGCATGTCTTGTACTTTTCAATCACTGCGTGTTCTTGTCATTGTGACATTTGCTATCAGATCTATACCATATCTATCTTTTGTCTGCCTGCACCATCTCCTCATATTTATCCATTCAAATCCCTCTACCCTTCTGAATGTCTCTCCGTGCAAAGCTCCTCTCCCTTCATGGTTGTCATGATCTCTGCTTCCAAAAGGTCAGGGTTTTCCCAACTCCCTTGGAAGCAAATCCATAACCCAGGTTCCGAGTGCCAACCAGTGCCAATTGGGACTTTTTGGACCCAGTCCTGGCGCCAGTGGCACCAGGCTCATCAATATGCCCAGTCCCAGCGCTGGAAGCGCCAGGCTCATAATGCTTGGGT
Organism: Ambystoma mexicanum; assembly: GCF_040938575.1. NCBI lineage: Eukaryota > Metazoa > Chordata > Amphibia > Caudata > Ambystomatidae > Ambystoma > Ambystoma mexicanum. The sequence goes on along the minus strand of NC_090935.1, from coordinate 667,531,390 downwards.
GGACTTACCTGCAGCAGACCATGCTGCTTACTTGCCTGCCAGTTGAGCCTCTGATCCTCTTCTGTTTGGAACTACTTTTCCTGTTGGGTGGGGCAGGAGCCACTCCCTAGGTTCAGAACACTGGAACTCTTCTGGAAAGCAGGAACTCTTTTCTTACCTAGGCGTGGCTGTGGAAGGAGACACCTAAGCACTACAGGAGGCTATTTAAACCACACCCGATGGATGAATCTTGCTTTGCGTTATTCTGCATCCTCTGCAGCAGAACGCTCATCGTGTCTTCTGCATCTGATCCTGGGCCTAAGGAAAAAGGCTTACCATCCTGAATCCAGTCTTCAGCAACACCTATAAAGACAAGAAAGAACAGGTTAGCATTACGGTCTTCAGTGACAGCGCTTCACTTACCTGGTCCATCGGCTGTCACCGGCGCCTCACACTGCATTCCGGCATCTGAAAGACAAAAGCTTACCAACTCTTCGCACGCTCCGGAGGCCTTCGGCGCTGCATCCCACATCTGAAAGACAAAACAAGGTGCGTTTAAAGACATTGGGGAACTTTAATACTCACGTGCCATTACTCCTTTCCACATCTAACCCAGTGGGTATTCCGGCACCCTGCAGCCGCTCCGAACTTGTACCTGCAAAATAAAAAGACAGTTACAGCGCATCGTGAAGCAGGCAACAAGCGCTTACTTACGTGCTTCCAGGCGCTTCTATTCATCACACGGGCTCCATCTTGAACTCACTTCAGCCCGTCATCCGCCATCGCCGGAACCCTGCAAAACAAGAGACATCATTACTAAAGACTTTTAAAGACATTAGAATTACTCGAAACTTACCGTTCGTGCAGTAAACGACGGACAGCAGTCCTCTGAAGTCAAGAGGCCTGCTCCCCTTATCCAGTGAAGAAACTGGTTACAGCACCCTGCCCCGAGGCAGATGGAGAGCACGGCGTTCACTTACCTAAGATGAGAGCGTTAACCTTTGGGGTTCTACAGGAGAAGAGAAAGGGAAGAAGAGAGAGACATTCAATAACCCAGTTCATTAATCCCATATTTTCTATCTGCAGACATCTTACCCTTCGAGTCAGACATACAGTGCACAGAGGTCCAGCCCAAAGAGCCAGCCGTGTGTTACACATCACCTTTGAAGATATGGTATACGCCCAGTCAAGCCCGGCGCCTCTACGGGAATCAGGTGAGCGTTACAATGGTGCTGCCTGCCCCCACCTTCTCTCTGTCTGCGAAGCACCAGCCCAGGCAGATAAAGCCTCCTTCTCCGTGTCTCTACTAAGGCAAAGGCGACCTCTTATCAACCAAACTGTTTACGCATTCCTGTACACTGTAACTCATAACTTCTCCGCTGAACGAACAGCTTCTGAATGGCTTCAGAGCCAGCTACATGCATTCTCTGTAGTGCTTAGAACATTCTTTCACTCAAAGCAAGCTCTACCTATAATGCAAACTCATGGATATTCTAAGTGCACACTCAATGTGTGGTGTCTCTACATGCATACATAATACATAACAAATCTCTACAAATATAACGTGTCTCTAGATGGCACTTCAAATATAACAGGCCTCATTCTATCATACAAAGTGGCAGAATAATGTGGATAATCTAATGCTACTACTAATCAGAATGAATGATGAATAACTGGATCCCTAAATGGGTAATGATTCCATAATAATGGGTAATGGTTCTGTAACAATGGGTAATGATTCCATAATGATAACAAACCATGCTTCTCCATACTTTCAGGTTTCACAACATGCTCCATTCCGCCGGGTTTCCATGGGAATCTCTGATGGAACTTCTGAATCAGTTGAGGGGCGTAAACATGTTGCGCTGGTTCCCAGGTCCTGTCCGCCATAGTACAGCCTGTCCAATCCACTAAGTATTGTAGAATGCCTCGATAATATAGATTGTCGCATATGGCTTGTAGTTCTAACTCATCCGGATACTCTGTGGAAATGGCCGAAGGTGTGTGGTGTACATGAGATTTTCTGGTTATTTCACGATATGGTTTCAATAAGGATTAATGAAAAACTGGATTTATCCTATGCCAAACTGGAGGTAATAGCAACTTGTAGGCCACTGGATTGATGATCTTGCTCAGCTTGAAAGGTCCAAAATATCTGGGTGAGAATTTGTTGGGTGAGAGATGTTTAGGTATATATTTCGAAGACAGCCATACTACGTCTCTTATTTCATAGATGGGACATTCTTTCAACTTGCGGTCGGCATATTTCTTTGTGTTTTCTTGAGCTTCAAATAAAGCTTGGTGGGCATGTTTGTGTAATTTGTGCAATTCTTGTAGAGCTTCCTCATCTAATGCACAGCAGTATTCCGACAGGGGATAGATGGTAGCCATTTGGAGTGGTACCCATACGTACAAAAGAAACGGCTCATCCTGATGAACTAATGTAGCGTACTGTTGTATGACAATTCTGCTGCCGGAAGAAGTGATGCTCAATTCTCTTGAGTAGCATTGGTAATGATCCTAAAGTATTGTTGAAGGGTCTGGTTCATTCTTCCTGTCTGCCCATTAGTTTCAGGATGATATCCAGAAGAGAGGGCCCTGTTGATACCTAAGGTCTTGCCCAAAGTGGTCCAGAATTTGGAGGTGTATCGAGGACACCTATCAGACAATTATCTCAGGAATGCCATGTAGACTGAATATATCTTCAACGAAAACTTGCCTCATCTCTAACACAGAAGGCATTTTCTTCAAGGGAGAAAAGTGAGCCATCTTGGAATAAGTATCTATTGTCACCATGATTTCTGTGCCCTCCTTTGCACTAACTCCAGAATAAAATCTATTGATATTCTTTGCCATGGCCAATCCAGTGGTTTGGCCTGTGTTAGTTTCCCCACAGAATGTGTTCTTGGGTTCTTGTTTTGGGCACAAGCGGTACAAGCCCTCGCATACTTTTGTGCATTGAAACACTTGTGTATAGGCGCGTTACAAATGCCATATCATATCATATCATTTGCTCCCTTATCTCGTGCCACATCTTGGGCCACCAGATTTATCTTTGAGCTAACTGAGTTGAGGAACAAACACCCTGAAGTTCCGCTAGGTGGTGTCATGAGTGAGTGAAATGATTTCCTCAACCGAAACTTTTCTAGGAACATAGATTTGTTTCTGGTATAGCTACAAGCCGTCAGAGTTGCTGAGTTTCCCCTTCTTTAACAGATCTGCCCTTGACAGTGCCTTCAATGTTTCTCTTTGTAACATTGCAAAAAGGGTTCCCCTATCATAAAGCAGGTAGCATTAGGAAACATCTTGCCTCGGAGAGGAACGACTTTTAGGGCTGAAGAGTGAATTATAAAGCATCGGCTATGAAGTTTTGGGTACCAGGAATACAGCTCATCTGAAAATCATAATGCGAAAAAATGTGCCCATGTTCGTTGTTTTGGCAGTCGTAGTTCTGTGGTAATCCAGTAAATAATGGTTAGTGAACCTGTGCAAGAATGTCCTTGTAGCCACCTGGTTGATGTCAACTGTCATGCTTCCACTGCAAACCAGAGGTAGCCACTATGCCTCTGGTAGAATTAACCTGAGGACCCGCAGGCACTTCTTTTGTTGACAGATCACAGCACTCCAAAATGCAGAGGGAAATCCATCTGCACAGGCCCTTGCCTGCCTGAGCAACAGCCAATAAACACCCAGTTAATCTTATAGAAGTCTCATCTGTGAGATGTAAGTCCGGGTCCATTTATTGTGCAAGACTATGCAGCCACTTCCCCATCTTAAATAGGTGAGGTGGAGGAAAGAAGACCGAATGATGGATCTTGTGAGAAAGATGCAACTCTTGCTGCCTTGGTTAGGAAAGGACACCAGGACCCACAAAGTGACCATTTTCTTTGAAAAGGTGAGATAAGCAGGCATCACTGAATGGTCTTGGAAGCTCTCACATGACTAGCCGAAGTGATGGCCACAAGGAAAATCTCCTTAGTATGATTTTAAGAACAATATTTGAGTTGTAGATTCCGATAATCAGTGCAGATTTTCGTGGGACTTTTGGCCCCTAACAACAGATGACGCCACTCTTGACTGGCAAGTTTGAGGGCAAGGAGTTCTTTATCCAAAAACAAGTAATTCCTCTCAGAACCGGACAAGGTTTTGGAAAAAAAAGGCAGTTGGATGGTCTAAATGATCCTCTTGTTCTTGCTTCAGTACAGCTCCGACTGCATTTTCCAAAGCATCTGCGTCTAAAAAAAAAAGGTTTTTCAGTGTTGGGTAGTTTAAGAAGGGGAACTGCAGGGAAGCATGTCTTGAAATGTTGGAAAGTCTTCTCTGTTTCTGGAGCCCATCAAAATGGAGCATCTTTCTTTAACAAGCTTGTGAGCAGCAAAACCAGTTGAGAAAATTCAGGGATGAATTTACAAAAGAAATTAGCTAGTCCCAAAAAGCTCTGTATCTCTTTTTACTGTTTTGGGGGCCTTCCTGTTAACAATGGTTTGGATATTCCTTGGCTACCCCTTGATCAGAAGTATATATCCCAGATATGACACAGAGGATATGTTGAAAAGACACTTTTTATATTTGGCTCGTAACTGGCGGTCCTTTAGTGTTTGTAGGACCTCTGACACATGATGATAATGTTCCTCAGGTTCAATAGAGAAAATCAGAATATCATCTAAATAGACGATTACAGAGTGAAGTAAGTCAGCAAAGGGATGGTTCATCGGTCTCTGGAAAAAAGCTAGCGCATCCGCTAAACCAAATGGAATTACACAGTACAAAGAATGACCAAAGAGGGTGTGAAAGGCCGTTTTCGACTCGTCTCTTTCTCGGATGCGTACAAGATAAGCACCATGTAAATCAAGTTTGGTAAAAATATATGCTGAACAGACAGATTCCAGTAGAACAGGTGCAGCATCTGTACTCAGGCCATTCTTGCAATTTTTCTGCAAATATAAATTTAGGGCTTATTTTTTCACTGGTGACATTATATACATCCGACTGAATGGAATGGTTGTGTGCCAGGAAGTATTTCTATAGTGCAGTCCTGTGCCCGGTGTGTGGTTAATTGCTTGTGGGTTTCCTTCAGAAAAACTTCAGAGAAGTGGGCATATTTCTGAAGATTGGAATATTACACTTGGATTACGGGCACAGCGCCTTCTTGATCCCTTTTTTAAGTAGAATCATACATCGAGTAATGCACAACTCAGATCCGAGAAACAAAGTCTGTGCAGAGCAGTTAATGAAGGGATTATGGTATGATAGCCAATCTCTAAAATTATAGCAAAATGGGCATCTGTAATTAGGTTGAAAGGCAACAAGTGCAATTGTTGAGCAATCTCCATTGAGAAATCTTCAGTATTTTCGGTGATGGGTCTACTACTTAAGGGTTGGACATCTACACCTTCGTTCGATTGGGCTACCTTCTTGGGTAATGCTCTTGATGCCCATTCTCTGGGCTTAACTCTTATCTATGAAAACACCTGCAGCTCCTGGGTCAACCAAACCTGCAGTGTCTATCACATAGTCTGCAGTGACCTTTAGTTGCACCTTGAGTACTAAAAGAAACACTGAGTTTTGGCCAATCAACCCTATTCCTTTTTTGTTGTTTCTTCGATGGCATTGGACTCTGGTTGAAATCCTGCACTACGTTCGGAAGCTGGCGTTTCACCCTCTGCGTGGCGGGGATAAGGGGTAAAGTATAGTCAGATGATTGAAGGATCGACAGTACATGCAGAATCCCTTTGTCCATCTTCGTAGCCTTTCTTCCTCTGACAGCGGGCCTCATGCTGCCCCTAGCTGCATGGGTTTGATTTTGTCAGTAGCTTCTATGCTCCCTGGAGAAGTCCCAGTAGTTCGAGGGGTTGCAGTTCGACCCCTTCTTCTTTCCAATTTGAGTTCCTGCAGTCGAAAGCCAATATGCAGGACTATCTTCATCAAGTCTTCTAAAGTTGCCGGAATGGGAACTCTGGCCAATTCATCTTTGAGGTAATTGAAACCTGCAATATAGAATAAAACCGGCTTCCTCTGGCCAGGCTGTTTGTTGGGCCAGTTGTTTAAATTGTGTAGTATAGAATAACAAATCCAAGTTACCCAGGGCGAAGTCTAATAGTTTGTCTTGGGAAGTATAGGTTAGCACTGGTCTGTCAAATATTGCATTGAAGGCTGCGATAAATCCTCAGTAATCATCCATCAAACGTTTCCGGTGGTTACTAATGCAGTGGCCCAAGCCAAGGCTCTGCCCAATAGATGTGATACTGAAAGTCCTATCTTGGAGCTGTCGGTGGGAAAAGATGCAGGTGGAAAAATATAGGCCACAGAACATGCATCTAGGACTTCTTTAAGCTTTTTCGGGTCCACTTTTTCATTCAAGGCTCTTCGAAGGAGTACACCTTCTACTTTTCTGTGAACCATAGCTTGCCACAGAATGACGTTTTCGGCTTTAAGATTTTGGACCTCAGCCATTTGACGCTGGATAGCTGCGAAGCGTTCTTGTAACTGGTTCACCCTCTCCCGCTGCAGGTGGCATTGCAATTTCCCAGAGATTGGCCTTACCCGAGTGGTTTCCCAAGGCTTCTCTGTGAAGAGAAAGGGCCGATCTCCCAGAGCAGCCACCTCGCCCTCTGAATGGGTACAGAGTGCAGGATGCTACCCAAGAAGTAGGGACCAAAGGAGGAAAAACCCTGATAGACAGGGAGCAAAAACCTCCCGATATAATAAGGTCCCAATATTTGGCGAGGGGAAGAAGCAGCTCAGAATACCAAACCTCCAGTAGCAATAAAGACCCAATCCTGGGCAAAGGGAAGCAGGAGTCCAGGACACCAACAAAAAGGGAGCAGGCAGCAAGGGGGTGAAAACCAAGAACGATTAGGGAAGAGGAGAGAAGTCTAGCTGGAAGGCAGGAGTAGCATGGACCAAGGCAGCAACGAGCAAAAGGAAGAACTGAGCAAGAAAACAATTGCATGCAATGGAACAATGAGAGTTGCGATATACTGCTCACATGTTTGTCCATCTTTTTGTAGCCTCGGCCATCCCAACGGCTAGTGAACTGCAGGCACCATGTTTGCATGATGGCGCATTGGCCTCCATCTTTGAGGTCACGTGTGTGCCTACGCCGTGGCTCCGTCATCTTGTGGTTGGTGCTTTCCATCCTGGGCGATAATACGCTAACACCAAAAGACTTGTGGTTCCTCAAGTGGCTCCAAAGGGACAAAAAAAGAGTTACATGTACCCTGTTTAGAGCGTCTTCTGACACCTGGCTCAAGCTCATTCCAGGGGAACCATCACTTCTTCCTTGTGCTTTACCTGAACCTCCTTGACCCTTCCCCAGGGTACCCCCCTTTCCAAATTCAGGGTCCTCCACTCTGCATGGTTGCACATTATGGTTTCATGAGTTTAACCTATCTGGTTCCTTTGCTCTGGTCAATCTCCCCCTCTCGTTTCTTCTTAGTCACTTCTTTCCTTACGCTGGCCCACTTCTATTCTCCAGATGATCTTACTTTCCTCCTCCCAGCAACTCTCCTCTTTCATTTCTGTCACAGGTGGCCTCAGAAATCCACATACAAGGATAATAGATTGAAGGTGCTTCATTAATTTTAAACAAAACTGGTTTTACAAGACTGGAATGTGCCAGGATGTACAAACAATATAAAGCCCTCTGTGCGGGCATCCTATTTTAACCTAGTTCCTTTGCTCATCTTCTACAATGGAAAACACAAAACAACCAAGACATGTTTTGGGGAATTGCCCAAGGAACGGTATGGCTTATGGCTTCTGACTTCCATCTCTCTGATTATTTACCATACTTCTTAGGAGTGTTGCAGTCGTCGTCTGAGACTCCAGTCTGGTCTCTCTTCCTTCGCAAACTTATAAGACTCCTAGTCCTTCTACCTTCGGGGCGATTGTAGTCTTTATTTCCTCACTTTGGGTTTCTATTACTCACGTCCTACCCACTATGGGGCTCTGATCTCTATAATTCCCCACTCTGGGGTTCTCCTACTTCCACTCCCCACTTCGAGGTTCTTTCTTTCTCTCCAGTCTGAGTTTCTCAGTGCCCCCCCCGCTCTGGGGCTTCTAGGTCCTGTCCCGACTTTGTGGTCAGATTTCTTCACTCCCCACCCTGGGGCTCCTCAGTGCTCTCCCGACTCTTGGGTCGGTAGCGTTCTCTCACCCCACACTCAGTGCTTTGTCCACTTTGGGTCTACATGTTTCTCTCCCCCATGGACGTCAATTCTTCACCCAAAGGCCAGCAGAAGTGACATTAAACACCTGATGACAAAACACAGGAAGTGATGCTATATAACCTTTGCCTCCAATAACACTATTTGACGTGGTTATGGGGAAATGTAGGACACAAATGAGAGGCCTGAGACACATGAAACTTGAAGCTCTGGACCTGGGGCATCTTGTCTGCCTGGTCTATATAAATAAACAGTAATCTCCAGCTGCACCTTTGGGAAGAAAGTACAGTAGAAAGCCAAAACTTCACAGGGTGTTTCCCGAAATTAAATAGGGTTCTCAAACCACAATGCCTCTGCATTCCTTGACCAGTGGTTGCAGAAACAGTGCCAGAGGTTGCAGGAGAGTCAATAGGGGTCGCAGCTGCTACCCCCTCGTAATCCCCAAATGACGTTCATGCTCTCCCCATACTGGAGCTTCTCAGTGCTTCCCCCACTGTATGGTTCTTTGTGCTCTCCCCACAATGGGGCTTCTTGATGCTTTTGTCACAGACTCTGGGCTTCTCTGTGCTTTTCGCACTCTGGTGCTTTTAGGTACACTCCGATCCTGGGGCCGGAATCCTTCCTCTTTCTTCTGTTGCTGCGGCCTCCCGGCTCCCTGAAGTGACTGTGTACCTGCTTTTGCTGAGCGGGGCTCCACAGGAGGGTTGTGGAGTCCTTCCACCATGTTCTGTAACAGCTGTTTGCAACTCTCCTTTCCTGCTTGCTTCCTGCGGTGATACGGCAGCTGCTTCACCGTGAGCCTCTACCTTGGCGCTTGGAGGATACGCTTCATTTGTGTCAGTGAACCATGCTCTTCCAGTTCCTCATCCTGTGTGTCTCACTGTAGTCCAGCAGCGCAGACCATGGGCGTTCATGCCGCGCCTGGCATGCTCACTCTCCAACCACCCACCCGCCTCTGAGCCTTAACAGCTCAATTGTACTCTGCTGGCTTTGCCGAGTCCCTCCTCTGATTGGTGACCTCCAAGGCACTCCTCCAGTGGGCTGAACTATTCACCTTTTAGCGGTGAATGAACTGGGGATGGTTGGAGCCAGCAGCCAAATCAACATTACAAAAGGGATTATAGGGTTATCTTACTGCTTAGCTCCCACCTATCCCAAAAAAGTGTTCGTATCGGTGTGGTGGGGGTGGTGTGACTTGTACCCCTCTCTGCAGTTTTCCTGTACCCAAAGGAGGGTGGTCACCTCTATAGGGACCCCGCTTACCCTGTCCCCTAGTCCGCAATGGGGTGGGTCCCTTCTTGTGGAGAGGGGACAACCTCCTTAGAATCATCAAATAACCCCACCATTTGATTTAAGCCCTCCTCGAGTCAATCTATGGAGTAACGGCTGAGGAAGTCTACTTTCTCTTGGCCTTTGCCCTTCCTATGCTCTATCATGAAGCAAAAAGGCTGTAGATCTAAGAACCACCTCATTATCCTGGCCTTGGTGTCTTTACATAGATATATCCATGTTAAAGGTGAATGGTCTGTTATGAGCCTGAACTTCCTACCAATTAGATAGTACCTTAAACTGGTGATGGCCCATTTGTTATAAAGGATCTCCAAGTCCAGAGCTTCATCATTTTGTTCCCGGGAAAAAAGTTTCAGACTGGTTTACAAAACGGGGTGTTCTTGTCCTTCATGATATTCATGCAACTGGGATAGTACAGCCCCTAAGCCTACTTTGGATGCATCTGTCTGGAATTTAAACACCTTGTTGAAGTCTGGCATCTTAAGGGTGGGCTTGTCACAAAACTTCTTTAGGACGTCCAGGCTATACTGGTTTTCCAGAGTCCATACAAGTTTGTTTGGTTGTGCATTCTTACGTTTGTCGCTCAAACTAGCAGCAATGATGGAACGGTTCAGAATAAAACCACCGGAAACAGCCAACTAGCCCCAGTTCCCTTTTGGTCTTTGGGGTAAAGGGTTTGTTAAGGCTACTGCCTTTACTTTTTCTACTGTGTCACATTGGGGCTGTATTAATCGATTGCTGACAAAGTATGTTAGGTATTTTCATGGCACTTTGGGCAAGATGAATTATTTTTGGGTAAATTGCAAGTCCTGCCCTTCTCAAGGCCCTACAAATCTTATACAGGTGGCATAGGTGTTCTTCCCAGCTTGAACTATGGATCACTATATCATCTAAATAGGCCCCTGCAAAGGACAAGTAATGCTGTAACACTTTGTCATCCTTTGAAATGTGGCAGGGGATCCATGTAGCTCTAAACCGGTGAACTATGAACTGTAATAGACCTTAGTGTGTGCTAAAAGTGGTCTATTCTCGAGCTGCTGAATTCATAGGGACCTGCCAATATCCTTTCGTAAAGCCCTATGCGTTCTATCAACTCATCGATTATGTGCATAGAATAACTGTTGAATACGAGATAGAATTTAGTCTTCGAAAAATCTGTGCAGAATCGCCATAAGTCATCTGGTTTTGCTACGAGAATGAGAGGGGAACACGAGGGGCTCTCTCATGGTTCTATTGCCATGAGTTTCAGCATTTTTTTCTATTTCTCCAGCTAGAATCTGTCTTCAAACCTTCAGGATCCAATAGGGCTTCAGTTTGGCCAATTGCCCAGAAGGCGTTCTAATTGAATGGAAGAAATTCTTCCTCCGAAAAGACCTCAGGGAACTGCACCTTTAAGTCTTGCTGGACAGCCTTTTGTTTCTGAGTAAGATTGTCAGGATTAAGTTAGGTTTTTTCCCATCCTTCACCAGGAGCATAGCCATAGTTACAGTGCTTTGCTCTACTCAGTCTGTTCTCCAATGTTTTAATAGGTTGATATGATAGTTTTGGGTCCTTTGTCGGTGGTCAGGCTGAGAGAGCAGGTAGATAAGGGTACCGATGCATTCTAGGACCTTCTAGGGTCCATCCTATTGTGACACAAACTTATTCTCAAAAGTGGCCAGTAACACTAAAACCTGGTCACCACTGCAAACGATAAAGCAACCGCCTCGTGCTTATAGTGTACGTTCTGGTGCTCTTGTACTTTGCATAGATTGCTGTTGACAATTCACGTTCAGGTGGAACTTCAGTTTGGCCATCATCTGGGAAATGGGCAAGGGAGTATCTTTTCTCTTTTCCAAAGTTTCTAGGAGCATATGGCGCACATCTCAGAGTTCCCTACCATAATAAAACTCAAAGGGGTAGGATCCCAGTGAGGACTGGGTCGTTTTCCTTGTGGCAAACAGGGCTCAGGGAATCATCAGGTCCCAAGTCTTTCCATCTGCCTCTACCAGTTTTCTGAGGATATTTAAGGTCTGATTAAAATGTTGCATTTGGCTGTCCATTTGTAAATTGTACACATAGGTCCTTAGTTTCTTGATGTTCAGCATTTCTTCACTTCCTGCATAAAATGGGACATGAAGGTTGTGCCTTGATCAGACAATATTTCTTTAAGAATCCCCACCAAAGAAGGCAATTAGGTGTTTCAGCATATGCTGGGAAGTGTTGTTTCTCATTGGAAAAGCATTGCGGTATCAGGTAGCATAATCCAGGATCACAGGGATATATTTGTTACCCAGTTTGGAAGGTTCAAGTAGCCCCACAATGTCCATTGATATTCAGGAAAAAGGAACTTCAGTAACTGTAAGTGGCATTAAGGGGGCTCAAGGTATCTGGGTACTTGAGTTCTTTTTTTTACAAATTACCTACGGGGCAACATAGGTTTTGAAATTGGTATAGACACTGAGCCAATAGAATTTGCTCAGGACCTGATCTTGAGCTTTTCCTAACCCTGGATATCCAGCTGTTAATGGGAATGGGCTGGGAAAAGGCCAGATAGGGTAGGGTGATGGTATCCTCCTAATCTAACTGAGTTAGGGGGTGTAAGGTTTGATCAGCCTGCCCAAAGCCTAGGTTATCTCACTCTGTAGTTGAGATGTCTTCAGCCTTTTGTAAGTTAGGGGTCAGAGCCCGGTCTAGGATTCCATGAGCTGTGGGTTTGCAGGGTTTTATTTTATAACTGTGGGCTCCTGCATTGTGTAACAGCACATTCACTTCACCATTATAGTCAGGGTCGATGCTGCTACATCCAAGGAGTGGTTCCAAGCCAGACATAGCAGCCAACCGAATATAGGTCCCTTTTCGTTGGAGAGATGGCTAGGCTTGTATGTATTAATCTTCTTTCCTGGGTGGGGATATCCACCTTGGTCAGTTTAAATAGGCCAAACCCAATAGTCTGGGGTGTAGCTATTTCATGTAGTCTCTCTCTAAGGTCTAGTTGCTTCTCTGACATGTGGATCAAACCTGTGTCAGGTTGTTCTTAAGGAACAAGTTACTTACCTGTAACTGTTGTTCTCCAGAATGGGTCTGGCATGGATTCACATGCTCTTGAATATTCCCTGTCGTCAGGCTTGGAATCCTCGTCAAAGAAAAATCAGTATCAGTTTCGTTTCTGATCTGCCTTTCTTAATAGTAACCAATCACTGGTCTCTAGGTCATACTGCCCCCAGCCAATGACTGCCCTCTCCCTAAGCCCCTCCCCAGGCAGCCATGCTCAGATTTGGTAGCATGTAAAGTGGCAGTATGACCAACTGAAGAGCCGCAGAGGGGAAGAAGGGAGGGTTTGCATGTGAATCCATGCCAGACCCATGCTGGAGAACAGTTACAGGTAAGTAACTTGTTCCTTCTCCAGCACGGGGTCTGGCATGGATTCACATGCTCATGAATATAAGAATATACTCTGGACTCCTCCCTGGAATCCTGGTCAACGCAGTAGAATCTCGTGAAGGTGTGTGTCGACCTCCACGTAGCAGCCCTGCAGATGTCCAGCAGGGATACACCCGACAAGAACGCCGTGGTAGCAGCGATCGCTCTGGTCGAATGGGCTCTCGGACGGCCCGGCAACGGTCGGTTTGCCAACCGGTGACAGTGCATGATGCAGCCGGAGAGCCATCTGGAAATGGAAGTCTTCGAGAGGGCCTTCCCTTGATTCACAGATCCAAAGTTCACAAACAGTTGTGATGTCTTCCGAAAACTCTTTGTGCGGTCCACGTAGAACTTCAGCGCTCTAGCTACCTCCAGCGAGTGCACAGTCCTTTCGGCCAGCGACGGGAAGAAAACTGGTAACACCAAGGGCTCATTGAGATGGAAGTCTGACGGCACCTTGGGCATGAAAGAGGGGTGCATCCTCAGCACCACCCTCGTCTCGTGTAAAGTCAAGTATGGAGGCTTGCAGGATAGGGCCTGGATCTCTCCCACCCGTTGTGCAGAGGTGATGGCCACAAGAAATGCTGTTTTCCACGACAGGAACTTCAACGGTGCCGAATGTAGAGGCTCGAAGGGCGCCCCCATGAGCCTGGTCAGCACCACGTTGAGCTCCCACGCCAGGGCTGGAGCCTTCACCGGCGGGAATGAATGGTACAGTCCCATCATAAACTCCTTCACCAAGCGATGAGACCACAGAGATGATCGTCCCGTAGTTCTGATGTAGTGGGATATCGCTGCTAGATGTATTTTGATGGAGGCATGAGCCAGCCCTGCCTTGGCCAGCGACCGCAGGTACGGCAGCACTTGGTAGAGCCATAATTCGCAGAGGGTTAATCTTCTGTGCACAGCACCAGACAGAGAACCTCTTCCATTTGTGTCCATAGCACTTGAGAGTTGAGGACTCCCTGGCCTTTGCAAGCACCTCCTTGCAGTCCGCCGGGATATCGTACTCTCCAAACTCTAGTGCCGCAGGAGCCAGGCCTGCAAGTTCAGCGACCCCGGGTCGTGATGGAGGATGGTGCCTCCTCTGGAGAGAAGATCCGCGTCCGTCGGTAGTTTGAGTGGGGGGGGACGCTGACAAGTCCAGAAGGTCCGACAACCAGATCTGTCTCGGCCAGGCCGGTGCGACGAGGATCATCCTGCACTGGGACCTTGAGTTGGTTAACGAGTCGCAGTAGCAATGGCAACGGAGGGAATGCATACAGGAACAGGCCATCCCAGGGGAACGAGAAAGCATTGCCCATGCTCCTCGGTTGGGGAAACCTGCTGACGAACTTCTGGCGCTTGGAGTTTGCCGCCGTCGCGAACAGGCAGATCTGGGGTTTGCCCCATCGTCGGAAAAGCTGATCCACTTGGTCCTGACACAGTTCCCACTCATGGCACGAGCGCAGTTCCCTGCTGAGCGAGTTGGCGATGGTGTTCTTTATCCCTGCTAGGTGGATGGGTACCAGAAACATCCCCTGGGCAACGGCCCAATGCCACAGTTCCTGGGCCTCCTTGGATACGGCCGGGGACCTGGTTCCTCCCTGCTTACGGATGTAGAACATCGTGGTGGTGTTGTCGGTGAAGATCCTTACCACCTTGGCCTTGAGGGTCGGGAGGAACGACCTGAGAGCCCAGAACACTGCTCTGAGCTCCAGGAGCCAAAGGCCTCTCGCGTGAAGATCTCCGGTGTGCGCGCCCCATCCTTCCAGGGAGGCATCCGTCATCCCCGTCTCCTGGTGTGCTGGGGTCTGAAAGTTCGTGCCCGCTGCGAGATGTGCGTGGATGCCCCACCACCGAATAGCTTGGTGGAAGACCTCATTGAGCGGGATCTTGTCTTCGAAGCTGCCCGCCGCTTGCATCCAACGGGCGTCGAGGAACTCCTGTAAAGGGCGCATCCGCAGCCTGCATAGGCGCACCAGATAGATGCCAGAGGACATCATGCCGAGAAGGGACTTGATGGAGCTCACCCTGGCCACGTCCGTGACCAGCAGGCGCTGCACCTTGCCTAGGATGGCCTTCGTTCTTTCCTCCGAAGGTGAAGCCAATCGTGCCACTGTATCGAGCTTGGCTCCCAGAAACAGTGGGACCTGTGACGGAACCAGGAAGGATTTGGGGAAGTTGATGGAGAATCCCAGATACGTGAGCAGTTTGACGGTCTTCGCTGTGTGCTCGACGGCGAGCTCCCTTGTCTTTGCTCAGATGAGCCAATTGTCCAGGTAGGGGTAAATGTGGATCCCCCTGCAGGCGCAGCCACGGCGCCACCGGCGGTAGGCACTTGGTAAATACCATGGGCGCCGACTTCAATCCGAATGGCAGGGCCTTGAATTGGTAGTGCCGTCCTTGCACTACGAATCTGAGAAACTTTAAGTGACTTTTTAGAATGGGGATGTGGAAGTAAGCAGCCTCCAAGTCCAGCGACGATAGGAAGTCGCCTTCCTCCAGCTGTCCCAGCATGTGCTGGAGGGTGACCACACGCTGACGAACTTCGCCAGCCGGCCTCCCACCGGGGTGCTCAGGTGGGGGCCCGACGCTACGGCCGGTTCAGTCCTGCTTGGAGGCGGCCTTGCTGCCCTGGCCTCCCTGGCGACGGCGATGAGACCTTCCTGACTTGCCGCGCCCTCTGTAGACCTCTTGCGACGAGGAACGGGCTGCCGGGTGGTACGTAGAGGAGCCACCGCCGAATCCTTTGAAGGCACCTTGCTTCCTCCGGAGTTCCGAAAGCCCGAGCCGTCTCCGTGTCGACCTTGATGGCTTGAAGTGACTCATCCACTGTTTTTCCAAACAGGTTGTTCCCGTCGAAGGGCATGTCCAAAACTCTGGTTTGCACGTCCTGGTGGAAATCTGTTGCCTTGAGCCATCCCCGCCGTCGAAGGCCAACAACGTTGCCCAACTGGCGGAACCCAGTGTCAGCGATGTCCGTGGCCACCGTTATGGCGTGGTCTGACGCCACCTCATCTTCTTGCAGGATCTCCAGCCCCTCTTGTCATCCGGTAGGAAGTCCAGCAGGGGAGCGATCTTGTACCACAACTCCCTGTCGTAGCAGGCCACAAACGCTAGGGCGTTGGCTGCCTTAATTGTCGTCGCCGCAGACCAGATGACTCGTCGTCCCATGGCCTCCAGTTTCTTTCCCTCGCCGTCAGGTTGTCATGATGCCTACCCCTGGGGACCCAGACCAAGTCCAGAAACCCCAGAAGCAGGCATCAAGTTACCCCAAGCAAGCCCAACAACCCCCACTAGTGGCTATTTTGGTGTAGCCTTGGCGCCTATGGCGCCAGGCTCATATGGAGAGTCAGTCCTGGCGCCATAGGCGCCAGGCTCATAGATTACAACTTACCTGATGCAGAACATGCTGCAAACTTACCTGATGCAGGCCATGCTGCAAGAGCTCCAAGCCAAACGAGGCTTGGAAGGGACTACTTTACCTAGGGACTATTTTTTTTACTCGGGTGGGGCTGGGGAGGAATACTTACCTGGGACTACTTTGGAGGCTATTTAAACCACGCCCGAAGAGCAGCACACGCTTCGCGTTTTTCTGCATCCAGCAGCGTAACGCTCACCGTGCCTGCAAGTCTGCATCCAGTCTTCTGCCACGCCCGCCTCGAGTTTGGAGCTCCTAGAAAAAGGGAGAAAGAAGGAGAAAAGGTTAGAACAAGAGGAATACCTTTGATCCTTACCTGAATTCCCGATCCATCGCGCCTTCGAGCTGGAAGAAGGAACAAGTTACTTACCTGTAACTGTTGTTCTCCAGCATGGGTCTGGCATGGATTCACATGCTCATGAATATTCCCCGTCGTCAGGCTGGGAATCCTCGGTAAAGAAAAAACCAGTATCAGTTTCGTTTCTGATCTGTCTTTCGTAGTAACAACCAATCACTGGTCTCTGCGTCATACTGACCACAGCCAATGACTGCCCTCTACCTAAGCACCGCCTCTGGCAGCCATCTTACGATTTGGAAGCACGTGAAGTGGCAGTATGACCAAGTGAAGAGCCGCAGAGGGGTAGGCGGGAGGGTTCGGCATGTGAATCCATGCCAGACCCATGCTGGAGAACAACAGTTACAGGTAAGTAACTTGTTCCTTCTCCAGCATGGGGTCTGGCATGGATTCACATGCTCATGAATAAAGAATACCTAGCAGTACACACATGCACAACCACGGGAGGTGGCAAAGGCTCAACATTAAGCATTACATCAAACTCAACATCAAGCAATCTTACCTCCTCACCAGGCTCACCTCAGGCGAACAGGTTGCGCAGCACTGCTTGGCTGACCCTGGACTCCTCCCTGGAATCCCGATCGACGCAGTAGAATTTCGTGAAGGTGTGCGTCGACCTCCACGTAGCAGCCCTGCATATGTCCAGCAGGGGCACACCAGAAAGGAACGCCGTGGTAGCTGCGATCGCTCTGGTGGAATGGGCTCTCGGACGGCCAGGCAGCGGTCGGTTTGCCAACCGATGACAGTACATGATACAGCCGGAGAGCCATCTGGAAATGGAAGCCTTCGAGAGAGCCTTCCCCTGATTGACAGGTCCAAAGTTCACAAAGAGTTGTGACGTCTTCCGAAAACACTTCGTGCGGTCCACGTAGAACTTCAGCGCTCTAGCCACATCCAGCGAGTGCAAAGTCCTCTCAGCCGGCGACGAAGGCGACGGGAAGAACACAGGCAACACCAAGGGTTCGTTGAGATGGAAGTCCGACGGTACCTTGGGCATGAAAGAGGGGTGCGCTACCCTCGTGTCGTGAAAAGTCAAGTACGGGGCCTTGCAGGAAAGGGCCTGGATCTCCCCCACCCGTCGTGCGGAGGTGATGGCCACAAGAAACGCTGTTTTCCACGACAGAAACTTCAACGGGGCCGAGTGCAGAGGCTCGAACGGAGGTCCCATGAGCTTGGTCAGCACCACGTTGAGCTCCCACGCCGGGGCCGGCGCCTTCACCGGCGGGAACGATCTGAACAGTCCCTTCATGAACTCTTTCAGCAGACGATGAGACCACAAGGACGTCCGGCCCGTGGTTCTAGTGTATCGGGAGATCGCAGCAAGATGAATCTTGATGGACGCGTGTGCCAGTCCAGCTTTGGCCAGCGTCAGCAGGTACGGCAGTACCTGGGGAGCCGTAATCCGTAGAGGGTTAATCTTCTGTGCGTGGCACCAGACAGAGAACCTCTTCCATTTGTGTCCGTAGCATTTAAGAGTCGAGGACGCCCTGGCCTTTGCAAGAAACTCTCTGCAGTCGGCCGGTATGTCGTATCCTCCAAACTCTAGCGCTGCAGGAGCCAGGCCTGCAAGTTCAGCGATTTCGGGTCGTGGTGGAGGATGGCGCCTCCTTCCCTGGAGAGTAGATCCGCGTCCACCGGTAGCTTGATTGGCGGGGACGCTGACAAGTCCAGAAGGTCCGGGAACCATATCTACCTCGGCCACGCAGGTGCGACGAGGATCATCCTGCACCGTGACCTCTTGAGCTGGTTGACGAGCCGGATTAGCAGTGGCAAAGGAGGGAACGCGTAGAGGAACAGGCCCTCCCAGGGAAACGAGAAGGCATCGCCCATGCTCCTCGCCTGGGGAAACCTGCTGGCGAACCTCCGGCACTTGGAGTTCGTCGCCGTCGCGAACAGGTCGATCTGGGGTGTGCCCCACCGTCGGAAGAGGCGATCCACTAGATCCTGCCGTAGTTCCCACTCGTGGCACGAGCGCAGCTCCCTGCTGAGTGAGTCGGCGAAGGTGTTTTTTTATCCCTGCCAGATGAAACGGCACCAGAAACATCCTTTGGGCGACGGCCCAATGCCACAGGTCCTGCGCCTCCTTGGACAGCGCTGGAGACCTGGTTCCGCCCTGTTTCCTGATGTAAAACATGGTGGTGATGTTGTCGGTGAAGATCCTCACCACCTTGCCCTTGAGAGACGGAAGGAAGGACCTGAGGGCCCAGAACACTGCACGGAGCTCCAGGACGTTGATATGGAGGCACTTCTCCGTCGGGAGCCAAAGGCCTCTCGCGTGCAGTTTTTCGGTGTGCGCTCCCCACCCTTCCAGGGAGGCATCCGTGGTCACTGTCTCCTGGTGGTCTGGGGTCTGGAAGTCCATGCCCGCCGTCAGATGCGCGCGGTTGCCCCACCACCGGACCGCTTGGCGGAAACTCTCGTCGAGTGTGATCCTCTCCTCGAAGCCGCCCGTCGTTTGGATCCAGCGCGCGTCCAGGAACTCCTGCAACGGGCGCATCCGGAGCCTGCACATGGGAATGAGGTAGATGCAAGAAGACATCATTCCGAGGAGGGACTTGATGGACCTCACCTTGGCCGCGTCGGAAACCAACATCCGCTGTACCTTGCCCAGGATGGACCTGGTCCTTTCCTCCGACGGGGAGGCCAGAAGGGACACTGTGTCGAGCTTCGCTCCCAGAAACAGTGCGTTTTGCGCGGGTACCAGATGGGACTTGGCGTAGTTCACGGAGAATCCCAGGTCCGAGAGAAGTTGGACGGTCCTTGCCGTGTGCTCCACGGCGAGCTCCCTCGTCTTGGCTCGGATGAGCCAGTCGTCCAGGTAGGGGTAGACGTGGATCCCCTCGCGGCGCAGCTGCGCCGCCACCGGTGCAAGGCACTTGGTGAATACCCTGGGTGCCGACCGTAGTCCGAAGGGGAGGGCTTTGAACTGGTAATGACGCCCTTGGACCACAAACCTGAGGAATTTTCGGTGCCCCTTTAGGATGGGAATATGGAAGTAGGCATCCTCCAAATCCAACAACGACAGGAAGTCTCCTTCCTCCAGCTGCCCCAGGACGTGCTGGAGGGTGACCATCCGGAACTTCTGCGCTTTGATGAACTTGTTCAGCCGTCGCAGATCTAGGATGGGGCACCATCCTCCCGTCTTCTTCTTCACGAGGAAGTATCTCGAGTAAACTCCGGAGCCCCGAAGCCTCTTTGGTACGAGTTCGATGACGCCCTTCCTGAGCATCGCCTTTACCTCCAGGAGAAGCTGAGGGACGTGAAGCTCTTTCCTGGCCACGGGGGGGACACGCGGGCACCTTCTTTGAAACTCGAGCGCGTGGCCCCGGGCTAAGGCGTCCAGCACCCAACGGTCGGTGGAGATGGACTCCCACACGCTGATGAAGCTCGCCAGCCGGCCTCCCACCGGGGTGCTTCGGTGGGGGCCCGACCCCACGGCCGGTTCAATCCTGTTTCGACGAGGCTTTGCTGCCTTGACCTCCTTGGCGACGACGGCGGGGTCCGCCAGACTTGCCTCGTCCTCTGTAGGCCTCCTGAGACGACGAGCGGGCCGCTTGATGGTAGGTGGAGAAACCGCCGCCGGAACCTTTGGAGGCGCCCTTGCCTCCGCTGCTCCGAAAGGGCGTCCGTCGTTGCAGAACCCCAAGGGCCCGGGCCGTCTCAGTGTCCGCTTTGATGGCCTGGAGGGAATCGTCCACTGTTTTCCCAAACAGGTTGTTCCCATCGAACGGCATGTCCAGGACTCTGGTCTGTACGTCTTGACGGAAGTTCGTAGCCTTGAGCCATCCACGCCGCCTAAGGCACACGCCATTGCCCAACTGGCGAAACCCAGTGTCGGCGATGTCCGTCGCAATAGTGATGGCGTGGTCCGACGCCACCTCGCCTTCCTGTAGGATCTCCAGGGCATCCGCCCTCTTGTCGTCCGGTAGGAAGTCCAGCAGGGGAGCCAGTTTGTACCATAACTCCCTGTCGTAGCGGGCCATGATAGCCAAGGCGTTGGCCGCTTTAATCGTCGTCGCTGCCGACGAGATGACCCTGCGTCCCATAGCGTCCAATTTCTTTCTCTCGCCGTCCGGTGGGGAAGTCGATGTGGAGGCCGCACCCCCCCCCCCGCTTTCTTCCTGGCCGCCGCGGAGACGACGGAGTCTGGGGTAGGCTGCGCCCGGAGGCACAGGGGGGCCGCGTCCGGGACCCGGTACTTCTTCTCGTACCGGTCTCTTCTAGCTGGCGTCGTGGAAGGGTTCTTGAGGAGGGCGAGGCCCTCATCCCAAATGTCGTCCAGTAGAGGCACCGCGAGGACCGTCTTCCTCTTGGCCTCGCGCCGTTGATAAAGGAATCCTTCCTTTTTCTTCTCCTCAGGGCAGAGTTGGAAAAGCTCGGATGCCCTGGCGATCATGGAGTGGAACGATCCAATCTCGTCGGGCGGAGAAGCCCTGGTGGGAGGTGACGACGGTAGATCCTCGTCGTATACCTCGTCGTCCGTACCCGTCGCTGCCGTGTCAGTCCCCGTATCATCCCCTCGGGTGGACGGGGAGGAGGGCTGGACGGGGCGCGACGGCTGAAAAGGAGGTGGAGGGTGAATCCTTCTTTTCTTGGGCGGGGGAGCACCAGAAGGTCCCGGTTCAGGATCCCCCGACGGGAGAGGTTCCTCCGTCGGCAACGGTAGTCTCGTCCTTATCTCTGAACATAAGGACTGTATAGCCAACAAAATGGCCGCCGAGTTGTTTTGCGGCACTGGCAGAGGGGAATCCGACGGGCGATCAGGGGCCCCGTCGACACCCTCGACAATGTCGTCGTCGTCGTCTGCGTCGGGATCCATCCCGACGGGCCGGTCTTCTTCCACGCCAAGGCCGTGGCTTAAGACCTCAATCAGCTCTTCCTCTGAGGTTGAGGCCGAATCTACGACGACGCCCTGCCCCCCCTTTTTCTTCCCCGCCGGGGGTTTCACGGGGGTCCTATCGATGGGCACAAAAGAGGACTCCCTCCGAGGTGGCAGGGAGACTCTGAGCCCCGAGGTCGCCACCACTGGTGTAGCCTCCACAGGCTGAGCCAGGGCCGCCGCGACAGTATCGATAGAGGGCTTGGCCGGATGGATTAAGGCCTTCACCACCTTAGGTGCGCTCACCGCCTTATCCTTGAGGGGGGGGACACTGCCTCGCTCCCCCTCCGATGGGGCCTTCGAGCTCGACCGGGGCCTCTCCAGGAGCTTCGCCGGGTGCTCGCCCTTCCTCTTACCCAACCCAGAGCGTTGGCTCGTGGCTGAAGGTGCCGGGGAGGGTGCGCCCTGCCTGGCGACCGTAGAGCCCGACCGTTCGGCGCTCCCGGTGCCAGCGGACTCGCGGTGCTTGGCCTTGTGTTGGACCCCCGTCGCCGGGGCGTCCTCAAAGGTCTTAGAAGACCGCTCGGATTTCTTCCTCTTCTTCTCGCCTGACGGGCTCTTCCCTTCCAGCCAGTTGGCGAGACGTTGATGGCGGTCCTTCATGGTCCGCTCCGACATGTTGCCGCAAAACGCACAGTCCTTCTCCACGTGCGTCTTGTCCTCATGCAAGCAGTAGAGACAAAAGGAGTGTTCGTCCTCCTTAAAGACGTTCTGCAGCTGGCATCCAGGGCAGATCCTGAACAGCTTTCCGGGCGTCGAGCTTCCCTTCTCCTGGGCCATGTCCGGGCCTGAGAAACTTCTGGAGTCCTCCAAAAGCGTAGCTCGACGAAATCTTCACCCTTGAGGGGCGCAGACGAATCCGACACGGGTCCCCGTTGATCGGATGGAGAGTCGCTGGAGCTTGAGGCTCTTTTGACCGAAAAAAACGAAGTTTTTGAGAAAAACGTGAAAAAATAGCACTAACGCTCGAGAGCAATAGCACGAGGATCCCAACACATGAACGTGCGGTAAAAATCTGAAGATGGCTGCCAGAGGCGGTGCTTAGGTAGAGGGCACCCATTGGCTGTGGTCAGTATGATGCAGAGACCAGTGATTGGTTGTTACTACGAAAGACAGATCAGAAACGAAACTGATACTGGTTTTTTCTTTACCGAGGATTCCCAGCCTGACGATGGGGAATATTCATGAGCATGTGAATCCATGCCAGACCCCATGCTGGAGAAAGAAGTTATTTTATGCGCGTCGCCTCGCCTTCTGCAGCGCCGCGCTGTACTCACCGGCCTTCGCAGCATCTTCACATTTCACTGCATCCTCCTGCATGTTACCGCCGCACTCTGGCACCTAAGGAGAAGACAAGAACAGCAAGGTGAGCCAAGGGAATACACAGAGGAATACCCCCCCATAGACTTACCTGATTTTACCACTGGGGGTACTATTCTTCTTCACGGGTCAGCGCAGCTTCCTTTGTATCCTAGCCGAACCCCGGCCCCTAAGGGGAAACAAAAGGACAGCAACGTGAAACAAGGGACTAACAAGGGGAACCCTCCTCACCACAAAAGACTTACCTGATTTCACCACCGGAGGCATTATTTCCCAATGACTTCATACTTTCTCTCAGCGCCTGAATAAGGGAGAAAGCAGCAGGTTACTTATGGACATTATTTTATCGAACTGTGTTGGATAATCCAAATACTTACCAGAACATTACCGGTTGCCACTAGGAACTCTTCAGTAGGGTCAAGCTGCAACCTGCAAGGAATCGGACAAGAGTGAAAGTCAGGCATTTGAACCCTTACGAACTACATACTTACGGCGTCTTGCCGGGAATATAAGAGTCAATATTGTCCTGGAACTCACCAATTCCTTCGAGCCAGTGAAGCAACTGGTTATCTACGCGCCCCTGCGCTCAATGCAGGATGGAGAGCTCATCTTTTCAAATCATCAGGTGAGACTATAAGAGGGAACATCCAAGGTGATCAGTGGGGAGAACAGCGGGGTAGGGTTGATTTACGTTCAACTCCACGGGTGGTTAATTCCCTTTCTCCACTTGCAGAAGAATATTCCTACTGGCCAAGCAAACGAAACTAGGTGGGCCAGTCCAGTCCGTCATCTCGGCCCTACGTGTCACATTGGTGGAGACCGCAGCAGTCCAGTCCAGATCGACGCCTCTGTGGGAGCCAGGTGAGCGTAATATAGGTAGGGAGGTTGAAGTTGAAGCCGTCGCCCTGCCACTTTCTTCTTGGCCGCCGCCGACCGAATCCGGTGTCGGCTGTGCCCTACGGTACAAAGGGGCGGACCCAGTACTTCTTCTCGTACCGATCCCTCTTGGCAGGCTTCGTGGACGGGTTCTTCAGGACAGCAAGTCCCTCGTCCTAGATGTCATCAAGCAATGGCACTGCGAGGACCGTGTTCCTCCTGGCCTCGCGCCGTTGATAAAGGAAGCCTTCCTTCTTCCGTGCTTCGGGGCAGAGCTGGAAAAGCTTGGATGCCCTGGCAATCATGGCATGGAAAGAGCCAATTTTGTCGGGTGGAGAGGCCCGAGGGGGTGGTGATGGAAGGCCCATTCTGTCGTCACCACCGTCGTCATCCGTCCCCGTTGTGGCCGTATCTGTTCCCATGTCCTCCCGAGGATCAGGGGAAGGAGATGAAGGCTGAGCGGGCCGCAAGGGCTGGAAGGGCGGGGGGGGTGAACTCTCCTCCGCTTGTTTGGAGGGCTTCCCGACGGGCCTGGTTCTGCTAGGTCGTCTGTTGGGGGTGGAGGCAACCTTGTCCTTATCTCCGTGCATAAGGTTTGGATTGCCATCAAAATGGCCACCGAGTTGTCCTGAGGCTCGGGCACTGGTTGCGCCGGGCGCGATAGCTGCTCCTTCTCCATGGGAGCCTCGTCGGCGCCACCGTCACTCTCTTCGTCTGCCTCCAACCTCCTGTTGAGGCCCTTCACAACTTCAACCAGCTCCTCCCCAGAGGCTGTATCCGAGTCCGTAACGGCCACCACTGCCCCCCCTCTTTTTCACCAGGGTCTTCACAGGGGTTTTATCCATGGGCTGAAAAGAAGATTCCCTCCGCGGTGGCAGGGAAAATCTGGGCCCCGAGGTCACCTCCACAGGCTTCGCCAGGGCCGCCACGACTCCCTCGATAGAGGCTTTCGACCGGGTGAATCAAGGCCTTCAACATCTTGGGCGCGCCTGAGGCCTTCACCTTGTGAAGAGGGTCACCGCCTCGCTCCCCCTCAGCTGACTCCTTTGAGATCGACCGGGACTTCTCCAGAAGCTTACCCGGGTTCTCGGATGTTCTCTTTGCCGAGCCAGAGTGTTGGCTTGTGGTTGATGGCGTCGGTAAAAGTGCGCCCTGCCTGGCAGCCAAGGAGCCTGACCCTTCGGCGCTCCCGGTACCCGCTGACTCGCGGTGCTTTGGCGCCCGTTGCCAGAGCACCCTCTATGGACTTAGAAAACCGCTCAGACCTCTTCTTCTTCTCACCTGCCGGGCTCTTCCCTTCAAGCCAGTTGGAGAGGCGGATACGCCGATCCTTCATGGTCTATTCCGACATGTTCTTGCAAAACGCACAGTCCTTCTCCACGTGCGTTTTGTCTTCGTGAAAACAGTAGAGACATCTCGAATGCTCATCCTCCTTGAAAACATTCTGTAATCCCCATCTAGGGCAGTTCCTGAACAGCTTGGATCCGGGCGTCAAGCTTCCCTTGTCCTGGGACATGTCCACGGGGTAGGCCTCAGATCTTCTGGAATCCTCCAAGAAGCGTAACTCGATGAACATTCGCCCTTGAGGGGCGTAGAAAATTCCAAAACGGGTGCCCGTTGATTGGAAGTAGAAACGGTGGAGCTAGAGGCTCGATTGACCGAAAAAATGAGATTAAACTCTTCGAAAAAACGCAAAAAGCAGTAAAAGCTCGAGAGCTAAAGCACAAGGACTCCCAACACTTGAACGTGCGGAAAAAATCTGAGGATGGCTTGGATGGTTTGGATGTAGCTGCTCTGTATCAAGTGCACTGATGCAGGCAGTAGAATGGTTTGAGGTAGCATGGAACCCTGCTGGGTTTCAGGATTCCATGAATAGCCGTTAGGGATTGTCATGATTTCTGCCCCTCATGTCCCCAGCCCTCCAAGATGTCAGGCTGGAGCCAGGCCACGATCACCTACATGGCCCTCAAGGGCCTCTCCATTCCTCCAAAGACCCACTTGGAGTCAGACTTGGCGCTTGTGGCACCAGACTCACTCACTCCCATAGGATAACATTGAGGAATTGGACTTGTAGTGCATTGATGGGGACAAGATGGATGCCCCACATATTTTGGTTCCCAGAACTGCATGTGCAGTCTAGTCTTTTGGGTGTGGTTCAGCCCACAGACACCTGGGATACCCAGAGACTATTTAAGCTACGCCCGGGCTGAGAAACATGCTTTTTGTTTTCTGCACCTGCAGCGTGACACTCACCGTGTTCGGATCGGTCTCCAGTAGGCCTGCATCTTTCTTCTTGCGCTCAACTTCTGCAAGAACAAGAACACCGTTGGGAACAGCCTTACCTTGCGGCGCTTCAGCCCATCATTCATCGCTCCTTCTGTTCTGCGGGCATCTTCGGTGGTGTCATTCCCATCCCGGCACGCTGCTTACTAAGAAAAAGGGAAAAGAACAGATAAAAAGGCATTAGTAAGCATTCAGAAAATCTTTGCTTATTTTTATAGACTGTACGAGCTTCAAAAGCTTACCTGAATCCCGGCGCTCTGGGGGTACTCTGTCTCCGGAACTTCTCATCCATCTGCAAGAAGGAAAAGACACTCCAGGTTAGCGTGAAAACATCTAGAGGCGCCGCATACTGCGCTTACTCACCGCATTTCTTCTTCATAACCGGCATCCACGCTGAAAACGTTGCAGCACCTAGAAGACACAGAAAAATAACTCAGTTTAATACAAATACGAAAGGGTCACATCGCGCTCTCACTCACCTTCAGTGCTACTCATCTCAGCAGCACGTCGCCATCCCCGGACGCCGGCCATCATCTAAGGAAGGAAAGGAACGAAGTTAGAGAACTCTTCAAAAGACTCATTATACTTACCTGTCGGAATCCTGCCAGTGAAGTAACTAGCAGCAACGAGCCCACATCAATCAACGCGCCCCTGCGCTGAAAACAGGATGGAGAGCACACTTTCCAAGAAAACAAGGCCCAGTCTCCAATCGAGTAGACTCCAGGGAAAGGTTTGAGGTCGTAAGAAGTCAGAACAGGCCGAGTGACGTCCCTGTGGATACCAGGTGAGTGTTACAGGATTCAGGATGGGAGATTACATGAAGAAAGATGCATATCCTTGTAGCTCCTACTTCCTCTTCATAGCTTTACCCTGTAACTAATAAAGCCAACTTCCTTTTATATATACCTGCCTCCAGTCCGGTCCCTGCATACTTCAAAGAACCATAAATACTACAGAACTCTACGCCCTTCACTAAACCAAAAGAAATAAAAACGGGTTTTCATCAGGATGTATAAACAATATAAAGTCCTCTGTCCTCAAATCCAAATCTAACCTAGTTCCTTTCCATATCTTCTACAACGGAAAACAAAAAGCAACCAAGATACGTTTTGGGGAGTTGCCGAAATCCCCAATCTTTGTTCTGCCACAACTCCTTTGAGCCTTCCCGCTCAATTGGACTCTGTGGGCTGTGGATGGCTCGAGCCAGAAGCTGAATAAGCCATTACAAAAGGGATTATAGGGTTGTCGTACACCTCAGCTCCCACATATCCCATATAAGTGTTAGTGTCTGGGGGGAAGGGATGGTGGTTTGTGCCACTTTCTGGGCTTTTGCTGTCCCCAAAGAGGAGGGGGGGAATCACCTCCAGAGGGATTCAGCTCACCTGTGTCCCCCAGCGGGTGTTAAGTATAGCAGGCTCACCTGCCTAGTCCCAAAGTGGGTGGCTCCCTCTTGGGGAGAGGTGATAATCTCCTTGGATTCTTCATAGATGGTCAAAACAAGGGAATCCCCCTGGGGTCTCACCGCCCTATCGCAGGCATCCTTAATTACCATAATGTGTCAGATGCATTCTAAAACAAGGTAACCCCTACTTTCAAAGCCTTCTCTATTCTAGAAGGGAAATATAAAGACTGTGGCCTCTTTTATCTATCACCCTGTGGGATGTTTTTTAAGGGATACTTCTGGTCTGTTTTTACTGCCAGGTATCACCAGGGTTTCAATTCTAGTCGCCCCCCTTCACACGCTCTCTGTTTCTGCTGCCATTTCTCCCTCTATATGTATCTCTACTGTCATTCCTCTATGATATTCCTACTCCCCCCCCTTCGATTCTTAAACCAATCCCCCTTCGCTCCTCTCCCAAATGTCTTTTCTCTCTCTTTATGCTCCCAATTTTCTTTCTCTTCACCCCTCTCCCTCTATTTACACACTAAATCCACTATCTATGCCTCTGTGTCCTGATCTTATCACATTGATTCGAACTATCTCTCCAACTGCCTTCCTCCTGCTTCACTCCTTCCTCACCACTCCCACTATTGCCCTGCACTCTATCACTCCTCCTGCCATGCATTTTGTATCACTTCCACTCACTCTCAATTCCTCTCAAAATCTCCATTATACTTTGCTCTCCCTCTCTGACCTTTCATTCCCACTCACCCTCTTCCACTCAAAAGGTACCACCCTCTGACACACACAATACCTTACCTGCACTCTCTCAGAACACTGCCCGACTCCTCTTGGAACTACATTCCACAATCTACCCTCCTCTTGACTCACAATTGGTCCACATGACCTCAGCTGAACACCTTCCACTCTCCTCTGTGCTGGCTGGATTTTTATAGCCAAGTATTCCCCCCTTCAAACACTGCTCCCGGTACCTATTGGTATCCCATGCCACATGCTCCACTTGGTTAATCTCTGCGTAGGTTATCCCTCTGAGGGTTGGGACTTCCTCTGTAAAGCTTAAGGACAGCTTTTAACTCAACCCTCTTTTCAGTCTTGGATCGTGGGATGGTAGTCAGGTGCTAGGCTGCTCATCTACCTTGTGGTTTGCTACAGATGCTGGTGAATTCGCTCACAACAGTGTCTGGGGAGAATGCCTTTCGTCTCCACTGCTCCCCTGCCGTTCCTTCTCACTCTCAATTCATTTTCTGTTGCTCCACCATTCCGCTGTAATCCATCTGGGGTTCCTGGGCCGGGTGTTGGGTGTCTAATAACTTTTGTGCAGGAACATTTCCAGTCCATTCCATGCCTGGTATTGACTCCATTCTTCTGGTTCAAGTCCACATTTTTTATGTTTCGTCCAGGAGTTGCAGTTTGGCAAAAAACAAACGAGAACTCTGTCCAGAAGAGAGGGAGACAAGCATTGTGGAAGAGACGGTTGTGCAAACAGTCATATACATATCATACTCCAGAGAGGCATGGACTGGGCCCCCCTCACTCTCCTCTGGGGCAGAACCGGCTGTGGTATATGTGATGCTGGAAATGCATTGGAGGGATAGGGCCTCCCCGTCCTTGTTCTGTAGTACTTTTTTGTGTGTATGTTCTATGTTATTTCCTGCCCAGGAGTCCATGTGGGACTCCTGGCAGTGCAGCTCTTCCTCTTTTTGGTGTAGTGTACAGACCCTTTGGATATCCTTTATGGCACCCATGGGTGGGGGTACAACCCTGTTCCCTTGGTGTATGTGTTTGGGCACCTGTGTGTGGCACACAGAGCCGGGTATGGGCTAGTGGAACCTCCATGCTGAAATTGACAGGTGCTCTGATTATCCTCCATTTTGGGATACCCAGGACCTGCCATTGGAATCAGTTGATTCCTGATAGAAGACAAGATGGCCCCTGTGGCCTCTTGCTTTCTATTGCCCGTTACCCTGTTTTCCCAAAGTCCTGGGAAGACCTGACTCTGTCCCTTCCCCTGGCTGCTCTTGGGTGGAAGTTCCATATATGGTATTGTGGGGAAGTCCAGGCCAGACTATCTGGAGCCTTCCCAATGACTGTATGTTGTGGGTACGCCCTTGGGGTGGGACCTGGGTGAATGGAGTGTGTGACCAATATGCACTTCATGTTATGGGTTTCTGGTAGATAACACAATGAATGAGACAGCCCTGCCCGAAACTGGTATGAATGCAGTGTGGAGTGCTGAATGGCTGGGTACTTGTCCCAATACACATTCCTTGTTGTGAGTGTCTGGAGGGAGGACAATGTCCTGAATGCACTGTGAGCCTGATTGGCTGCCTGCCTGCATGAATGCCCTTCTGAATGATTGGTTGCCTGAGTGTGACCCAGCAGAGTGAATGAGAGACCAAACAGTATATCTGGGGACCCCTCACTGATGGAAATTGTTCAGAAACTGAAGTAGAAACTTGTTAATTACTCTCGAAGCCGAGCCGGAAGAAGAAAGTTAACTGCTGTTTCCCTTCCAAGCAATCTGAAAGCTGCTGTGCCTTCAAGATACTGATCCAAGAGAGGACCTGGCTAGGAGACCTCTTCGCGAGCTATGGAGCAACATCGTGCAACAGATAACCTTCACCAAGACTTCCTGGAAGTCAGTCATCGAAAGGCTGCCGACCGGAGATAGGGACCAACGAGGAATCTGAAACGAAGCACCCGGACATTGAAGTCCATCACCGTTGATCACCGTTGAACACCAACATCGCCGACCGGAGCCGCAACGTTCCATTGCCTAAGAAATTGAATCAAGGACTCCCCTGCTCATCACCATCAACCACTTTGTCCTACAGGAGAAAGTCAAGGTTGCCGCCGAACCAAGGAGAATCCGACTGTGGGTTTCCCACCACCGAAGTCCTCAAAGACGCTGACGAAGATCCGAAAGCCTGCCGTGGTAGAGTCCTGATCGCCGATGCCAAATGCTGATGACCCGAAGCCCTTGCTGGGCCTACGTTCTTCAAAGACTCTTTGCAGCAACGAACAATCGGCGATGAGGTGCACTGCACACCTCATCTTCGCAGGATGTCCACGAACGATAGTCGACGAGCAGCGCAAGGACCAAAGCTGCTGCCTTGACAACATTGTTCAACCATTTCTTCGAGTGATCTCGACGATCCGTGGCTCCTGCCTTAAAGGGAGTTCACTCAAGAAGGTCGTCGAACTCTGCTAAACCAGGTACATTGGGGTAGTAGAAGATTTGTAGAATGAAATAGTTCTCTGCTAAACAATATATGGACTGGGCTTGTTTATTATCTTATTTACAGGTTGCCCAGGTGGGGGGATCCTCATACAGAACTGTGCCTAGTGGTAGGGGCCCAGTATTCTGCCAATTGTTTAACCAACTTGTTTCCCTCCTCAAGTCTATTGTTGGTTCAAATTATTAATGGATTTGTATGTCATTTGAAACGGTTTAGTTGATGCATTTTAATGGAATCTAAGAAGTAATAGAGACTGTATATATTTATCATTATAGAATTGCCTGAGCACAACGTGTGTAATTGTATGTGTACATAATCAAAGCCTTATTTATATAAAGAACTGTGTTTTCACTAACCTAGTGGGTGGACTTTGCTTTGCGGCTGCTTGGGGACTACACTGTACTTAAGAACCAGCCTGCATCACCTCCTGAGAGTTTAAGCCTTCGATGCACGTCCATAGCTACCAAATAGAGAACCTTGGCTGGGGTGCTATGTGCTTTTACTCTGCCATATAGGGAGCAAGAGTACTAATACCCCCCTCCAGTTTTTACAGTACACACCCTGGTAGGACACCTACCCAAGGTCGGGAGGGGTCCCCCCTGACAGGGTGATGATCCTGACCATCTCACATTAACTGTCTCTTCAGTTGCCCTCTAACTTTTCACCACCCCCTCTTTAGATACCTTCATATTAAGTGCTGGCTTCTATATCCATTTCTCCTTGGCTTCTCTCACAATCTTCTCCTTAGCTCCTCTTACAACCTACAAATTAGCTTCTTTCACCACTACCTCCCTAGCTTCTGTCTTCATGAGTTTTGAGAGCCTAACCTCCACTCCAAAGGTTGTCTAGTTGCAGGTTGTATGACAAAAGAAAGTGCATTAACCAACACAAGCCTCTGGAAAGAGTTGGAACTGTGCACTTTGTGCAAAAGAAACGTCTACGCTTGAGAACCTGACAGGCTTACTATTGGACAGCAATATTATCTACCTTTAAAGTATCTAGGACCCAATGTCTAATATCCTTGGTTGTATGATATTTGATGTAATCAATATCTTCCCTACACAGTTTTGTCACTAAACCAACACATATTGACAACTCAAATACAGAGTTTTATACTTTTAAATAGAAACACATTAAGAATGTTCTCAGTGCCGTATG
This sequence comes from Ambystoma mexicanum, assembly GCF_040938575.1. Taxonomy (NCBI): domain Eukaryota; kingdom Metazoa; phylum Chordata; class Amphibia; order Caudata; family Ambystomatidae; genus Ambystoma; species Ambystoma mexicanum. The sequence continues at coordinate 667,499,636 of NC_090935.1, read as the reverse complement.
TAGCACGTACATATATATATATTCATGTAGAGATAATATATGAGCATTAAAAATAGTATAGACAAATAATATACACTTCCCAATATGAGCAATAAAGTAGTTCAACAGATTCCCTGCTACATACTGTCTTGGGGATTAGGAGGTGCTCATCTGTTTCTTTGTTTCAGTAATGGAAGTGGCTTCCCGAAAGACGATTGCGCCAGGAACACGTGCATTGCCCCGTCCAAGATGGTGGTCTATGGACAACGTTGCCCTCATGCAGGCACAAGCAAGATAGCCACCTTCCATTTCAAGCAAGACGAAGTACATGGAGGACCAACCGCACTTCTACCCAAGGCAATAGCGTGGAAGACCCGTTGCAACCCTTCAAGTAACTCCCTTCACCTGCTGTAGATGATTTTCCTGTTCTCTTTTCCCCTCTTGTTCTATGCATACCCTAGCACTGTCCTTGATATGCCCTCCATTCTACATCATCATCCTGAGCACAATTCCTTGTGAGCTTTCTCCTTCCTTCCTGTTCTTGCTCATGTCCACCAAGCCTGTATCCTGTTCTTACCATTTGGATCCAGAAGGCTGCTGATTCTCACTCGTGCCAGATGAGGTTTTTTCCCTACAGATTATATTCTCCCATTACAGCTTGCCCTATCTAGAGGTCAACAGCTATCGGCTGCCTATCAGGCTGGTGGCACCCAGGTGGCAGGCCGCATCTCCACACTCCTAGACATTTACAAGATCCTGCGGTAAGTCAGACATAGTAGACAGATACGAGGACATATTTTAACAAAATAGATAATTAAACAATTTCAAGAAAACCTACTCTAGGTCCTATTTCCATGATGAATTCCCTATGCTAGAAAACAAGTAGTGGGTGCTCATCAGGATGTCTTACAAAAATGTACTCTGGGGAGAGGAGAGAAGGAAGGGAGTAAGACTCAGCTAGGAAATAAGGGAATCTCCCCCGTGGGAAAATTAGTAGTGGCTGGTTTTCTGACTCATCCCATCCACAGTGTTCTCACAGTCTCCTCCAGCTCCTGGCTTCTTATACTGGAAACAAAATCCAAATCAATAAAAGAAATGTCTCTCAGCTTTGATTAATACAACATCCCCATCTGGTAGTTCAATAGGGACCAACATATTCCCTTCTTCTAGGATGTATTCTCCTGACATGGGTAGGTCAATATTCACAACTAAACAAAGTTCACTCTTTGTCGTTCATGTGCTGTTCAGAGCTGTAGCCTCAGGTAGGCTGTGGGCCTGCTCGGTCCTACCTGGTTTATCTCCTCTCTCACCCCAGTGATACACCTGTGGTGTGTCTGATCTTTCTGTCCCAGGTGGAGCACGGGCCTGCTCAGCCATGCTGTTTCGGTCTCTTCTTTCACCCCCTTCTAGGGTATCCGCTTTCTCCGTTTGCCGTGCGCTGAGGGCATATTCAGCCCTGTTCAGTATGTTTCTTTCCCCCCTACATATGGTGTTCAGCTTCTCAGCCCCAGGTGGGCTACGGGTTGGCTCAGATGTTATTCTGTGTTATATCAGCAGTCTTTTGAGGGGTGATCCTTAAGAAGGTAACAAGGCAATTGCAACGATCTTTGGTGGTTGGCGATTACGGCCGGGATAGGGCCGTAAGGTCTCAATCCACAGAGTGTAGGAACCTTCAGATCAGACACCAGCCTGAACGAGAATGCAGAGCATGCACATTCACAGCCAGGTGAAACAGCAGCTAGAAGTCTTCCTAGTAAAGGCTGCTCACCAAGGTGCACACAGCTGGGAACAAGCAGAGAGCAATCCACCAGGCTCACACTAAGGAGTCAATTGCAGAGCATTTGAAAATGAGACCTGCTCTTGAATCCGCAAACTAGATGGCGAGGACCTGTAAGGGGAAGGTGAGCACACAGGCAACCAGTTAGGAGGAAACAGCAAAGGCGGTTTCGCTGCGGCAGCATGAAGCATGGCCTCAAAAACAGTAAGCAGATGATTAAGGCCCATAATTCTGCCATTTAAAAATTTCTATAATAATATCTTAAATATATCAATGTATTTCATAACGGCATCAATATTATTAATGCAGTTAATACTATATGTTGAATAGAAGGAGAAATTACTTACCGTAATGTTCTTTCTATGGATTCTTCTCCAGCAGATTCCTCATCTGATAGATATACTCATCCAGCTCTGCTGCTTGGAAACGTTTTGACAGGGGAAGTAGTGTACCTTGACTCAACCGTTGATCCATTTTGCTCGGTGCACAATCGTTCGCTCCGGACGCGACGTCAGGCATCGTAAAAATACCACAGTGCTATCCCCCATACCTCAGACCCCCCCTTTTTTCCCTGTGCTTGAACGCTGCAGAGAAAAACAATGATAGACAAAGCTAATCAGCCTGTAAAAACTTGCTAATGGGAAAATACCCAAAAGGGTGAAAACCTCAATAATTAGAGAAAAATGGAAAGTTCTCTCTTTTTTTTTTTTTTGAAAGGCAAACATCTGGAAGCGGTCAGCTCAGAGCCATCACCAGGCGTCCATTCGCTTAGACAGATGCGCCAAGCCCTGAGGACTTTCTGAGCGGGGTTGGATGGGAGGGGTGACAAGGAATCTGCAGGAAAAGAATCCATAGAAAGAACATTATGGTAAGTAATTTCTGCTTCAATGGATTGGTTTTCTCCCGCAGATTCCTCACCTGACAAATTCCCCGAGCAGTAAGGACCATGGAGGCGGGCAGAAAGTGCTACAGTAGCAGATTTTGCAGAACTGTCCTACCAAAACGTGCATCAGCCCTGTGGGCAACATTCAGATAATAGTGCCTGGTAAACGTGGGCAAGGACGACCATGTGGCTGCACGACAGATGTCCCTAATGGGAACTCCCCTCTGCAAGGCCGTGGAAGCCGACACCCCTCTCGTCGAGTGTGCCCTGATGTTGGGAGGAAGCTCGCTGCCAGCAGACTGGTAATAGTCTGCAATGCAAAGAATAATTCAACGAGACAGAGTCTGCTAGTTACAGCTGAACCATTGTGGGAGGGACAATGAATGGGCCACGAACAGCTGGTCAGATTTCCGGAACTCAGACGTCCTAGCGATGTAAACGCTCAGGGCTCTTTTGGGATCCAAGCAGTGGATCCGCTCCTCCTCCTTAGATAGGTGTGGTGAAGTGTAGAAGACTGGTAAATCTATGGTCTGAGAAGGTGGAATTCAGAAACAACATTCGGAAGAAAGCCAGGCCTTACTTTAAGGGAAATCTTTTGCCAAAAATATACGCAGGAATGGGGGCTTGCAACACAAATCCTGCAGCTCACCAACTCTCCTGGCTGATTTGATCGCAACCAAAAAGGCTGTTTTCAAAGCTAACAGTCTCAAAGAATAGAAATGCGTTAGCTCAAACAGAACAGTCATCAAGAATGTTGGAACTAGATATAAATCTCAGTCTAGGGACAACAAAAGTAGTTGGCGGAAACCTATTCACAAGGCCTTTCAGGAATTCGACCATAACCAGGATCATAAAGAAAGAATCTTAATCCTGGGACATTTTGAACACGCAGAGACCACCGCCAAATATCCATTGACTGTGGTAACCTGAAGGCCTGCTGAGGCCATTGACAGAAGGAATTAATCACTGTAGTGGTGGGGCAAGAGATGGGATTGATCTCGCGTTCCCTGGACCACGCCTCAAATCTTCTCCACCTGCACATAGACAGAAATCTGGTAGACTGTCTGTGTGCAGCCAGCAACACATCAAGTACTTCCTCTGAGAGGTCCCAGTTGTCATACCTCATCCTCTCAAGAGCTATGCATGTAGGTTGAGGGACTCGAGGTTCGGGTTAAGTACCCGACCTTTCAACTGGTTTAGGAGATCCGGATGCCGAGGTAACCGGTGAGGTGGACAGATAGTCAGATCCAAGAGATCGGGGTACCAAGTTCTCCTCGCCCAGTCCGGAGTGATCAAGATCATGGTTGCTTGAAACCTCTTCAACCTCCTGGGAGCCCATGGGTTGATGGGAATCGGGGGGAAGGCGTAGTGGAGTGGGAAGGTCCAATCCACAAGAAACGCGTCCCCCAGTGTGCCGTTTGCTGGGAATTCCCTCAAGCAAAACTGTCTGCACTTCCTGTTGTACTCAGTGGCAAACAGATTCACTGCTGGGGTACCCCAGAGAGAGAAGATCTCCTGCAGGACTTCCTGGAACACTTCCCACTCATATGAGACTGTGTTCTGCCTGCTCAGAGCATCTGCCAAGCCATTCTCTGTCTCCGCCACATGAACTGCAGAGACCGAGATCTGATTCTCCAGCAACCAGAACCACAGCTGCATCGCCTCTCTGAAGAGGGGAGGGCGCGCACGCCACGCTGCTTGTTCAGGTAGTGCATGGCACTGTGTTATCCGTCAGAATCAGGACATGCTTCCCCTTGAGAGATGGAGCCAAAGACTGCAGGGCTAACCGGATGGCTCACAACTTCAGCCTGTTGATGTGTCACCTTGCTTCCATCGCCGACCAAAGGCCATTCACCTGCAAGTCTTCGCAGTGAGCACCCCAAACCTTCAGAGACACATCTGTGACCACTCGGGCCTGAGGCCAAGGAGCCCAGAATGGTTCCCCGCCATGAGATTGTTGTCGTCGGTTCACCAACTGAGGTCCTTGACCACCAACCTGGACACGTTTAGGGGATCAGTGAGCGCTCCGAGGTACTGTGACCACTGACCTCCTAGGAGCCACTGAAGGGATCTCATGCGCAGCCTGGCTTGTGGAACTAGAAAAATACAGGAGAACATGAGGCCTAAGAGGTGGAGGAAGGAAGCCGTTAGTAAGGTGGCGTGGTTCCAGAACAAATCCACGCAATGCTGTTGACTCTCTCCTCGGAAGGGAAAGCCTTCCCCCACCCAGGTGTCTAGGACTGCTCTGATGAACTGGAGCCATTCAACTGGCATCGCATGAGACTTCAAGTTAAGGGAGAAGCCCAGACTGTGCAGTAGCAGGCAGATGTCCTCTGGATGAGACACGACTTGCCCCGCCGACTTCCCTCCTATCACCCAGTCATCTAGGTACGGAAATACATGGACCCCGGATCTCCTGAGATGAGCTGCGACTACCGCCATGAGCTTGGCGAAGACCCTCGGAGCGGAGGTCAACCCAAATGGAAGCACTTTGAACTGATTGTGCTTGTCCCGTATGAGGATCGTCAGGAAGTTCCTGTGCTTTTGATGTATCGGCACATGGAAATAAGCGTCCTGTAGATCTATTGGCACCAGCCAGTCCTGAAGTTCGAGAGCATGGAGAATGTCTCTCAACGTCACCATCCTGAATTTGTCTTTCCTCAGGAACTTGTTCAAGGCCTTGTGGTCCAGAATGAGACGGAGACCTCCTCCCTTCTTGGGCACCAGGAAATAACAGGAATACTTACTGGATCCTCTCTGCTCGTGTTGAACCTCTTCCATGGCACCCTTCAACAACAAAGCTTGCAGTTCTTCCGGGAGGTCCTGCCCCGGTTGGATTGGAAGCGGTGGGGGACTGTCCTGTGGTTTTCTTAAGAAGGGCAGACAATAACCCCACTGAACGAGCTGCTGGGCCCAGTCATCAGAGGTAATCTACTGCCACCGGGGCCAATGTTCTGCCAACTTTCCACCAACCTGTACATTCTGGGAGGGGAAATCAAAAGCAGCTTAAAAGGGCGGTGCCACCCCTGCAGCTGTTTGCTGGCCTCTGGAAGCCTCTCTCACCGTGCATTGCCTGCGGGAGTTGCCCTTTTCTGCCATAAGGCACGGTATCTCGTCAATCCATCGAACACCAAAGCATCAAATACCAAACCATCGAATTATATGCAACAAAATCCCATTCCATCAAATAGCCATTTAGTTGTATATTGTAGGGTTAGGGGTTGGGGCTAGGGTGGGTTAGATTAAGGGTTACATTAGGGTTGGGGTTGGGCTAGGGCTAGGATTAGGGTTGGGGCTAGGGTTAGATTAAGGGTTACATTAGGGTTAGGGTTGGGGCTAGGATTAGGGTTGGGGCTAGGGTTAGATTAAGGGTTACATTAGGGTTAGGGTTGGGGCTAGGGTTAGATGAACAAGTTACTTTCTTACCTGGTAACGTTCTTTCGATGGGATGGTCTGACGACGTATTCCATATCTATGACAGTAATCACCACAGCTGTGCTTCTTCGGAAAATCTTTTGCCGTCTGAGTCCTGCGTCGATAACGTCGATATGCTGTCCTCGAAGGCCTCCGTCGAGCCGGCGTCACCAGATGTTATAAGTAGAATGCATGACGCCCCTAGCCTCAGTTATAGTTTTTTCCCAGAACGTGTGGCACCAATCTCCTTCCAGTATGACCCCAGAAAACCTTGCAGAAACGTAAGCTGCAATCGCATAAGAAATTCTGTTGCAGGGCAGGTAGAGAGGGAGCGATATGGAATACGTCGTCAGACTATCCCCTCGAAATAACGTTACCTGGTAAGAAAGTAACATGTTCTTCGAGGGGATTGGGTCCTCCGACGTATTCCATATCTATGACAGACTCCCAAAGCAGTACCAACATATGGAGGCGGGAAAAGAATTTAGAATATAGAAATTTAGAATGCCAAATTAAATTGCAGAGTAAAGGACCGCCTTGCCAAAGGCCAGATCCTGCCCATGGATAGAATCTAGGGAATAGTGTCTTACAAAAGTATGGACCGAAGCCCATGTGGCTGCTTCACAGATGTTACGAATAGGAACACCCCTCTGCAGGGCAGTAGAGGCAGCCATACCCCTAGTAGAATGGGCCCGTAAGCCTACCGGAGGGTCCTTAGCCACCAAGCGGTAACATTCAGAAATTGCAAAGATAATCCATCTAGACAAAGTCTGCTTAGTAACAGCTTGTCCCAAACGCCTTCCAGCGTAACCTATAAAGAGCTGATCGTCCACTCTGACCCGGGACATGCGTGAAATGTAGAAACTTAAAGCTCTCCTAGGTTCCAACCTATGGAGCCTCTCCCTCTTCCTTACCAGGATGCGGAGGAGGATAAAATGCCTGAAGAATGACCTTCTGGCTTAAATGAAATTCCGAGACAACCTTCGGAAGAAAGGAAGGACGAACTCTAAGGACAACCCTGTCCTTATGAAACACTGTGAAGGGTGGCTTAACAGAAAGTGCCTGCAACTCACTTACTCGGCGAGCGGAAGTGACCGCAACTAAAACACAGTTTTAAGGTTTAGCAGTCTCAAAGGACAAGAGTGTAAAGGCTCAAATGGAGCACCCATTAGGAATTTCAGAACAAGGTTCAAATCCCAACCGGGTACCTGGAAAGGTGACGGCGGAAACACATTAGGGAGTCCTTTAAGAAACTGAGAAATTAAAGGAATCTTGAAATAAGAACACTCCTCAGACGAGCGCTTAAATGTGGATAGCGCCGCCAGGTAACCTTTAATGGTACCCACTTGCAGGCCCTTGTGGGCTAATGAAAGCAAAAAAGACAGAACCACAGGAATGTCACATGAAAAAGGATCCACATTCTGAACCCTGCACTAGTCGCAGAACTTTCTCCAACAGCAACGGTACAGGGACTTGGTTGCAGGCCGTCTGGCCGAAAGCAACACCTCCATCACGTCTTCAGGGAGGTCCCAATCCTTATACCTCAACATTTCAGAAGACAAGCATGAAGGTTGAGGGATCTGACCTCTGGTTGGAGAACCTGACCCCCTCTCGTGAGAGCAGATTGTCTCGGTAGGGCAGACGACGTGGAGGGCAGATGGACAAGTCGAGAAGGTCCGGGTACCACGTTCTCCGGGCCCATGCCGGAGCAATGAGGATCATCTGGGAACCGAACCTTCGTAACCTCCACAGCACTTGCGGGATGACGGGGACTGGAGGAAACGCTAACAGCAGTGGGATGGACCACTCCACCACGAACGCGTCCCCCTAAGGCTCCTCTTGGAGGAAATTCCCGCGAGCAGACCCTCTCGCACTTCCGGTTGACACTGGAGGTGAAGAGATCCACTTGAGGGGTCCCCCAAAGGGCGAAGATCTCCAGGAGAATCTCCTGAGCCAGCTCCTACTCGTGAGAGATCGCACTCTGCCTGCTCAGAGCGTCTGCCGTCTCGTTTTCGTCTCCGGCCAGATGCACTGCCGAGATCAAAATTTCCTGCTGGATGGCCCAGAATCAGAGCTGCATCGCCTCACTGCACAGAGGAAGTGACCCTGCCCCCCCCCTTTTTGTTGAGGTAGTGCATGGCCAATGTGTTGTCCATCAGAATCAGGACAATCTTCCCTCGCACAGTCGTCAGAAAAACCTTCAGGGCAAGCCTGACGGCCCTCAGCTCCAACAGATTGATATGGAGTCTGGACTCCGACTGAGACCAACGACCGCTGACTGTCAACTCGTTGGCATGAGCTCCCCATCCCGTGAGGGATGCGTCCATCACGATAGTGGTCACCTCCGGCCAGGGCAGCCAAAATGGAGCCCCCCTAATCAGATTGCTTTCGACGGCCCACCACAGGAGGTCCTGGGCGACCGAGGGCACCACCTGAATGCGGCCCGACAACCTGCCGGAGGACTGTGACCACTGCATCTTGAGGGCCCATTGCAGAGATCTCATCTGCAACCTGGCCTCTGGCACCAGAAGAATGCAGGATGCCATGAGGCCGAGCAACCTCAAGAACTTGAACGCCGGGAGACTCTGGGCATGTTGAAACTTGTGCACCATCTGCAGAATGTGATGATCCCTCACCTGGGGAGGGAAACACTGCCCCAGGGACGTGTCGAGCACTGCTCCGATGTCATGGAGATGCTGAGTTGGCGTCAAGTGGGACTTTAAGTTGAGGGAGAAGTCCAGCTTGTGAAGGGAGTGGCAGGTGTCAGACAGATGATCCAGGACTTGGTCGGGAGAGCGCGCCCTGATCAACCAATCGTCCAGTTAGGGGTAGACGTGAATCCCCCTTTCCTGAGATACGCTGCCACCACCACCACCATGAGCTTGGTGAAAACCCTCGGGCGGAGGTCAATCCGAACGGCAGGACCCGAAATTGAAAGTGCGAGTCGCCAACCGCGAACCACAGGTACTTCTTGTGCTTGGGATGGATCGGCACATGAAAGTAAGCGTCCTTGAGGTCCAGAGACACCAACCAGTCAGGGAGTTGAAGACCTGGAGGACTTGAGAAAGAGTAACCATCTTGAACTTGTCCTTCCTGAGGAGCTTGTTCAAACCGCGCAAGTCCATGATGAGTCTCAATCCCCAGTCTTTCTTCGAAATCAAAAAATAAGGGGAATACCATCCCTTGTTCCTCTCCGCTACAGGCACCAGTTCTAGGGCACCTTTCTCCAGCAGGGATTGTATTTCCTGCGCAAGGAGCGGATACAGACTCTTCAAAGAGAGAGTCCCTGGCGGATTGTCATGAGGCCTCTGTCGGAAAGGAAGACCGTAGCCGTGGGCTATGATCTCCAGAACCCACACATCTGAAGTAATGGTACGCCACTCTACAAGACGCTGCGCCAGCCTTCCCCAAACCGGCGAACCATGGGACATAGCCTCATGACTGAGCTGAAGCGGCTGCGGCAGTGCCTGAGGGCAAAGAGGCAACTTCCCGAGCGGCCTTGGCACCTAGAGTACCCTGTTTTCCACCTCTGGTACTCCCACGGTGGCCCCTTTGACTTGCAGCTCCCCTCGATTTACCAAAGGATGAGTAACATTGAAAGGAACCTCCCCTCCATTGCTGTCCCCTAGGACGAAAAGGCGGAGGTTGGCGAACTGCAGCGCTCAACGACTTCGCTGCAGCTTTAGAGGTCTGCAACCTCTCAAGGCTCTCGTCAGCCTTGCTGCCAAAAAGATGTTCACCATCAAAGGGCATGTTTAGGAGCCGGGCTTGCACATCCAGAGCAAACTCCGACTTCCGCAGCCACGCAAACCTGCGTATTACGTTGCTCGCCGCCATGGACCGGCTGACACGATCTGCAATGTCCAGACCCGACTGAACGGACTCACACATGGCATCCTTGTCATCCTGCACAATAGCAAGAAAACCATCCCGTTCCTCCCCTTCGGGAATATGATCAGCCGCTAACGAAATACAGTTCCACAGAGTATGTGTGAAATGTGACAAGGCACACACGGAGTTGGCTGCCTGTAAAGCCATACCCCCTGAAGAAAACACTTTCTTCGCCCAGCCATCAAAACGCTCGTCATCCCTATCAGGAGGGGTGGTAGGGTACGATGCCTGCTTTGCTGGGGCCGTAGCCGCCTGCACCACCAAACTCTCCGGAGTGGGGTGCGTGGTCAAGTAGCAGGGGTCGCTACTGGCTGGGCAGTATTTTCACGGCAAAGACTTGCTCACGGCCGGGAGACTCTCCGGAGCAGTCCAAGCTGATGCCACCCTTCTCTGCAAGGCCATATGAAATGGCAGTACCGGGCCAGTTGGTGGACCTTGGTCGAGGATATCCGTCAGGTCATCCTGCAGAAAATCCACTGGTGGCGCAGACCACCCCAAATATTCTGTGACCCTCGACATAAGGCACCGGTAGGAGGACTCGGCATGGGTGCCAGGCTCAGGCCTACAGAACTCCACCTGCGGAGAGGTGTCCAGACCACTCACGTCGTACAACGACTGCCTCAGGTCTTCAATCTGGCTGTGCCCAGACAAAATCTTGTCAGGTACCTCCTCAGGAACCATACCTTCTTCAGACCCTTCATCCACCTCAGAAATATAATCCAGAGGCTGGAATGAGGGCACAGAAAAAGGGACAAAGACATTTTAGCCTTGGCCAGAGCCTTTCTAGGGAGTTCCACCGTGCCATGGGGTACCTCTGACAAAGCAGCCTCGAAAGGCGTCGAGGGCATCGATGGAATCGGCGTCCATGTGGAGCGTGGCGCCGACGGCTTCGACACAGTCCTCGAGGGCGGAGCCCCGAGCGTGTCCTTCGACAGCCTGGGCGCCGAAGGCATCGACGGTTTCCTCGGAGGCTGAGCCTCGATAAGAGTCCCCCGACGACCTAGGCGCCAATGTCTTCTTCGAAGACCTCACAGGCTCCGACTGTCCCGAGGGTGTCGAGGACCGGGACCTGGAGCGGGCATGTCTAGAGTGACCATCTTTGTCCGATCGGGACCTCGAAGGTGCCCGGTGATTGCGACGACTGCTCAAGTCCGAAGGCGTGCAAGTGGCGTCTCTAGCACGGTCACAGCCGGCGTCTTTCGACGGGGCGGACAGACCGGAGCCCTACGACTGAAAAATCGCCAACATCACCTGCCAAAATGAATCCCATTCCACAGGAGTGGAATGCTTGTTGGGACAAGCTACCCGCTGACGGGCAGAGTCCTTGGACGAGGACGGGGAAGGCGACCGATGCCGGCGCTTCCGTGAATGCCTCGAAGAGGCAGAGGAACGGCGGGACCTACTCCCGGACCGAGACCCCCAGACTTACGCCGACGATGGGAGAGTCGCCCCTCGAATCGTCCGTCGAAAGCCCAGTGGTCCTCGACTTCTGGGGCTTGGCCACCTTACCTACAGAAAGCTTCTTCTTACGCTCCCGCAAGGCCTTCGATGTAAGCGACTGCCAGTCTACACAGTCATCCATGTCGTGGTCCTCCCAGAGGCACCAGAGACAGGCGACGTGCGAATCCGTCAACGGCATCTTGGACGCGCAGTCCCGACACTTCTTAAAACCCAGCCGCGGGGTGGAAGAAGACGAAGACATGGAAATGTTCACAACGAACAGGTTCGAAGAACCGAAAGAACAGAACTCAGAAGAACCGAGCGCGCCGAGATCTCCAAAGCAAACACGTTCGCTGAAAAAACAGAACTGAGGCTACGGGCATCGTGCGTCCTACTTATAACATCCGGTGACGTTGGCTCGACGGAGGCCCTCGAGGACAGCGTATCGACGTCATCGACGCAGGACGCAGAAAGATTTTCCAAAGCAGCACAGCTGTGGTGATTACTGTCAGATATGGAATACGTCGGAGGACCCAATCCTCTCGAATAAGGGTTATGTTAGGGTTCGAGTGGGCGTGGGGGTTGAGGGGCTGGGGGAAGGAACACCCCCCCCCCCCAATATACAAAATATAATTAAAACGTTACAAGGCGCTGCCCAATGCTGAAATTTCAGCACTGGACAGCTCCATGTAACTTTTTAAAGTTGCAAAGAAAGCATTGAAATGCTATCTTTTACATGTAAAAGTGCATTTCCATTGAAACCAGTCCATTTATATTTTCGATGGACTGGTTTAGAGGGAATGGCACTTTTCCATGTTAAAGATAGACTGTCGATGCTTTGGTATACGATGCATTTTTTTAGATGCTTTGGTATGTCATTCCTTTTTTTTGACGGAATGACTATAAACCGTAAGGCACATAGCGCCTGTAATCTCTGCCCTTAGAGGCAGGTTTGACCGGCTGCGCAGCTAGGGTCAGTGATTTTGTGGCTAATTTTGACTCCTTAATCGTTTCCAAAGGGTCATCAGCCTTCTGGCCAAAAAAAATCTCTCCCTCGCAAGGCATGTCCAGTAGCCTATTCTGGAGTTTGGGGAGAAGCCAGAGGTTTTGAGATAGGCTTGCCTTCTTTGCAACGACTGCTTGGCTACCTCGTTCCCATCCTGCACCAGCTGTGTAAACCCATCCCGTATTTCACCTTCGGCGATGTATTGCATTGCCTGCTCCACGGCCTTCCATAAACCAAAGGAATATTTTGCAAATCCACAGGACACATTGGTGGCTTTTAACAACCACACTGTCAGAAGTAAAAACCATCTTGGCCATTGCGTCCAACCTTTTACACTCCCTGTTAGGAGGCAGATGTGAAGTGGATGCTGCAGGCCTGGTGGTGATTGTGGCTGCCTGTACAGAAACCCCTTCTGGAGAAGGGTGAGAAGCCAGGAAAGATGAATCTCCTCTTGCTGGCCTGTACTTCCCTGTAAAGTTAGAGTTGACCGGGGCAATGGAGCAAGGATGTTGCCACAAGGAGGTAGTGGGTGTGTAATTGCCAGATTAAGTGGTATGTTATGCTCTGTCACAGGACCTTCATCTAAGATGTCTGTCAATTTGTAGCCCCAACAGGCTCTAAAGAGGACTTCAAATCTACGGTGTCTACTACCCTTTCTACCAAAGACCTAAACTTAGCATGGGTGTGGGTATAGGGTTGGCCCTACTGAAGTTCAACATCTGGAGACATCTCCAGGCCGGTGGCATCGTGTAATCGTTGGGCTAATGCCAACAGGTCCGCTTGGTCATCGAAAAAATCAACAGCTCCCGACCCTGTACACATGGGATCGATGTCCCCCTGATCATCGCACTGGTCGGCGCTGAAAATCGATGCCATGGACTCGACGAATCTGGGCCTGGAAAAAGGGATAGAGTATCCGTCAGCCAGTGTCAGCACCGGTCGGGGTTTGGGTATTACTGGGACATGGGGAACATCAGCTTCTCAACGCTCTCAAGAAGGACCAGCCGCCGATGGTTTCTGCATGGTTTCAGTGTCAAGCCTGAAGGCTTCTCTAATGCTGATGGTGTCGACTGTTTGGCATCTGTGGGGTCAGGAGAACCAACTGCTGCTTTTGCCACCAAGGCTTGGTGTTCGGAGGGTGAGGGGGTGGAGGGGTTACCCGCACCTGCAGTAGCCTGTGTCTTAAACATGTCTAGCATTTCTTTTTTGAAATATTCTCACTTCTCTCGAGTGGTCAGCCCAGCTGAGGGCTTACCTTTTTTCGACGAGCTAGACTCGTGTCCATGGCGGTGGCGCCTCTTCTTTTTATGAGATGAAGAGCAGCTCCTCGAAAGTGATGCATTTTGGGCTTTCGCTGATGCTTTTCCTTCTCTTATCCGGGGGGTGTGCCCTTACGTCTTGGTCTCTGAGGACCAGACAAGCGACCGCACCTGAGATTTTGGGGCGGTCAGCCCAAAGCAGGTTTGGTGGCCCGCTCACAAATGGATTTCGAATGCATCTTGGAGCATGACGCACATCCCTCTGTGTCGTGATCCACACACAGACACTACAGACAAACTTCATGCAGGTCAGTCACCGACATTTTGGAATAGTAGTCGGCGCACCTTTTAAAGGTCGAAATCCGGAGAGTGGACATTGCGGTCTTAGTTTAATGAAAGAAATTTGATGAATTTTAGTCGGAGACTCGATGTCGTATTTCGCAAGCAGCATGTAATTGCATAGAATAAAGAAACTGAGTAATGGGCCGTAGTGACATGGTATATATTCGACGCCTGTCGTCACGTCCAGAGACGACAATCGGGCACGGAGCATGATGGATTGGCAGCCAAGTCCAGGTGCACTACGCCCCCTGTCAAAATGTTTCAAAGCAGCAGAGCTGGATGAGGATATCTATCAGATGAGGAATCTGCGGGAGAAAAGCAATCCAATTAAATAAAACATTTAAATAAATAAATATATATACATCTATTTAAGAAAGTTCACAACAAGTGTGTGTTAGATGGCTGAAGTCAGATGAGCCAGAGAGCTGTACTGGGTGGACAATGATGGTGTGTAGGAATCTTAGCCTTGGGCAAGAGAAAGACTCTGCTTCATTAAATAAAAGTCAGACCAACCCAAACTACTGCCAAAGGCAAAGGTAGCCATTGCAGAGCATACACAACCAAGGCATAAGCAGTCTTGCTAATGATAGCAGGCTTGAGGGTCTGTTTGTGGGTGAATCTGACAGCCATATTGGGGCAGCCTGGAGATTTGGAAAGAGCAATGAACAACTCATTATGGAAACTGTAGGTTTACGATTACAGAATCTGTTCCGCACTATGAATCATAACCAAGAAAGGTAGGGGGTCCATGGCCTCTTATATTCTCCTGAGACACTGAACTCATTGCTTGTGAGAGATCATCAAGAAGCTCAAGACGGTCCGGGGGATTGGTTGCGATTGGGAGGGTATTTATTGGGTATTTATAATGCGCTTATACACAAGGTGCTTCAGAGTGCAACACAACAAGAGGGGGGAAGACAGCGAAGAAGAAAAATAAACAAAAAACAGTCCTACTAGGCCTTGAGTCATTCGGATTGTGCAAGTGCAGTAACAAGAAGTGTGGGGGAGAGGATAGGTGGGGAGTGCTGATCAGGGCAGAAGGGCCCATGGGTTAAGCGAGTGCCAGGGGAGGCTAGATGGACAAGTGCCAGGGGAATGCCGAGAGTTCAAGGGAAAGAAGGTCCACGTGCTAGTTGCGAGGGATGTGAATGGAAGTACTCAATGGGGTGTAGGTCCAGCCAGGCAAGTGCTGGCGAAGGGAGCGCGTAAGGGTTGTTAGACTTACCCAATACTAATTACTGTTCTTTGGTTTTCTAACAGATCTTCAATCATAAACAAACCCAACCTGTGCCCTATCCCTAATTGATGATCTGCTAAACATGGACTTTCTAAGAAAGCACCACAGCCGTCATGATTCAATGCTCCATGCTACACAGGTCACACAAAAAAAGGATCTGAAAATTGAATACCCAAAGAGCAATCTCTCTAGACATTTTAAATTGTACCCCAGAAGAAAGAAGTAATCGGGTGTAGCTTTTCTTATAGAGTTAAACATGGAGAAGATGATTTATTTAATATAGTGTGCATTACAAACAAGTTCTATCGTCTTGAATCACAAATGTTAAGGTTACTACATTGGATTATCAATTCATGCTTGCTATACACCACATTTGTGGCCTTTGATCTTAGGTTTTAAACAAACGTTCATTAATTTATTCTCCAATTAGAACATCAAACTTACCGATAGGTTGGTGTTGTTCGGAACATACTGCTTTTGCTCACCAAGTAACACATCAATCACAGGGTGCCTGCCGTTCTTTATCAATATTCCTCTGCTATGCTCTTGTACAACCGGCCTACACAAAAGGCACAGACCAACGCTCATTTTCATTAAGGCAACACATAGATGCTCAAAATTCTATGTCAATGTCAGAAACACACAACTCTGCAACATATGTGGCAATTGAGGGTGATCTGCATAGGGAGCATTAAAATGCATATTGCAGTACAAAGGGAAGGCACCAAAACAGTTACCAGCGGATTACTAGCATGTACATATTCGAGCATGAAGTAACACTTGTTGCATGATATATGATATTATGTGGCATTTATAACGCGCCTGTACACAAGTGTTTCTAGGCACGAAAATGTTTAACAATTCTAGGCGCACAAGGTACGTGGTAATGGCTCTATTCAAAAAGGTTTTTCTAGCATTGTTCCAGAAACACGGCATGGCTTGTTCAACTTCATGGATGCAGTCCTGATCCAAATGTTTTACGTATAATGTCTGATGATTATGGTTACAAAGTTCCAAGAAATGTACCCTGTGGACGGCGGATGGGCCTCCTCTCCATCTCCTCTATCTCCTTCCCATCCCCCAACCCTCATTCTTCCCCTGCTACTAGCACATTATAAACTACCGCGAAATAAGAAGAGTTCCACTTTCAATATGGATGCCAAAGGCAATGCAATTTGGAGAGCACTGTGTACCCTTTCTAATATATGCTGTGAAAATAGAAACGTACAAAAAGGAAGGGATTGCTTTGTTAGAAATGGTCTATTGGGTATACAGTGATTATAACGAAATACAAATAACGAATATAATTATAACGAAATTATAATAGCAAAAAAATACTGATTTAAAAAAATGTATATATATATGTGGGGATGGGAAAGGGGATAATGGCGTTGGGGAGGGGGTCGGCGTAGGCTTTACAACAAAAGGAAACAGGGGGCTTGTGGGGGAATCCGCCAAATTTTGTCATTATAATTTCATTTGACTGCTAATTTGGGTTAATGTTACCGGTCAACTGTGCTTTATTTGAACTATTGTTGGTTTATAAAGGCGCTATGCACTGCTTTCCAATTGCTTAAGGCTGCCCAGCCAGGTCGTCCCATTTTGAAGACTAGAACCTCACAAAAAAAGGTTCTTTATTTCCTCATGTTATGATTTGATCTCTAAAGCCCATTCCCTGTGGATGTGTTTTCCAATGAGTGCTTCAGCGAATACAATTTCTCCCTCCGAGAGCATTCTGACTGAGGCTTGGCAGCATGTTTAGAAGTGATCCCTTTTGCTCTTTCAAACGGCGCCCATCTCAAGAGATACAGCATATTCTCGAGCTGTGGGGTAGATTTTAGATAAGGGAGTCTTAAGCAGCATAGGTTAGTTCCTTCATGAGATATGCAAAGGGTTTGTCACCGATCCATTTCTGAATCAGATAAGAGGCTCACACAACTATACAGGGGTATCCACACAATGGGAAATATTTAGGTGTATTTCTTTGCTAACCACCAGTCTCACAGAGGCATTCTAGATATAACACAAAGAGGGAGATTTCATAGATTGGCAGAGCAAATGAAATCTGATCGGGCCATGAAATTTAACGCATTGGGTCAAGGTGAACACTAGTAATATAAATTTAGGATTTGAGGCAAGATGCCGAGTTGGCTGCTGAGTTGTGGTGCAGTCTGCAGCAGTCCATGGCACTTTGCTGGCTTTGACTAGATTCGCTAGTCTTTCTACTGTTTTCATCACTGCCTGAAGCCAGAGGAGGAGATTCCTTAAAAGCCTCATTCAGCTGCAGAGCGGCCGTTTAGTTAGCTGAGTTGTGGTGCAGTCTGCAGCAGTCCCTGACACTTTACTGGCTTTGACTAGATTCGCTTTTTACTGTTTTCATCACTCTCTGAGGCCAGAGGAGATTATTCCTTAAAAGCCTCCTTCAGCGGCGGAGCGGGCGCAGAGTTGGCCGAGCTGTCCGCATTCCACCCTGAAGCTATATTTAGTGGTAATCGCCCATGCAGCATGGAGAAAAGGGGACGGGATGTAAGAGTAATAGTTACTCACTCATCTTACGTCAATCCGTGTTGGATTGACGAAGATGCAGCGAAGTTTTGGAATAAAGCTTCTTCCCGTACGCCTCCAAGTTCTTCTCCCCCTTGCCTAGCAGCGACTAGTGCGAAGTGGCCAAGGACGACTGCGCTTTGAATAGAGTGACGCCGCAGCAATCACCAAAGAGTGTGGTTGAGGGTGGGCTGACAGCAAGAGTAGATCCCCCTCCATTTGTCTATACTTGGCATTCAGGTGCCGATTGACAGGCTGGGATGAATGGGGCTTGAGCCACCCCTTTTTGGCCAAGGCTGCCACGTCCTTCTGCATAGGGATCCCTGCTCTAGCCGTGGGGCGTATAGTGAGGACATCTGCAAGTACCCCCGCCTCTGGTTGTTCGACTTCGGGTTGAGGAAGATCCAAGTACTCTGACAGACCTGCGAGTCGTTCGTGGAAGGCCTTGGCTGAAGATGGTGCGTCAGGATCTTCTTCCTCATCTGTGTCCACAAGAGCGTCCGGCTGGTCCGGAACGGGTGGAGGGGTGGTGGGTGCCGAGGGCTGAGGTGTGGAGACCGGAGCCAGAGGCTGCAGCGGAGGCTGGTAAAGAACCACCTGAACTGTGGGATGCAGGGGTGCCGGAATCGAAGGAGCCGGTGTGAGCAGCAGGGTCTGCACTGGGGCCTGCAGCACTGGAGCCATATGAGGAATAACTATAGGCGCAGGCAGAGGGACCGGAGGGAGCATGTCCCTGATTATATCCATAAGAATGGGTCCATTCTGAGGAGACCTCATGAGCATTAGGAACTTTTCAAAGAACCTGTCCTCGCAGGCCAGTGGGGTGGCAGGTGATATTGACGGGGTAGCGGGCGGCTGCTGTGGCCAGTGCGTACTCTGTATAACTGATAAACTGTAGGCCACGTACCTGGTTGACACCAGTCCCACCTTGTAAGTCGTTCTCCCACCTACTCCATTCCATAGGGAAGTATCTCGTCAAGCTGCAACCCACTTGCCAAAGCCGTGGTACTTGGCTCACTGGGCCCGGCTTCCTCCAGGACTTTTGGCGATGGAGCATGAGACCTACCCTGCATCTCAGGCCAAGGCCTGGTAGGCGTATTGCCCTCGGCAGAGTCGCACGTAGTGCTGCATGCAGGCTCCCCCTCTGACATGTTGCCGGTACAAGGGCCCAGCCCATCGGGTGTATACCCGGTAAAAGAACCTTGCGGTTCCTCAGCACTGTCTCCGGAAGGATCTACAGACCCCTCAGCTGAACTAGCCTCGGTACCTGCTCTGGTGAGAGAACCTGAGAGGTTCCCTCCTGCCTGGGCGTTTCCTTGGAAAGGAGTCGCCCTTGTGGGGTGCGCTGGAAAAGATCAGCCCTCCCTTGGGCCTTGACTCAAGTCTGACAAAGTCCTTTGAAGGCGACTTCTCAAAGAGCCCCCTCCACCTAGCTAGTCTGTTCTTCAATGCACGCAAAGAAAGTGCATTGCACTCGGTGCAACCCTCCCATCCGTGGTCTGGGCCAAGGCAGCAGAGGCAAAGGGCGTGGGGATCTGATGTAGGGAAGAGCCCCTCGCAGGCTGGACGCCCGCTGAAGTCGACATGCGCCGGGGAGGAACATGGTGCCAGAGGACTGAGTAACTGAATGAAAAAAGAACACAAAAATGATAGGAGAAAGTATCTGGGGATTACATGGCCGAAGCCAAACCCAGGACCGCTGGTGAAATCGGCCCGTTCCCGTCGACGCGGAAAAGGGGACTGAGGAGTGGTGCCGGTGGGCAGAGTCAGGGGAGCCAGGGGAGCGCCTGCTCCGGTTCCGTCTCACGTCCCTAGTGAGGGACGCCCACGAAGTATGGAGGAAAGGGGACGGGACGCAAGAGTGAGTGAGTGGCATCTGGATGTTGGCATATATGGCCCTGGCAACTGCTTGGCTTGATGAGTGAGAGCTGCATTTGCCATAACATGACATGACTGGTTTGTGGGTGACGTTTAGATTTAAGCATTGAATCCACAACTTTAGAACATGTCCAGAAGGATCAAGGTTTGAATCCAAAACTTGAGAAAATGTTCAGAAAGAAGTCAGTGAAAGTTGAATGCAAAAGCATCCCAGAGATTGGGTGGTGCGACGAATCGAGGGAATACGTTCCTTCTCCCCAACCCAAAGGGCACCCACCCCTTTGAGGATAGGGAGGTGAGCCTGCTATGCAATAGCCTCCCTAGGGTTAGAGGCGAATGTGACCTCACTAGGAGAGACTCTCCCTTTGGGGACAAGGACTCCTGTTCCTGTGAGGAACTCTGTGAACCTGTACACCTGATGACATACCTTTCCAGCACAACTGGGACAAAGAACCTCTACTGGTATGTCATTGTGTTACCGAAAAGGAATATGTCCCTTTAAAGCCAAATAACCAATCTACTGAGACGAGTATGTTCACCAACGTCACTTCGACAAGACACACCGAGAGGAGAGAGAAACCGACGTTGGCCCGGGGAGGTCCTGAGCACCACAAAACCTGCAGGATGCTGGAGCCTGAAAACCTGCAAGTTTTGAACTCGCTTACCGGCAGAAAGTAGAACGCCAGAGCTGCGGCGTAGCAGCAATCCGAGAAGCCAGGCTGACAAAACGCCAAGAATAGGTGGTGGCAAGACAAAGGTCAAGGACCCGTGGTGGACCAGAGGTCCAGCAACCTTCGCCTATACCATCGCGTTTGGACAGCAGCAGGGTGCCGAGTATCGGATCCATGTACCAGAGAGCCGAGAAAGGGAGAGAGATGAGATTCTGTGAGGAAGCGGATACTGACGAGGGAAAGGCTGGGGTGACCAAAGCCAAGATCGAAGGATTCTGCAGAACTTGATTCCGGAAGACTTACTCCACCGGAGAAGAAGGCAACTGGGAGTAGGTGAGTCACGGGTGGCCTCAAAGGGAGGATCATTTTATCGCAGAGCCTCCTCATCTCAGTATTAGCATCGAAATAAAGTTAACCTTAGAACCAAACGAGACAAAGTTGGATAAAATATAAGAACAAGTTATTAAGAACGTGAATCAAGTGAGAGAACCAGTGATTGCAATTCCCTGGGAGAAAACTGAGAAGCCAGTAAGAATAATACCCTGGAGGATGGCAGAGAGAGTGCAACAGATATCCGGTCGGAGAGATAGCCACCCAAACACACAAGGAAATCATTCACTTTGTTGAGAAATCCACACAAGAGGGGATATGCACTGAGAAAGCAAGAAAGGAAAGACTTAAAGAGGGAAGAATAATCAGAAGCTCTATTGAAGAATTATAGTGAATAATTAAAGAGATCATGAGGGGATATCTAAAAATCCCATACTGAATCATGGATTTATACTAGAATTATCTCAAGGAGAAGGGAGCCATTCTCCTGATTTAAGTTAGTTCACATAGTGGTAGGGTCAGGTAGGTTAGAGTTGGATAGTGGACTTTATTAAAAGAAAAACAGTTTCGCTTTAGCCTGAAAACTATTTTATTCTATAACCAGTCACTGTTCTTTGGGTCATACTGCTTCTATCCAATGATAGTCTCCCTAAGCTCCTCCCCTGGTGGCCATCTTCAGATTTGGTAGAGCACGTTAAGTGGCAGTATAAACAGATAAAGAGCCACAGAGGGGAAGGAGAGAGGGTTTGCATGTGAATCCATACCAGACCCATGCTGGAGAACAGGAGTTACAGGTAGGTAACTTGTGCCTTCTCCAGCATGGGGTCTGGCATGAATTCACATGCTTATGAATACGATCAGTACATATACATTACCACGGGAAGTGGCAAGGCTCAACTGAAGTAACGCATTTACGCCTGGAACAGACTCACCTCAAACAAACAGGTTACGTAGCACCGTTTGGCCTACCAGGGAATCCTCCCTGGAATCCCTGTCAACGCAGTAGAATCTCGTGAAGGTGTGGGTGGACCTCCACCTATCAGCCCTGCAGATGTCAAGCATGGGAACACCAGAGAAATACTGTTGTCGCAGCAATGGATTTGGTGAATGGGCTCTCGACCGGCCTGGAAGGAATGACAGTGCATGATGCAACCATAGAGCCACCTGGATATGGAAGCCTTAGACAGGGCCTTCCCATGATTCACAGGTCCAACATTCACAAAGAGTTGAGATGTCTTCTGAAAGTCCTTTGTGCGTGCCACATAGAACTTCAAGGCACGAGCAACGCAAATGCAACACCCTTTCAGCAGGCATAGAAGGGTCCGGGAAGAAGACTGGTAGAACCAAAAGCTCCTTAGGTGGAACTCTGACGGGACCTTCCGCATAAAGGTCGGGTGGGTCCACGGCGTGGTGCGTGTAGTGTGGAAAGACAAGTAAGGCTGTTTGCCAGAGAGGGCCTGGATCACCCCGACCCACCTGGCCGAGGTGATCGCCACGACTTCCGATGCACCAGGCCTCTCTGTTCAAATGGGGCATCATGAGCTTCGTCAAGACCACGTTGAGCTCCCCAAGATGAAACAGGGGCTTTCACTAGTGGAACAGTCCTGAAGAGGTCTCTGAGGAATTCCTTAACAAGTCTGAGCAGCCACAGGGATGACTTACCAGGCATCCTGGTGTAACGGGATATGGCAGCCAGCTATACCTTGATGGAGGCGTGAGGCAGGCCAGCCTTGGCCAGAGAAAGCAGATACGGCAGGAGGTGCGGAGCTGAGATTCACATCGGAGTGATCTTCTGAGTCCTGCAACACACTGTGAAGTGTTTCCATTTATGGGCCTAGCATGCCATAGGATGTTGGCTAGGAAGTTCTAACATTCCAGCGGCAAGGAATAGTGCCCAAACTCTAGGGCTGCAGGAGCCAGACCGTGAGGCTCAGCGATGCCGGGTCGTGGTGCAGAATCACCCCATTTTCTCTGGCAAGAGGGTTGGGATCTGGAGGCAGCCAGATGGAGGGAGCAGGTCCGGGTACCATCCTGCAATGACACTGTTTGTGTGTGTTGAGCAGCAAGAAGGCATCCCCCAGGTTCCTCGGCTGAGGGAACCTGCTGGTGAACCTCTGGCATTTGGAGTTGGCCACCGTCGCATAGAAGTCGATCCGGGGCTGACCCCACTTGCGGAAGAGACAAGACACTTGATCCTGAGAAAGTTTCCATTCATGGCAAGAATGCAGCTCCCTGCTGAGCGAGTCTGCGATAGTGTTCTTGGTGCTTGCCAGGTGATATGGGACGAGGAACATGTCCTGAAGAATGGCCCAATGCAGAGTCTTGGCCTCCAGGGAGAGCACCGGGGAGCACGTCCCGCCCTGCTTCTGTATTTAGAACATGGTGGTGGTGTTGTTTGTGAAGATTCTCACCACCTTACCCTTCAGCAATGGCAGGAATGACTTGAGAGCCCAGAAGACTGCCCAGAGTTCCAAGACATTGATGTGAAGGTCCTTTTCCTCCGGAGGTCACAGGCCTCTGGTGTGCAACTGCCCAGTATGGCCCTCGACCCCTTCAGGTAGAATCTGGAAAGTGCTCATTTGTGTGAGATGTGGGCACACCCACCACAATAGAGCCTGCCGGAACTCCTGGTTGAGGATGATCCTGTCTGTCCAAGTGCCTGAGACCTGCAGCCACCATGCATCCAGAAATTCCTGGAGAGGCCTCATGTGCAGTCTGCAAAGGGGGACGAGGTGGATGCAGGAAGACATGCCCAACAGTGACTTGATGGCTCGCACTGTTGCGGATTGCACCGACGCCAGGCGCTGCACCTTCCCCAGGATGGACGTCACCCTCTCCTCGAGGGGGTCGCCAGGCAAGCAACCCTGTTGAGACCTTGGCATTGCAGGGCTACTCCGTTGCCCATCTGGGGGAAGCCAGCATCTGCAATATCCCTCATTGAACCTCCCCAGGGGGATTCTTGGGTCATGCCCATACCACCCTGGCCCCATGGGAAGGTTTACCCCGCCCCCAAAGAAGTGACGCTCTCTGGAAGATTGTCGGAATATCTATATTTGATAATTACTCTATGCTGAGCACAGATGCCCTAATAGAAAAACTGGACTCGTCCTAATAAATATCTACTATAGATTTAACCAAAGACAGGTCCCATTGCATCCATGAGACAGAGAGAAAAAGAACAAGACCTGTTTAAGGTCCTGCCTTTTGGTCTTCATGGGGCACCCACCACGTTTCAGCACCTTATTGCAACAATGTTGAAACCTTACTCAGCATGTTGCGCAGCTTACCTAGATGACATAGTTACACATAGTAATAATTCGCCTGAACACATGTTACATCTATGTGAAATTACTTGTGCACTCAAAGTTCGGTCTAACTGCCAACCCCCAAAAATGTCACCTTGCACAGTCTACTATTAAATACCTCTGCTTTTTCCTGGGTAATAACTTAGTCCAACCACAAAGTGAAAAGATCAAGGCTGTCCAACAAACTACCCCACCTAAGACCAAGAGGGAACTCTGGGCTTTTCTAGGCTTGACAGGCTATTATAAAAGGTTTAGACCAAATTACTCAAGCTTAACCGCCAACCTTATGGATAAGCTCGGGAACACAGAGCCCCAAAAGCTCTTGTGGAATAAGGAAGATCAAGCAGGTTTTGACAGAATGAAAAATATTCTATGTAGTGACCCTGTCTTGAAGATGCCAACTTCAACAAAGAATGTATACTACACATGGACGCCTCCAAAACAGGAATCAGCACCGTACTCTCACAATAACAGGACGCCGTCGAACAACCCGTACGGTATACTAGCCAGAAGAATTTTCCACATGAAAAATCGTATGCAACAAAGGAGCTGGAAGCATTAGCTATCAAGTGGCCCATCAACCACCTAAGATACTATTTGACAGGCAGAAATGTCAGGCTAGTTACAGATCACACTCTCTTAACATGAATGGACACAAACACCAGAATAATGAGGGGATTTACAACCCTTTTGCTTCACAGTGAAACATCGAAATTGACAAGAGAAAGTGGACTTCCTCATTTGCTTTTCTTTCAATGGAGAAGGGGAAGCCACTGAATCAAGGGAAAAGGTATGTGACGAAAACGCAGGAATTCATCCCTTCTCCCCAAGTGGGAGCCCACCTGTGAGTCTAGGGAGGTGAGCTCACTCCTTAATACCCTCCCTAGGGCTAGAGGCAAGCAGGACCTCACCAGGAGAGACTCCCCCTGTGGGGACAAGGACTCCCATTCCTGTGAGGAACTCCCAAAAGAGTCTCAAACTCTACCTCTTCAACCATACATCACAAGGACTTGTACGAAGGAGAACAAATATGTGTTACTGTGAAACAGAAACTGTGACTATCCCTTTAAAGGAAGAATTGTATTTAACTGAGATGAAGATGATGAATAATGAAGACGAAAGGCTTCAAGAGGTCGAGAGAGCCAGAGTGGCAAAAATATGCTCGGGAAAGCTCCCGGCTATGTCACCTCTGCAAGGAGAGGAGACTGGGAACTCTGAAAAACCAGCGAGTTACAAACCGGCTGTCGAGCCGGAGTTGAGGTGGTGACCGGGCAGCGTCCTGCCAACTGGAGGGAGAGAGGAGCAGCAAGCAGTGACGTGGCAATGGAGAGCCAGTGGTGGACCAGAGGTCCTAGTAATCACGCTGAAACTACTACGTGGCTGAGACCTCGCACCAAACCAGTACCTGGGAAACCAAAAAGCCATCAGGAAGGAAGATACAGAGAACGAGCGATTGGATGAGGAAAAGAGTTTGCACGAGCAAAAGTGAACAGCCAAGCCTAACGAAACAAAAACTCAGTGACGTTATCCCTGAGAGAATCAGAAAATCAGGGGAAAATGGGAGACCTGGGGAGAAGACGGAAAGTATTTATATGAACATTCATATTCGTCCTAGTCCACATAATGAGAATGTACCAGTGAGAAGATGAGATGTGAATGAGAATCATAAGAATATTCATACTCATCCCAGCCAAGATAACCAGGAAGTAGCCTGGAGAATAAGAGGAGTAAAAGAATAATTGTATCAGAGTATTCATACTCGTCACAGTCGAGATAACAAAAATAAAATAGGGAGAACCACAGAAGTAAAAGGAATCGTTATGAAACTATTCCTACTTGTCTTAGTCAAGACACAGAGCATAATCCAAAAATATAAAACATGTGGAGGATAATCATTATAAGAATAATCATACTTGTTGCAGTCAAAGCAATGAAAGCATCATTATCCAATGGAGGAAACTTGTGAGAGAAAGTCCTGGGAGTTTATCATAAGGGATATATACCAAACAGAGACTAAAAACCGTGAATCAAAGAGGGGAGAAAGAAACCTCAACACAGAATCTCAGGAAGGTCGTATAACCATGCCTTGGGAAAAGGGAAGACTAATTCATGAAAATAGAATTAAAGAAGAAAGTAACAACAAATAACAGACACTGACAAGAGAAAATATATCAGTACAGAACCCAGGAAACCACATCTTGAGAAGAACCAAAAGTATAATGAAGTGCTAAAAGAACTGTGTGAACTAATTAAAGAAGTTACAAAGAACTACTTGAAGATCAGTTATTAAACATAACTTTGCGAGGAGCAAGAACCCAGGAAAAGGGAGCCATTCTCCTTTTCTTAGTTGTTAAGATAGTGGTAGGGTCAGTTAAGGTTAGTTTGGGACAGTGGCTACATTTTTGTAAGGCGCTCACTGACGATTGACGAGCACCTTAGTTAGGTTTGTTAGGTAGGGAAAACTCCATAGAAGTAGGGAGAGACAGGTGTTAAACTTTTTCTTTAATAAATACACATTAAGAAATGTACTACAAAACTCTGTGTCCTTCTTCTGAACCACCACAAGGGGGAGTACATGAGTGGAAGAAGGAAGAGGTGGAGATGGTAATAAACGATTGGAGGCGGTAAAAGTAAAGAGGGTGTAGTAGTGGGCTGGAGGGAATAGTAGCAAGAAGAGGAGCTCACCACCAAGAAGGTGGGGGATGCACCTCATCCCCAGAGAAAAGAGACAGAGGTAGTAGCAACTGTGTTTCAGGGTTGATCACTGAAGTAAACGTGGAGGCGGGAACTAAGGAGGAGGTTGAGAGAAAGAAGATTGAAGTCCTGGCCAACTCTAGACTAGGACATGGCACAAAGACGAAAGGCTTGAGTGACAGTCCAAGACAAAGTTCTGAGTCAAAAGGCCAAGAATCTGACCCAGAGCCAGGCACATGTAGACTAGATTAAAGTCCTGACCAAGGAAAAGCCAGAGAAGGGAAAGTCTGAGCCCTGACCAAGGACAGGGCATAGAAAGCAAGGGCTAATGCCCTGATCAAGGGCAAGGAGCGAGCATGTCTGAGGGATTAGCTGGGACTAACTCAGGGTGAAGACCAGAACCTGCAGAGATAATTGTTTAGCGTTGAGGTTTGCCTGCCATCCTGACTAAGAAAAAAAAAACGATGTTAAAAGTTTAATCCTTGTTGCGTCATTTGTAATGTCCTCTTACACGTGTTTTATGTCCCTACAGAATTGCCCTTTCTTTTGCTGAGAATTCAGTGCTACATTTATAAGCAATTTACTAAGAGTTCAGTCAAGTACAGAAGCAGCAACCTTATAACATTAGTGTTCACTGCTTGTGAAATGATCAAGATCAATACTACTTCCTAGTGGCTGTAGCTTCTGGCTAAGTTTGCTTGATGTTTGTATGAGAATAGACATCCCATTTAAGGTTTAGTGCTAATTGTTAAATGGCACAATTGGATGTCTCTGTTTCTTTTTCTCAGTTCTTAATGTCTTGGTACATCTTTTTGGTACAACACCAAGCCACCTAATTTTGTAGATAGGTACCACTTGGTAAGTGACAATCAAAGCTCCAAAGTGGCCCCCCTTAAAACAGTTCTTGTTTTTTAACCAAAAACCCTTGCGTTCTGAAATTTCAAGTTTAGTTGTCCTCTTAATATTTATGTGCCTACGCCGAGCATGCAAAGAACTGTTGGCAAAAAAGGACTGGTATACAGTGTGAAATCACATGGGCTCAATTGCCAGCCATCAACAGTATACGTTTCTGTTTTCATTTTGATAATAACGTGCTGCTCATACTTTTATTTAGTATGCGTTTGGTGCTGTGAGAGGTTTCATGAGGTTGTTCGGATGGTTCTGTTTTTTAAACATTGTAAACATTTTTCCTTGTAGACTAGAGAACACTACTTTGTATTTGTACCTTTGTTGACCCAGTAATTAGTTGACCCAGTAATTAACTTGTCGATTGAAATACGATTCTGCTCTTGTACAATTCTTCGAGTGTGCTGTTAGCATTTCCATTAATATATTTTCTAAACTCTTGTGCACCATTTTTTCTGTGGCATGTAAACTCGTATTCCTTCTCTCACCCTTTCCCCTTTTCCTCTGTTACCTCGCACCTCTGCCTTCCACTTCCTTACACCAGTCTTCCCCGTTCCCCCTCCTTCTCATACTGGTCTTTTCATGCTTGCCAATCAGAGTTCTTAATGCCAGAGAAACATTTTACTGATTGATAAACCATCTGTAATTCTTCACATATTTAGTTGCTTTAGGTTTCACTGTTAGGGATCGTGCCTTTGCTAAAGGTTGTTGGGGCAGGGATGCCGGACTGTAATAAGAGAATCTGGCATGTCTACTGATGTCAGATATTTCAGTCTTTTATTAAACATTTAATCAGTTGTCACAATGGTTGCACGATTCATCTCCTGCACAGTCAAAGCTGTCTCTTGGCGCTTTTTGACAATCACCAGCAGGCAAGATTTTTCACATGATTCTGTGCAATTTGGTATACATCTAACACATTTCCCCCTTCTTCCACTGGGCATTCTCCGTTTCACTTTATGCAAAATTATATTCCCAGGCTTCAATCAAGGACACAAGCATAAACTTAAGAGCAACTCTCGTTAATGCTTGTGAAACCTTTATCATGCACACTTAATTATAAGTGCTAGTGGCTCTCATTGACAGGGCACACCGGGTTGCTAGTGTCACCCGCCTCCAGTTACCTATTACTATGCAGTCGTTTTTCATTTCCCAATTGTTTTTGTGAGTGTATCGCCTGTTACAGTGTAGGCTATGACTATTCCCAGAACCTTTCCGTAATGTGGGGGTTGTGGGTATGCATGATTAACTGATCCCGGATGACGTTTTTGAACTTAGAGACAGCTGACAAGGTCCTAGTTCTGTAACAAAGTCATGTATCGATTCTCAAGGCAATCGCTCCTTGTGAAGTTATCATTTGTTGAGAAATTCAGGTCCATCTTGGCTGCAAGTTCTTCGTAAGCAATACAGGTTTCCCCATCCCCTTCTTGCATCAGAGGGGGAAGATATCTGCACATATTTCGTCCTTCAGCACTTCCAAGGTATGAATGAGTTGCCTGAGGGTGAGAGGAGCTTTGGAGGCAGATCCAGGTGTTCCATTATTCGGGATAAAACAGCTGCCAGGATAAGGATCAATTTCTTTTTTTGGGTTATGTTGTCCAGGGGTCGGTCCAGGTTGAACGCCACACACATTTGATCAGCAAACAGTGCACTTTGTTGGAACCTTCAGGAAAGCATTGATGTATCCAGGCACTGCAAGATACTGTGCTTCAAGGAGAGGAGTACAGCGAGTCAAGGTGATGCTGGGGGGAAACGCTGGATGGAGGCTGAGCCTGATGCTGCAGCCAAATGCCTGATGGAGGCTGGTCACGAGGCTACATGTAGAAGGTCAGGTGGGGCTCGCAGCTGTAAACAGGAAGGGAGCAAGGTGGCTGGGCGCTCATGACTGTGCTTATGCAGTGCCATTAAGCAGTATGCCAGTACGAAAGTGCGATGAAGGCAGTGAACGACAAGGGATAAGTTCAGTCAACGCTCAATATAGTCAATGCTTGCAATAATGAGAAAAGATACTTGCCGATGCGGATCACTGTTCTTGTCGAGGCTGAAGTTCAAGGGTGCCCGACAGCTTGCAGGTGGAAAGGAGACATGTGCGGGGCTGGCCCCATGGTGCAACCTTCTAGCCCCATTGTGCTGCGCCATCCAGATAGACAGTGGGTTCGGATTGGAGCTTGACTGCTCAGGAGAGACCGGTGGTTAAGCTGAGATCTCACAGCCAAAACTGTAGCAACCACTGCACGCAGTTAAATTGTAGAAATAATTAATTCAGTCACAACAGGAAGCATCCAGCCAGCTCAGCAGCCACTGACCAACTGGCACTGGGTGAACCTTTTGGAGTTAAACATTCCATCAGCATTAATATTACATTCTCTTTTAGACATATTGGAAAGGGGAGGCAGGTTTGAGGGGTCAGAAAAGTGAGGCGGACAACTTTGTGAAGATTTTTCAAAATATTCCATTTTATTAACTCAAAAGGTTGGATAAATACTGCACTATCCCTACCCTGCCGAGGATTTCCCTGCCTGAAATAAACTAAAGGAAACACTCCAACAAAAGTTTCAGTCACTCACACTTGCACATACAACAATCAATTCAACAAGGCAAATATATGGCAATTCAAATAAAAATATAACAGTTATATTCTATGCTTCTAATCTGGGTAAATTCTGCTTCCCCGGATTCAAGCAGGATTCTGTTCAACAGTTCCAAAAGGTTAAGGAAATCCTGGCTTGTGGCAAAGTTCTAATACAGATCTTATGATTCCAACTTACATTCAGCCAAAAGTTCAGAATTGCTCCACAATGTTTTCCTCTTTCCGCTTGTGGCACAAAGAACCCAAAACTAAGTCTTCTTGTAAACCAAGAACATTTCCTTAGTTCATTAGTATCAACAGAAATTGTCTATCAGGATTACTCTGTAACAAAGCATGTGCTTTGAGAATGTTAGATAATTCTGCGACAGTTTTCACAACACTTACTTCAGCAATGCAGTTTGTCAGGGTGATTCTGTAATACTTCACAAAGACATCTTACTGATTCTACCACTTGTTCTTTACGACTTTTCACCACCACACGACAGTACTTCATCAACTTCACCCGGTCCATTCGCCTGGCAGGCCTACTACTACTACAAAGTTCTCTGCAGTGGTGTACTCTCCTGCCAGAACAGAACAAAGTGTTAAAAAAGTCGGGGGTACTTGAGTGCCCGAGCGAAATGGCAGCGAGCTAGTGGAGCTCTGGTGCCAATAGCTGTTGGCACAATGGAATCAATCGCCAGAACCACAGCAGAGAGGAGCGGTCATGCGGCAGATGTCATCAGCCTGGCACCCCGTCTGCTGCAGGCCGCTGCGGGGGAACACCTGCCACTGCACCATGACTGGCGCCACCTTACATGAATCGGGAGGAGGCCCACCCACCTTGCTACACAATTCCAGGCCAGATGCACAGCGAGGACCGTCCACAGTCGGGCCGGGGGTGGCTGCTGCCCCAGTCACGATACCTGCATGATCGATGTGCTTGCGTGGAGCGCAAGAGCACGCAGGCCTACCCTACCCTGCCCCCAGCCGATGAGTCCCTCCGAACAGGGGGAGGTTTGCATGTCGCGTTAGGCTGTTGGACACGGCGAGGCTTACGAATGCTGGGGCAAAGCAGACATGGCTCATAGTGTAGCACAGTGACCGACAACCCTCCATTGCTGCTCCCCTCCCAGCCTCGGCTCTGAGTTGGGCGACTCATCTGGCATCGACCACCACACAGGCCCCTGATAAATGAGTGGGTGGAGCATTCCATACAGCCCACCCAAATGCAAAAGAGCCCACGAAGGAGGGGGTGCAGGCTGCGGTGGGATATAGGACTTGGACATAAATTTACTATATCCATGCTGGAATAGAGCGTGCGCCTGCTGCTATGTGTTAGCTTACCCTGGGGGATTCCCACAGAACGACACCTACACCAGGGGGACGGCCATACTGTTCTTCAGGTCTGTCTACCACATGTTGCCCCCTGCCCCGACCAGGCCAAGAAGGGGACTCACAATGTCCTGGTGATGTCGCAGGGA
Source organism: Ambystoma mexicanum (assembly GCF_040938575.1). Lineage (NCBI taxonomy): Eukaryota > Metazoa > Chordata > Amphibia > Caudata > Ambystomatidae > Ambystoma > Ambystoma mexicanum. The sequence continues at coordinate 667,468,027 of NC_090935.1, read as the reverse complement.
TTGGAATATAAATGGTACAGCCAGAAACATAGACCGTAGATGAAATATTTGGACGGCTTGACAGCCAGTGAGGTCTGCCCTCTCTCTTGCCGCCGGCTTTGGTCCCCGGGACTGGTCCAGCCCGGTCCTCTTCTGTGACCCCGGAGGGTATGTTGAAGTCTACGTCCATCCTCACGGAGCAGTCGATCCCAGAGGGGGAGAAGGGAGTCACAATACTGCTGCGATCTGCACGAAAACCACCCGCAATGGAGGCGCAGATCCAAGATCAACTCCCGGCTAACATGCAGCCAAATGACGCAGTAGACTAATAAAACAGTCCAAGACATCAAACGAGACCTCCAAGATGTACAAACAAGACTTAATGCACAAGCAGACCAGACGACGGATCAAGATGCTGGGGGATAACAACACATCTATGGCAACTGACGTCGACGGGCTGATAAGGGAAGTGCAACGCCTTGGAGCAAAAGTCGAGGATCAAGAGAACAGGTCCCGACACAACAACCTGCACCTGGTCAGCCTGCCCGAAAATGCAGAGGGTCCGGATCTAAAAAACTTTCACTTACAAACTCCTCTGGGACAAGTTGTTACTGCCAGACCCATGATCCATGACGATTGAAGGCATTCATCGTGTGCTAATTCCCAAACCTGCACCAGGCGACCACCCACGGCCCATCACCATACGCCTATTGAACTTCCAGCATAAAATGGCCATACTAAGGGCATACCGAGCGGTAGGTAGGCTGCATGTGGAAGCAGCAGAGATCAAGATCTTCAACGATTACTCCATTGAGGTCTCTAGGTGCAGGAAGGGATTCAATCCTAAATTCGAGACCTTGAAGGGGTCAGACCATCAGCACTTCCTTAAATTCCTGATGACCTGGTGCATTCAACTTAATAAGCAATGGCACTTGTTTGAGGATCCTGGGGGCGCCTGGCGCTTTTTGAAACAATGGGAACTGATATCAGGAGAACCCCCATATAGAAGAATGGAACCCCAAGATGACGCAATCATGTTTGCCATCCGCGAGACCAAAACACCTATAGGGCCCCCATGGTTGCTGGAGGAGGGCGGGGCGGCGGCCCGCCAGCCTGAATCATGGCACAGGAACACCTCGGTGAAAGCTCCTCGTCAAAACACTTTGCGTCTAACTAGTAGAGTTTGCTGATACAGGGATGATCTCCCGCTTACAAGGCGGGCATGATGCCTCTGTATCAGCAGGCTCTACTAGATCAGCGCAGATAGGAAGATCTACTCACTGCACAGGACATTGACAAGAGGCATGACTTTTGAACCCTGATCTCTCTCTGCCAGCAGGTTCCCCCACCCATGGCTAGACTGTTTACCACGCTGGGTACGGATCCATTCCGTTGGTGCTGGATAAGAGGCAGTGAAAAGCACGGAAGCCATACCCTCCATGGCTTCACTGATCGGATTTAGGCTCACGCTGTTTATGGTTGACAATGTGGCCCACACTCCTGGTCGAGGGAATGGCAGCATGCAAGAGGCTTCTGGGGGCCCTCTGCCCTATTCTGGCTCCCCTCAAGCATGGGTTTGACTTTCCCAGTACTGGGCCCTGGTTTGGTGGACCCAGTGGTATTATCATTATAAAAATTAGTGGGTGGCTCTGTTTTTGGGGAAATGTCCTCCTCCTATCTCTATGGTGGCTCATGAGTTGAGGACCGACGTGTCGTGTAGTAAACCAAGGGTATAGAACACAGGCTCCTCCTCTGAGGTGTAAACGCCACCCTCACACTCATATCTCTTAACATACAAGGGCTGGGGCACCCAATCAAAACGAAGAGGATGCACAATCTTATGCAGGATCTCAAAGGTGACATCTTCTTGCAGGAAACCACCCTAAACACTGTGGAGTCAGAAAAGTTGGGGCGGTGCTGGGGAGGGGTGGCAATGCACTCCCCTTGTCAGGGAAAGAGGGGAGTTTCCATTTTAATCCACAGGCGGATTCAATTTCAGGTGGGACAGGTATGCTTTGGTACAGGGTCGGATCGGCCAGTAAGGTATTACCCTCCTCAATATCTATGCACCCACAACAGATTCACCAACCTTTTTCTCTCATACCTTCGCCAGATGCGCCCAGAATATGGCGATGCTGCTAATAGTGGGGGGGGGGGGGCCTTAAGGTAGCGCTGGTCCCAGAAGTAGACCGCCAAAACTCTTCCGCCTCAGTACAGGCACCGCCAAGGAACCACACTGCCCTTCAAGCCATCATGCCTCAGCTCAAGCTTAGAGGGACTACACCTTCTACTCTGCCAGACACAACAGCTACTCCAGATTAGATTACTGGCTCCTGCACTCATACACCCTTCACCTCATGTGCTCATGTGACATTATGGCCACCACTCTCTCCGACCATGCACCCGTGGTGCTACGCATAGACCTGCGGGGCTCCTCTATAAGGAAACAACACTGGTGCTTCAATTTAAGGGAACACCTAGAGGGGGACACAGACATATTCTGGCATGCAAACCCTACAGACGAATTTAATGTGGTGTCTTGCTGGGACGCATTTAAGGCATACCTATCGGGGGAAGTGTATTTCTATGTGGTCTTTGTTAGGGAGAATTCTCTGTTTAGGCTGAATTTCCTAATTTAGTGAGTCCCCCAGCAGCTTTGCTGGATTTCTGGAGTTTGTTTTTTTCTCCTGCCAAGAGTGAGACTCTTTCTCCCACTCTTGGACATGATTTGTGGTGTTCCTTTGAATGTTAATGTGTTTTATGGGCTGTGGGGTCCTTTACTCCATAGGGTCTCATGTGTTTTTCCTATATGTGTTACACAGCACCCTCCATGCCGTAACACTGGGGTGTCATAGTGACCCCCCACCATAGACTCCATACCCAGGGACTGACTACTGTCTCCCATGGCATGTAAAGTCACCATTGGCTTTTCTAGTCCCAAATTACTAACAGGACCAGTACAAACCATCCTATTGTGGACGTACTGGTAGGGGCAATTCGATTGCCCCTGAGTCTGTTATTCGAGGGGGCAATGTCCCGTCCCCCATGTCGAGTTTTGGCTGGTGGCAGTGGATACTACTTTTTATATTCAACCGCAAATATATCTCTATGGGATTTTCCCATTGTTCGAGGCTAATACTTTTTACATAGCCTCTAACATACCAGCGGTTTATTTATTTAATATTAATTCATAATTCATGGTATTTTCTGCCAGAACTCGGTTTTAAAATGGCGTTTGTGTTCGCCTCTGTAACTCCAAACCAAAGGTCGAGCCCTTTGTTCCACTTTTTGGCGGGCTTCTCCACAGAAACTTCCAAAAGTGGTGCCACTCTGTCTGGGTACCCGAGGGGGTGTAGGCACCCTGGACTGAGTTACCTTGGTAACTCAAGTCGCACTCTTGTGTGATTGGCCCAAGTGGTGAGCCGGCCGGCTCACCACTTAGCATGTTTGATTGACAGCTAGGCTGAGTGAATGGGGGTGTGCTGCATAAAAGCAGTGCTTTTGGGACTGGAACTTCAGAAGTCGCCACAGGACCTCAAAATCCGACGAGGGAGAAACTGAGCCGACTTGCTACGACAACACCACCGGTGGAGCCCTGCTGAACCGACTCACCACTTCCCAACGACAGAGGAGATCTCCCTGCTGGAGAGTCTTCTTCCTCTGACTGGTGGGCACAACCATTTTACCTTCTTTTCTCGCATCCCAGGACGTCTTGTGGTCTAATTGCCCGTGCCAAGCACCTCGGCAACCGGATAGCCACTTACCACTGGACCGCAAATAAAAGGACCGCTCCTTTTAATTGAGAACTCCACGGCTGGTTTCTTCCCTGGCAGTACAACGGACTCCTGCTTTCCTCCCCGACGAGATCCTCTCTTCCTCCGGACGAAGCACCGACTTGCACCCACTGCCAGGAACAACTGCCCCCGCTGGAGCGTTCTCACCATTTTAAGGTACTGAATCCGCCAGGCCTCCCTTTCTAAAGATTGCTACAAGGTAACAATAACCCCTTAACCTTCTGGACTGGGCTGGCCGCCTTGACCATCTAACTGGTCTCTTTCTGTTGATCCAACTCCTTTTGAAACTATTGCGAGACTTTTGGGCACTTTGAACCGTGAGACCTTGGACACATTTCGACCGGAGCCTCTTAAAGTGGGTCCGGCCTTGGTAACTTTGACTTTACAGTTTTAACCTGCCTTCTTCTCCTACTGTGTTCTTTCGAAAGTGTTGGGATCCGTTTTCTATCTTTGCTCTGCCTTTCTCTCCCTTTTAAACCAGTTGATTAGAGTGCCATCTTCATTAAGCGCTCACCGCTGTCTGAAAATAAGTGTTGCTTTACTTAAGACTTGTCGTTGAAGGGAGTGTATATCTTTTAGTGACCGTGTTTTTGAACTGCTTGATATTAGTGCCAGTGTGTTTAACTAGATGTGTTTTAAAATAAATAATTATATCTCTTTTACACCAAGCTCTGGTCAGTGTTTGCTTGTTCTACTGTGTTCTTTTGACCTATTGTGAATACTCTGTATACTGCCTAACTCTTCTTGAGAGAAGTCGGACCACAGCTACCAGGTAAATCTGGGTGGTACAGACTGCTACCAATTGGGTTTACTGCCAACCACCTGTAGTCTTAAATCTTTTGCACAGGTTTCTGCCTAACAGTCTTACAAATTAAAAAGCTGGGGAGCGCAAGAGGAGAGGCTGAGAGCTGATATCTTGAGAGTTAAGAGGCTACACAAGCGCACACACAACCCTCAAAGTTGGGTAAGGGAAGGCTTGAGCTGATGCGCGAAGTCCTTTTGAGCTGGTCGCAGACGTACTATAGTGATGGGGACAGACCCTTAACATGATGGTGTTGGCTCTGTAGCAGGCAGGCAAACCAGACGATCGACTACATTCACGACCTAGACAGGGGAGAGCTTGTGGGTGAGGGGGCCTTCAATAGAAGATTCGCACAGTTCTGTAGCACATTATACGCCTGGGCGTCCCCAAATGCCCCACAGTGTTTAGTGGACTTCTTAGGTATGGTCGTACTCCCTAAACTGACGTGCCTGCAGGCCGATCGGCAAGCTGCTCCTCTCACGAAAGAAGAAGTCGCCCAAGCGATTAGATCCGAGTCAGGGAAAAGCAGCTGGGCTGGATGGCATGCCCATAGACACTTATAAGTCGCTGGAGAGCCGGCTCGCACCTACTCTGAAGGCGGTATTCATGGACGCCGCGGCTCAAGGGTAGCTACCAAATTCCATTCTCGAAGCTAACATTATCATCTTCCATAAGAAAGGACGTGACCCGAAAAAGTGTGGCTCATACCGCCCTATATCACTAATCAATTGTGACGCGAAAATACTCGCAAAGTGTCTGCCACACAAAATCGAATCCCTGCTACCTTCGCTCATCCATTAAGATCAAACAGGATTGATCTAGGGCAGGCACTCGACAGACAATGTCAGACGTCTTTTACATGTTATTACCAGCAGGACTTTATGTTTCAGGTGTTGGACAAGTTTGGGTTTCTCGCTGCCTACATCAAAATGGTGCGTCTCCTATGCAAGAACCCCATCGCGACCGTGACCACCAAAGGCGTCACTCCCACCCCGTTCCCTTTACAGTCAGGAACTCGCCACTGGTGTCCGCTGTTGCCTCTTTTATATGCGCTCACCAATGAGCCCTTGGAGGCCAGGCTACACGCTGATCCCGGATGGACGGGCATCATGCGACCCACAGAAGAACAGAGTATCCCTGTACGTAGACGACTTAGTAGTGTATGTCATGGACTTTAAGGCTTCCCTTCCTAGGCTACAAAATCTGCTCCAGGATCTGGACTCCAATGCAGGCTATGTCATTAACTGGGCAAAGTCAGAATATATGCCGCTAAAACCAGATATCACCTGGGATCCGGGCGGTGTCGCACCATTTAAACTTCAACTCAAGAGCATCATGTATCTGGGCGTACAGATATGCCTCAATTGGCAGGACATAAATGGAACTAAATTACCCCCCGATTATAAATAAATCGAACAGGATCTCTGTAGATGGGCCACGCTACCGCTCTCACTATCAGGCAGGATGAACACATTTAAAATGAACTCCCTCCCAAAACTATTGTACCTAGCCACGCTGATGCCCTTCGCTCCCACAAAATCAATGTTCCTAGACTCCCATATCTCTAAATTTGGTTGGCGGGGTAAGAGACCGCGCATCAGGCTCGAGGTCCTGCAGGTGGGCAAAGCAAACGGCCGGCTGGCATTTCCTGCATGGAAAACATACTACATGGCAGCGCTGGTCTGCTGGGCCAAACGCTGGTTAGACCACAAGGACCAGTCCAGCTGTAGATTAACTGAACTCTCGCTGTTGTAGCCACTGATGCTGCAGTAAATCCTAGCTATCTCACTTGCACGTCTCCCTAGTGGTGTGAAACAGCATCCACTGGTTGGTCCCACCCTCGCCCAGTGGCATATCATGAGATCGATTCAAGGGTCAAGACACACGGCTCGCACCGGCGTGGATCAGCATAAGAGGTATCCTGGCAATCGGACTGGATTAAAAAATCCTCCAGGTGCAGGACACAATCTGGCTGCAGGTCAGAGTCATGGATCTGTTTGATAACGGAGTACCCCTGTCCTTTGATGAGGCCAGGCGGATGCTGGGGATGGGCAAATGCACTGGCTCAAATATAGGACCATTTTGGTGGTTATCTCCAAGTACACCACTGAAGAGCCCAGCCAAGTGACTCCAGCAGCTGGGGAAATAGAAATGGGTCAGAATTTGAACATCTTCCCCAAGCTTCGGGCATTTTATTCTACCAGCAGCTCAAACAATGTTGGTCGTAACCACACCCTGGCGTCTCTTTGGGCGGCAGATCTGGGCACGGAACTCGATGTGGGGATATTTGTGAGTTCTTTGAAGCCATACCCGCAGTCTCGTACTGCCTAAAGAATAGGGACATCCAATACAAAATCATCCAAGACTCTACTACACACCGAGCAATGTTCAGGATGGGGCTTACATAATTTCCCCACTGCTGGCACGCATGTGGAGGGTTCGGCACCTTGGGGCATATGCTATGGTCTTGCCCACACATCAACGGCTTTTGGCAGTCAATGTACCACAGAATCAAAGGGATAGGGGGTCTGAGGTTCCTCTGACAACCCTTCAGATGCTATTCGGGCCCATCACGAGGACTGGCACGAGGTTCACACAACTAGGGGGTTCATATACACAGTATACTTTGCAGCTCGGAAATCTATGGTCCTAGCATGGAAAGATCTTCGCCTACTCTCTTTAGCCACATGGGAATCCCTTCTAACCAAAATGTGCTACATGGAGCATGGTGCCCTCAGGTGGCTGGCCAGATCGACCCAGGTGGCTAACTACCTGGGGACAGCAGAATTATTCTTAGGATCAACGCCTACACATAGCGGTTGATTACCCATGAATGGGGCCATCCCCTCAATAAGGAATATGTGGTTGGGGCATGGGGAGGTAGGGGGGCAACAAAACCTCTCTTGGTAAGGGGGGCCATATGTGTGTTTGTGCACATATAGATTGTGATAGGTTCTACGCAGTTATGTAATCTTACATGGTAGGGGAGGATGGGGTAGGTGTGGGGAAAAAAGGGAGGATGAGGATGGAGGCTCTTGATCAATTCCATCAGCCAAGACATAGCACTGTGCATTACTGATTGGTTTTACTTGGCGGTAAATTGACAATGATTCTCTATGTTACTGTAGCAATACATTGGAAACTCTGATGGTTTTGATCTGTTCTTGCTGTTGGAAATCCAATAAAAAAGAGTTTAAAAAAAAGTGTTACAAAAGTCCTCTGACCTGGTGTACTCTTCTGCCAGGCCAGAATAAATGACTAATTGTAAGTACTTCAGTGGTAAAGGTTAGCTTCCAACAAATGATCAATGTCTCTTGCTCCTCAACATCAAGTTTAAGAATTTATTTCAGGGAAACAAGAACCACACTGGTGCTGTTTGTTACACACATTTGATTGCCACATGCAATATACGCTATGCCTCACTCCTCCCGAATGCCTTTTATCAGAGGGGAGCCCTCCTGCCACTCTTGTCTCCCCACTTCTGCTCCACAACTTCAAATTCAAGTATTATTTCTGGGACAACAAGAACCACACTCTTGCTGTTTGGTTCACCCTTGTGATTGCCCCTCACAATGCAGGTTAAGATCCACTCCTCCTGAATGCCCTCTATCAGAAGCGCAGCCTTCCGGCCACTCTCGTTTCTCCACTTCCGCATCCATCAATTGCTGACAATGATTCTGTCTCACTTCAACACTTATTTGGCAATGTGGGTTTAAGCAAGTTCCTCTTATGAGCTTCTGTAAATTTGGACAATAGATTTTATAAACATTAGATTTATGAATTGCCTTCTCTTGGCTCTGACAATTGTGGTTAATTGCCTTCTCTTGGCTCTGACAATTGTAGTTCCTTTTTCTTTGACTTAATGTATTCCTCTTTTGGCTTTGGCAATAGTTGTTTGTGTTGGTTTCTTTAAATAGTGCTCTCTCTTGTTTGTTCTGACCCATGCAACCACATCTCTCTGGTCTGTTTGTCAAACTATGCCTCCTCCTCCTCCTTTCATCAGTTTGGGTTCAAACAATTTAGTGTTCTGCTTTACTTCAGTTTGGTTTTCAAAATATGTTCTGTTTTGCCCCTTTACTCTTTCTACAACAGGTTTTGGCTTAGGGCACTCGAGATTGGTCAGCAGGGGATTACGGAGCACTCTGGGGTCATAATACCACAGTGAACTCACCGGATCCGGCTTGCACATCCGTCCGCTCGCTCCGCTGCCTCCAGGGCTTCTTTTTTTTTTTAAAATGTCTATCTTTATTATAGCACTTGGCACAGAGCATTACGAAGCGGTATGCAAGTTAAAACATACAAACCGATATTGTACAGATAGGTATAAGGCTTCACCGGCGAAGCTTCAGAGGGGACAACAGAGAACACACACAGGAAAAGTACACATACGTGAGGTGGGAATTATAATGACACATGCAGTAATAACTCAGTGTGCGGATTATGCAGGCCACAGTCAGTCTGGGGGAGGGTCATCACTTGTGTGCAATAGATAAGCCTTAAATGGCAGCCAAATGTCTTTCGGGCGGCTCCCTCCTGTCTGCATGGTAACCCAGTGCTCCTCAGTGTCGCTGGCCCATGTAATAGGTAGCTAGTCGTTAGCTAGTCGATGGTATAGTGGGTTTACACCAATGTAGTAACAGATATCGCACAGCGAGTAGCAAGCATGGGTTTACGAACCTCTGCCCCTTCACCCCTTGATCCTCAAAAACATGAAATAAACACTGCATGGGGGTTGTGTCTAACTGGACATCCGTCATTTCAGTGAGACTGGTGCACACACCCATCCAATAATCATCAAGTGTGGGGAAACTCCGCACCACATGGAAGTGAGGGGCCAAGCTTCATAATGCTGTGCAGGGAGCCCCGAGAATTTCCCCGCACACACCTGTAGAAGAGGCCTACACCTAAGATCTAAAGGAGTGCAGGGCATAACAGACATACACAGTGCCTGAGGTTAGGGAGGTGTGAGTGAGGGGCCAGGCTTCATAATGCTGTGAACGGAGCCCCGAGAGGCCTACCCATCACAGCTGTAGAGCAGACCTACACCTAAGATCCAAGTATCCAGCTTCCTACTTCCCACACCTAGGACAGCAATCTGTAGTCACCTGGGAAAAGAGTTTCAGTCTTGCTGGTGTATAATGGGACCTATGTAGGACTTTGAATTGTATCAGGCCAAATCGGGAGTTAAAGGAGACCTCCCGGGTCTTCGAACACATGCTTCTCCAGATGTCATCCGTAATGTCAACATTCATATCTTTTGCCCACTTAGATTGTAATTTTGCCAGGGGCGTCAACATTCGGTCCTGTATTGCCTTATACAGTGAAGAGACCGTGCCCCAGGAACCATAGGCATCCATAATACACCCAAGTAAGGAGTCATTCTCAGGCTCTATCGGGAACTGTTGCATCGTCCACAGACGATCCCTGCGATCACCAATACACTGAAGCCAATGTGAGGATCTCTACTGTGTGAGTGCAGGGATGTCAGCAGCAGAGATGAAATTCCCATTAAGAAACATATCCCCTAGCACACTAAACCCATTCTGAACCCAGCGCCGCTCATTGAAGGCATCCACATCACAGTTCAGTTCCACAACGGAAGGTTTCCGTGGTAGGTATGTGAGATTCTGAACAGCTTCCATATTTTGCACCCGCCCAGTGAAGCGATGCTTGCTGGGTCATAGGGGCAAAGATCTAGCAACTGTGGGGGTACCACCAAAGATCTAATGTCACGCCTGCCTGCTGAACACCTTTTGAGCCTAACACATGGTATGACAGCCGCCCCTGCGAACCAAAACGCTGCACATTGCGCTTGGGCAACCAACCAGAAAATCAGGTGATGTAAACCCTCCCTGTGCATATGGTAAAACCAGAGTATCCCATTTAAGGTGCACCGCACCAGACTGCCAAACAAAAGCGTTAACAGTAGCTGCTAGCACTTTAAAAAACGCCATGCCCAACATTCAAGGATCTTGGGGAGAATTGTCATCTTGCGTATAAAAGTACAATTTCAGGCCCGCCAGCTATCCTTCCGCTTAATGCCCATAGCCCGGCAACCTCCTTTTGGCTTCCTGCGGCTGGTCCCACTCTCAAATGGGCGTTCTCTGCTCCAGGGGCTCTCCGGTGCTCACCTGCCACCGGAGACCGCCTCACTTCGGGGAAAGCTTTGAAAATGTACGCTTCCTGCCGCACAACCTCTGCAATTAGGTTTCCTTGAGGAAGATACCCCTCAGGACCAGCAACTGTTCGACCTCTGACAATGGTCCCTGCGTCTCTGCTCTCCTCCAGGGTCTGCTTCGGCTGCAACGTGGAGACACCAGGGCTACTCCACCTCCTGCTGCTACTCTTCTCCTTTCTCATGGCCTGCACTGGAGGGGTATTTTATCTCCCTCAGATGTGGGCCATTTCCACTAATAAACTGCACTTTGCAGTTTCGTGCCTCTGCAGCCCTCTTCTTCGTCCCAGTACTTTGGGGCTTGTGGGACTGGAGTCCACAATGTAAAAATCAGCTTTTCCCATGGGAGTATTAACACCACACTCATTTCTTTCTGTAATTATATTCCCAAAAGGAATATTACAAGGAATGCAACTAAAGATTTTGCTTTACAGAGGAACAAAGATCTTCAGGGTTGTATTCAAAGACTCATCTTTACTATTCCTCTGGGAGTCATGGGAGCTTTCACCTCTATGAATTGCCATGGTTTTAAAAGAGGTTTTAATTCTAGAAATGCATTAGTGTTTCTGAATGTTTTCACCCACATTAAGATAGTCAACTTGGGAAGTTAAAAGCTCTCTCTGACAGCAAGCCATTACATATTTCGGCATCACTGATATCTCTTCCCTAAAGGAAGGCAAATATTGCGTCTCACCCAACTGAGACCTCTTGTTCCCCTGAGGACCTCCACTTCCCAGGTGATCCTCCCTGCTAATAAGACCCCCACGGTCAGGACCAGGAAGCGTCTGCCTTTCCCTGGCCACCTGGGAGGAGACTTTAGGCAGGGTGTTTGTGAGGTCTCCACAGGATTCCTCACACAGGTAACAGAGATAAACATAAGGATACCGGTTACTAACAAGGAACTGTAATGCAACAGTAACTTTTTTCAGCCCCGATCCTGGCGGAGACAACAATCTTTCCCCAATTCATTCAATGGCCCATATAATTACTGTAAGGAGTTCAGCCACTGAAAATCAGAACGCCTGAATCAGACAGCCCAGCTCAACAGACAGCCCCAATCCTTTACTTAATTCTTTTCCCAATCATTTCCTGTACCCCAATCCCTGGCTTCCTTCAATTCCCAAAAGGACAGCTGAAAATGTGTATTTATTTTATTTTTTATTTATTTATATATACACAGGAGGAACAATGTTCTTTCAATCACAAAAGAACATACAAAAGATAAGAAATCAGATTTGACGGAAAGCAGTGAGCTTCTTACAATAGGGTGAATTTGAGGGACATTCTGGCCAGGTTGTGGAGGGGAGTAAATGGAACAATCACCGGGGACAGTATATAAATGGACATACATAGATTAATGACAACGACGTTGGAAATGTTTAAGGTAGGTGGTACGGCCAGCTGCGCTAGGAGATGTAACAATGATTTTTTTTTTTACTTTGTTTATTGTCTGACAGGTACATTTACAAACAAACAATATTCTCAGGTATTTCAACATTATACACCAACAGCATAAGCGTATGATTGACACTGTTTCTAGGGAACCAATGTCTAGTTCATGGTTTGTTAGAGTCCGAATCCGATGTTGCATGATCTGCTCTCAGTTATTTCCTCAGGGGTTCCCAGATGTCTTTTGGTCTACATACTGCTGATACCCCTCCGGCATATGTTTCTTCCAATTCCTGTAAATAGGTCAGGTCCCTCAGCCATGCCTGCTGGGTTGGAGCTAATTTTGCTCTCCAGGCTCTTAGCTGCCCCAGCTACAGCGAAAAGCCTGAGAGCTCCGACTGATGCATTCCCTAGGTTTACGAGTAGGTATTTTAGCGGCGTGGCAGGTATCTGCATGTCTAGTATCTCGCTTATCATTGTAACCACCTCTTCCCAGAATCGTTTTTATAGGGGAACAGTACCAGTACATATGTATTGACTCCACCTCAGGAGTGGAACATTTGGGGCATATTGCTTGTTTCGAAAGATCAAATTTGGCTATTTTAAGCGGTGTAATGTGTAGATGGTTTAACATTTTAAATTGTATCAGCTGAAAATTGGAGCTCTTAGAGATGGTCTTGGTGTATTGGCAGTTTTTATCCCAGCGGTTTTCCTCTATTGTCATGTCTAAGTCTCGTTCCCATTTCTCCTTCATTTTGTTAGTCGAAGGGGAGTGCAATTGCACCGCTTTATAGAGTCCTGTGATATTGCCCACAAACCCATCCTGTGACATTACTGTCGTCAAGAACTGGTGTGTGGGAGGTTTGTCTGGGGATGATGGCCATTTCTTACTGCATGCTGCCTTAATACGGTGATATTGCATGGCGGTGATTAGGCCTGCCCCAATCTTTTCCTGGACTACTGGCAATGTAGCAAATTTACCTTCTGGGTAGAGGTCGCCCAGGCGCATTTCTTTACCAGGGTCCCATTTGCGTTGCATCGTCGTATCCACAGTTGGTTCAAAGTCTGGATAATGCCACAGGGGGGTATGAGGCCAGTATGGATCTCTGCATCTCACCCTGCGTAATAGTTCCACACAGTAGAGCTCAGCGGATCCACCTCGCTTGCGTCTTTCCTGGCCTTGGCGAATGTCATTGCCTGTAGATGTATTGGGGAGGCTGCACACTTTTCAGCTTGTATGTGTGCACATTGCTCTGTAGTATTCGACCAATATTTTGCAAAATGGGCTTGGGCTGTATAGAAATATAATTGGAAGTCAGGGGCCCCCATGCCACCTGTTTCATATCTCTCACACATCTTGAGCCATTGCAGCCTAACCGCTTTGCCCCCCATACGAAGGTTGACGCTAATTTCTGTAATGTTTTAAAGACTGGTCTCCCAGGCCATATAGGTATGTTGCAAAAAAGGTATAACAACTTCGGTACTACCACCACTTTAAGTAGTGCTACTCGCCCATATAGAGATATCGGGAGTTTGTCCCAAATTTTAAACTTGTGTTCAAGAGTCAATAGGTATGGTTCGTAATTTTTTGCATATAGGGTTTGCCTATCCGTTGCCATAATTATGCCTAAGTCTCAGGTTCGTGCTGTTTAGTGTCTACAATTGTACCCGTATCACTCTCCCACTCCTCACCTGCGGTCTCTGAGTTGGCTTCCGAAGGCTCGTCTGAAGAAGTCTCCACAGGTTTCTCTCTCCAGGCTCTTGGGGTCTTCTTTTTCACCGTCTTGCCCTTTTGTTTGAAGAGATAGGGCCGAGCTCCCCCGGAGGCCACTTTGCCAGTAAGGCTATATGCCCGGCAGCGGGGACTCCGGGGAGCCCACCCCAAATCAGGGAAAAGCTGCAGCAGAAAAACCCTGGGTAGTTTCAGGTGAGTTGGTCGGTTCAAATAAGTATTCGCAATCCTTCTTGGAATACAGCTTAAGTTCAAATAAGTATTCACAATCCTTCTTGGAATACTGCTCAGCGAATGGGTAATTGTGTTGAAAAGAACTGCAGATAGCAAGTCCACGCTCGCTGAGTAAAAAAGCCCCAGAGCGAACGCAGGTGTCTGCTGACTCCAGCAAAATAACAAACACACACGCTGGGAAATTAACAAGAAAGTGCGGGCAGGGAAAGGTCCAAAATAAAGAAGAAATATTCCCCACAGGAAGCGTAGAGGCAAAAATGTACGATAAAAGGCAGGCAGACAAACAATGGAAAGGCAAATGGGTAGAAAAACAAGGAGTAGCACGAGACAGGAGCACTGTCAACTAGCGTTGGGAAAGAAATCAGTTGCAACGCACCGGTTGCCACACCTGACAGTTAATTATAGCCTCTGTTCCAGCGAGGCTAGAACGTAACGTCCAGGTAAAGGAGGAACTCAGTCCTTCTTCCATTGTTTCCATCTCTTCCACAGGCTCCATGGGTGTTTCATGACACTAAGTAGCGTGCAGTGTTAGGTGACCAGCAAAAGCTAGTAGTTGCATGTGATTGTGCTGCAGATGGAGTTAAGGGCATTATTTTCGGATTTGGATCGATTAAGTTTATAGCCCGAGTACCTCGCAAAGACTGCTATCTCTTTCATCACTGGTGGTAAATTCTTATTGGGGTCTCTTATGTAAACCATAGTATAATGTGCATATAAAGAGATGAACTTGGGGGGCCCTGATATGGATACCCCTCCACGCATGTTTGTGTCTCAGTCTGGCCGCCATTCCCTCTATTGTGAGGGCAAATATGAGGGGTGACAGAGGGCAGCCTTGCCTGGTGCCCCTGCCTAATGTGATGCTAGATGATCACATCTCATTCGTTCTAAGGCTGGCCTTTGGGTTGTCGTACAGCAATCCGATGTACTTCATAAATACTGGGCCGAATCCCATTTTCCTCACTGAGTCAAATGCTTTTTCAGTATCTAGGGTGACTGCTATTGTCTGGGCGCAACTGTGAAATGATGGCAAAACGTCTGCAGAGATTTAAAGCTGTGGAGCGGGTGGGAACAAATCCAGACTGGTCTGGGTGCACCAGTTTATTCATATGGGGAAGGAGGCGATTTGCTATTGCTCTAGCATATATTTTAGCATCCACGATTATCAGGGATAATGGTCAGTAGGAAGCGGGATCCTGATGGGGTTTTTGTGGTTTAAGCAGCACCGTTATTATCGCCTCATTCATTGTGTCGGGTAGTCACCCGTTTTCTAAGGCTTCCTCCCAGACCTCTAATAGTTTAGGAGTAAGTTCATCTTTAAAGGTTCTGAATCCCGTCAGATCCTGGGGCTTTGCTCGCTTTTAGGTCTTTTATGGCCTGTTCAATCTCTTCTATTGTCAGCGGTGTGTCTAGTTTCTCCCTATCCGCCTGGCTCAATGTGGGTGGTGGAAATGAATCAAGATATTCATGTAGCTCTACTGGGGATACTTGATCTGTGTTAGCGTATCATTTAGAATAGAAGTTCTTGAATACCTAATTAATTTCTCGTGGCTTGGTGAATACCGCCCCTTCCGGGCTCACAATATTCATAATGTGCCTCGCTCCTAACTCAGATTTGATTAGATTGGCCATGGATCTGCTCGCCTTATTTCCCTCCCCGTATTTCCTAGCCTTTATCGGTTGAGTTGCATAGAAGAGCTCTCGGTCTGCCATTACCCCAAACTTCGTCAAATGCTCTTGTATCTGTATTAACTGTTCCTTGCTCTGTGTTTTAGCATGTTTGGCCTCTAGTTCCTTTAGTACATGTTCAGTGTTATCCAGTTCTCTCCTAATCGCTTTCAGTGCCCCATGTGTCTGCGCCATTAGGTATACCCGCAGCCATACTTTAAATGTTTCCCAAACTATCTTATTCGATTTTACTGGGGGATATAACAATGAAGTGCTAAAGTGGAGGCAGAGTAAGTGAGGGACAGAGACAGTTTAGTGGCGAGGGAAAAATCTCAGCTAGCAGGCAGATGGGAGGTAGATTAGGAGGGTAACTCAGAGATGAGGAGGTAGGCTTTTAGTTTGGTTTTGAAAAAATCCATGTGGACTGTTTCTCAGATGTCCGGGGGAAGAGAATTCCATGCAAGTGGAACAAGAAGAGAGAAAGAGCAGAAGCGAGGGTAAGCACAGGGGAGGCAAGGAGCCAGAGGGTAGTCGAGCAGACAGAGCAGAGATTACAAGAAGGCTTATAGAGGAGGATAGATACAGTGGTGCCTTACCATGGATAGATTTTTGAACCCAGAGAAGTAATTTAAATCTGGCTCTGTTTCTCATCATCAGCCATCCAGCCTAGTGATGGGTACGAGGAAGTAGGTATGAAGTTAGGGAGTTCAAAGAGAGCCCTGGGAGCAAAGTTAATGATCTTGTTGAGAGGACAGAAAGCATAGTTGGGGACACCAAAGAGGATTCTGTCACAGTAGTCCAGTTTAGAGAAGACAACAGTGGTAAAGAGATGCTTGGCAATGTTGAAAAGAAGGTGGTGCCTGATTTTCCTAATATTTAGGAGGTTGAGACGAGCAGCTGTTCCAGTTTTGGAGATGAAAGTAGAGAATGTATGAGAAGAGTCATAGATGACGCCAAGGTTTCTAGCTGTAGAAGAGTAAAGAGAGTGTCAGGTGGGAACTGGATAGGAAGAAATGAGAGAACGCGTTTAGCAGGGAAGAAGAGCTCCTCTTTTTTGGTAGAGTTAACAGCACAGTGCGAAACCATCCAATATTTAATGGCAGAGAGACAGTTTGAAATTTTGATGGAGGGATCAGAGGAAAAGAGAAGATGATTTGGGTGTCGTCCGCGAAGAGTTGGTACGAGAACCCAAAAGAGGAGATTAGTGCCCCAAGAGCAGCGTTGTAGAGTGTGAAGAGAAGCCGACCCAATACAGAGCCTTGTGAAACAACAACAGCTAGAGGAGTGACTTGAGAGGTGTTGTTGCTCCAGGAGACAGAGAATTGGTGAAGAGCAAGGTAGGATTCAATCCAAGGAAGGGCTCGATCACCAATCCCAGGAAGAAAATGTATTAGGGGAGATGAGAGTGATCAACAGTGACAAAGGAGAATTAGGATAGTGGATCGGTGGAGTGCTTAGCAGAGGCGATGATGTTGGACACATTCATGAGAGACGTTTCCATTGAGTGACAGGTGCAGGAGCCTGCTTGTAGGGGGTCGCAAAGGTTGTGGATGTCTACAAAATCGGTAAAACAGTTGAACACAACCCTTTCAAGCACTTTAGGGTAGTGCGCAAGGAGAAAAACAGAGCGAAAGCTAGCCGGTAGGTTTGGGTCAGTCCCTTGCTTTATAGGGGAGAGATGACCATGGCTGCTTTGAATACAGAGGTTAAACAAGCAGAGTTGAAGGACAGGTTGAAGAGTTCAGCGAAATGAGAGGCTACTAACGATCAAGAGGGTATGATGGGCACCAGAGGGGTTAGCTTTCATCAGTAGAGATAGCACTTTGTCAGTATTAGTGTGACTAAAGTGGGAGATAGGGGCAGAGGATGATGGTAGAGTAGGCAGAGTGTAATATGTAGGAGGAGGGAGTATGAGGAAGGTCAGGAAAGAGTGTGTAATTTTGGAAATTCTTACAGTGAAGTATTCAGCTAGGTCATTAGCTGTCAGAGAGGAGTTTATAGTCATAGATTTAGCAGGAGTGAATTTCGGGTGCCCTGTAGGTGGCGAGGACGGTTGAAGTGAGATTCAATGAGGGTTAGGCAGAATTCACTTTTCAGTCCATCAAGATTGGCCTTGAGAGAGTTCAGGGCAGAGAGGTAGAATTGCAGGTCGTCATGCAAGTGGGTGTGCCTCCGTTTACGCAGCAACTGACGTATGTCTGTGCGGAGAGAGCGTATGAATGGGTTGACCCATGGCTTAGGATGCTGAGACTTGGGGGTGAAATTAAGCAGTGCGAAGTGATAGGAGAATGAGTCATATAGTAGGGCTTGGAAGCTAGAGAAGGAAGTCTTGGTGGAAGAGGCATCGGTTGTGAAGGAGAGTGAGCACTGTTGGTCGGAATGGCAGAAGGTTTAAATTTCCTTTTAGTAATAGGTGAAGCAAGTGGTGAGGAAAGGTCAGATGGTGGTGGAAACAATCGAGTGATCATTTATGGATGGTGTGACAATAGTATTAGTGGATGAGAGAGGAGTGGATATTAATAAGATTTCCAAAGAGTTACCCCCTGTGTGGGTAGATAGGTTATTGAAAATGGAGAATGTAGTCACTAAGAAAACACTGAAGTTCAGATTTCTGAGAAGTGGTCAGAGAGGGAAGGTTAATGTCACCGAAGAGAATGAGGTGATGTTTATTGGAAAGAGAATCAAGAAGTTGCACAAGATCATCAACAAATGGTCCAGTGGGACCAGGAGTGCAATAGATGTAGATGATGTGAACCAAGTGAGGCAGAGCAATAGTAGAGATGGTGAATTAAAAAAAGGTAGGCGAGGACGAGAATTGAACATTTGTGAGGCATTGAAGAGGGAAGAGAGTAGGTGGCCGACACGTCTGGCAGTCAGTTGATGAGTATGAATGAAGAATAGTTTAGAGTTCTGTAGGGCTGCCAGTGTGGCAGTGCCAGATGGGGAAAGCCAGGTTTCAGTGATGGGAATAAGGTCTAAAGGAGGAGAGGTGGAGTGAAAGTAGTCAGTGATAAGTAAGTTGTGTTGCATACAGACTGAGCATTCCAGAGTGCAATGTTCCGTTGATGAGGTATGGAAGAGTAGACAAGTTGTGTCTCAGATTAAGAGAGGCGATGTGGACAGATGTTAGGGGAGGTATGGTTAGCTTGTCTGCTTTGTTTGTTGGAAGTAGGAGGCGAAAAAGTGATGGAGTAGTGGGAGTTTTGAGTTTTATAATAGGGATAGGAAAGGAGGAAATTGCAGCGTGATTGGAGAAAGTGGTGTAGATAGAGGTGATTAGGAGGAGCAGGAGTGCATTCTTTAGTGGTGAGAAGCACAGTGTAGAGATACGGTACAGTAATTAGGAAGCTGGGGTACTCACAGGTGCAACAGGGAGGAAGGCAAAAGCAAAGACTTAGAAGCTAAGAGGGAAGAGAGGCTGGTCAATGGCTGGTCTTCACTCTTTACTGTTCCGCCCTTAACTTGGAAGCACCTAGCTGGACGCTGCTATGAGGTCCAGAAGGGATGACCCATGCTATTGTCACCTGATCACCTAGTCCATCAGTGGTTGCTCTCTATGATAGTGTCCCTGGTGATGCTGGGATGAGGCAATTTCTTCCTGATTGGTGTTCTCATAACAATCTCTTGTGGCCTTCGGCTGGAGATGGGGTTGATCCAAGATGGCCACAGGTAGTGATGCCACTGATTCAAGATGGCCACCAGAAGTGATGTCACCAATCCAAGATGGTCACACACTATCACGGTCTATAGAAGAACGATTCTGCTTGACATATTTAATATGTATGTTCATTGTGTGATTTTACACATAGCAGTAACAATTCTGTATCTCAGTGAGCTATTCCCAAATTTGGGCAATACACCACTTGTCAACAATACAGTCACAATATAAACAGTTAAAAATCAGTTCCAAGTGCTTTAGCGCAAATTAAGCGAAAAGAAGGCATTTTACATTCGATAATGCCGAATACTTAGAGTTTTCTAGCGCTGTAACTGCACGACAGTTTATGTGAACTTTATTGGCCAATGTAGTGCCAGCCACTAGAAAAGTCTAACAACTTGTACTGATAACACACAATACATATAAGGCGCCACAACTATAAGGTCCTTTACAGCATCTAAAAATGTACAAACAAAAGCCTATATGAGACCTGGTAAATATCACAGGTCTGATTGAATTAATTAAGTCTGTGCCAAGTTGTTCTGTCCACAGATCATAAAAAATGCATGAGACCAGCTCATGCTCAGTCAAGGTCGACCGGTTTCACAACCATATCTTGTTCAGGTCTTCTTCATCAGGACATAATTCATGACAGAGGGGTGTTAACTCCCTATGTGGGTAAGCGTACTTGCTCCCCTGCGTGTGTTTTCTTGTTCCTATAAGGAAGTGACAGAGAAAACAGAAAAAAGGGGAAAATTCACTAATGGGCCCCTTCACATATCATTCTAATATTTACTGTTATGCATAAATTACTGGAAAAATGTGTATCAAAAGATATCACAAGGCGTTCTAACTAGTTGAAAAGACATTTTGTTTTCAAGAGTACGCCTTTTTTGACATAAAACGAAAGGAAAGGGGGAAAGAGAAATCGTGCACAAGGGTGCTCCAAAGTTTCCTGCCTTGCGGGGGATGAATATTAAGTCGTAAACCTTAAAACTTTAACACATGAACCTTAAAACCCCTTTGTGAATGTGCAGTGCAGAGAATGGCTTACTGCATTATATTGGTGCAGGCGCTGTATCACGGAACCCAAAAGCAATTAAGGGGCTGCAAGCTCCTGTTGCAAAATGCACTGAAATGGACAACATGAAGGAAACAATAAGTAATTAATGCCTCGATCTCGCAGGGCACACTGTTTTAACACCCGTGTTACCCGGCTGTCCTATATAGGGATTTACCAGCTCCAAGGTATGTGCACAAAATGCTCCTTAGTGCTGCATTATCAAGGGGAACACTGCGCTGTCAACTGTGGCGCTGGCTTTTATGCTGACACCTGGGCGGGACACAAAAGCCCAAATTAGAACACACGCCTGCTTCGAAAATATTAGCTGTATGCATGTGCGAGTCTACCTCCTGCAAAAGCAGGAAAGGGGAATCTTACCCCAAGTGCTGGCAGGTTGTTAGCAAATAGTTGGACCCGTCCGGATGATTGTTAAACGCCAGAGTGCTCCACTATTACTGAACTCTATAATGCCTGCACAAATACGAGTGAAACGCTAACCAGGACAAACGAACTCTATGTTTCTTACGCCATCTTAGCGATGTCCAAGCAATCGGCGATCTTTTATTTTTTTTACACAAAGAGGAGGGGGGGGTTGTCTAAAAAGCAGTAATGGAGAGACTAAATATTTAAACAAAACCAAGGAAGGTCCATACTGCTGAAAATGCAATTAGAAAAGTACTTGAATGATAGGTTATTCAGAGTGTACCAACAAGGTATCACTGAAATTTAAGTTACTGTAGACTCAAAAAGCAATCGAGGTAGTATCCAGTTAGAAAACATTAAACATGTTTATTTTGCAAGAGAATATTATAAACACAAGGTGCATACGTAATTGGAGAAATATTTCATATATATATATTTTATAACAGTATGTTCAAATGAAGAATGTACAAGAAAAGAGTACACAAAAGGGGTATACAAAAAAGAGGCATAAAAGCAATCATGATTCAAAATTTGTAAAAAACAAACAAGAAATTAGAAAAACTAAGCAGTGACCACAACTTAAGCCAGCACTCTTCATTTTGACTTGAATTCAGCCATAACGTTTTTAGGTTGACAAATTAATTTAACTGACAGGTGATCTTTTAGTCAGGCCGTCCAAATGTATTGATGGCTCGCATACAACCAAATTCAAAAATATGCGAGAAAGAACAAAAACCGATACAAAGCGGAAAAAAAATGCAGGTTAGAGCCGTATACGGTCCATCGAGGCCAAATCTCTGACGGACACCCACAAAATGTTAACACTTTTTTTTTCTACACACTAAATGTTGCTGTACCAGGTCTGCTAATAGCGGGCCATCCCCAAACAAGACGGTACTGGCCTTAAACCACCGTCCCAATTCTATCCCCCACATGGCACTAACACAGTGGAGTCCACGACTTTTGAACAGGCTTTGCTCAAGAGCATTAGTAAAATGGAAGAAAATATTCTTTTTAGACATTCCAACTGTACTAAACAACAATTGGCAGCATTAAAAACCCTTGCTGACAATGAAGCCATTGTCATAAAAACAGTAGATAAGGGGGGAGCCACCGTTCTAATGAATAAACTAGATTATGACAATATGGTTCAAACGCTGTTACAAGATCCCACGAGTTATCGCATACTCCCAGGCAATCCCACTAATCACTTGAAAAGCCAAATCAACGCCATCATTGAAGAAGCAGAGGCAGAGGGACATATAAGCGCCAAAGAAGCAGCTTTCTTGACACCGGCACACCCTCGGAAACCAGCGTTTTATGCCATTCCCAAGATACATAAAGGCATTACTCCGCCACCTGGGAGACCCATAGTATCAGGGATACAGTCCATCCTTGAACCGCTCTCACAATTTGTAGATTACTTCATTAAAGACGAAGTACCCAAAACGCGAGCCTATATAAAGGACTCCACTGCCATGTTGAATCTCCTGGACACAATTGTTTACAATCAAGAAACAGAATGGTTAGTTACCATGGATATAGAGTCGCTGTATACAAAAATACCGCAACAAGCTACACTCTCCATGGTACAACACCTCTTGGAATCAGGCATAGAAGTATACAACACACCATCCGGACTGATAATACAATTGGCTGAAATAGCCTTGACAAGAAATTATTTCACCTGTAATGGCACCTTCTATCAACAGACATCCTGGACGGCCATGGGGGCAACTTTTGCCCCTAGCCTGGCCAATTTGTTTGTCAATGCTTTTGAGTGCGATGCCATCTACCCAGCCTCGAATCCCTTCCTTGAAAAAGTGAAACTCTGGAAGAGGTACATGGACAACATTTTCATGATCTTTAGAGGCACACAAGTGGAGCTACAGGAATTCCACACTTGGCACAATTCACAAAATCCATTTCTGAAATTCACTCTTAAATTCAATAAAACAACAATTCACTTTTTGGATCTTAACATTATGGCAGTAGAAGATAAGTTGCGTTCTAAGGTATACAAGAAAGCCACCGACAGGAACTCACTATTGACATATTCGAGCTATCATCCGCAGGCATTGAAAGATAATTTGCCTTTTGGCCAATTCCTTCGATACAGAATAATATGTACACAAACTACTGACTATGAAGAACAAGGGAAGGATTTGAAGAAACAACTGGCTAATAGAGGTTACCCTGAGAGGATCATTGACTCCACTTATAGGAGAGCCCGAAATATCCCAAGAAGTACGACGCTTCAACAACATCCAAAACCGCCCCCACATGACAACGTTACGGCAGTTTTGAGTTATTCACCTATGTTGAATAAACTCGAAAAGGAAATAAAGAATTTATGGCCGATTCTAAATACTGGACAACACACTTTGGATGAGCGAAAATTTGCCATCAAAAGGAGGACTAACATTCGGGACAAGCTAGTAAAAACACTTAGCGAGGACAGAGAAAATTGCCCCGCAACTATATGGCAGAGCACTGTCCCTACAGGACACTTCCCATGTGGAGCTTGTTCCATGTGCCCACAAACGGAGCATACAAAAGAAATTGACCTCGGGCTACGTACTCCCTGGATACAGCGCCAGTTCACTAATTACACCACCGCAGGAGTCATCTACCTGATAAAATGCTCATGCAACTTAAAATACGTGGACATGACGATGAGACCGATCAAGAAACGGATGATCGAACACCGGTCTTGTCTATGGACTAAAAAGTTAACAGCACCGATGGTCAATCATTTCATATCCAAAGGACACAGCCCGGAAGATTTCAAATGGACGATAATTGAGAAAATACAAATCCCCAAACGAGGTGGCAGCTATCACAACATTCTCTTTAGGAGAGAACAGAATTGGATATTCAGGCTCAACACACATAGGGGAGGGCTGAATGAACTAATCAAATGGAATGAACTAGCTGTTCTCCAACGCTAATTCCACTCCAACAGAGGAAATGTCCATACTTATACCCTAAGACACCAGTAATTGCATGTAGATAATAACTATGGGACTCCTGTATATTCTGAATATTCCCTGGTATTAGTGGTTGCACATATGGTATTGGACTGTTCAGAGATCATGATGAAAATGTAAACATAAGTTGTGGTCATCTTAAGTACTGAATCGAGGGAATGTGATATAAGTAATGTTCAACCACAGATAGGTTTTTTTGTACACATGAAACACCAGGCATGCATAAAACGGGCAGGCTGCACTAAGGTAAAACAACTTGGGAAAAGCATTGTTATGGATTAGGTATGCAATCATCACAGTAAGGCCTATCATCATCATTATAGGGAACAATGGATTTGGACAAGCCGTCTGTGAGAGGTAGGCTTCCAGCACAGGCTTTATATATGTACTTTGGCTGTGGGCAGATATATATTGAAATGTTTCCCAATAAACGCAAACGATATGTTGTGCCATTTTTTTTTAATATCAGCAGACATTCCTTAAGAAGTGGTGTTATTAAGGCAATAAGACACAGCCACTTCCAATTTGGGGAGGGCCCGCTATTAGCAGCCCTGGTACAGCAACATTTAGTGTGTAGAAAACTAAAGTGTTAACGTTTTGTCGGTTTCTGTCAGAGATTCGGCCTCGATGGACCGTACACGGCTCTAACCTGCATTTTTTTCCGCTTTGTATCGGTTTTTGTTCTTTCTCGCATATTTTTTAATTTGGTTGTATGCGAGCCATCAATATATTCAGACGGGCTGACTAAAAGATGGCCGATTGCTTGGACATCGCTAAGATGGCGTAAGAACCATAGAGTTCGTTTGTCCTGGTTAGTGTTTCACTCGTATTTGTGCAGGCATTATAGAGTTAAGTAATAGCGGAGCACTCCGGCGTTTAACAATCATCCGGACGGGTCCAACTATTTGCTAACAACCTGCTAGCACTTCGGGTAAGATTCCCCTTTCCTGCTTTTGCAGGAGGTAGACTCGCACATGCATACAGCTAATATTTTCGAAGCAGGCGTGTGTTCTAATTTGGGCTTTTGTGTCCCACCCAGGTGTCAGCATAAAAGCCAGCACCACAGTTGACAGCGCAGCGTTCCCCTTGATAATGCAGCACTAAGGAGCATTTTGTGCACATACCTTGGAGCTGGTAAGTCCCTATATAGGACAGCCGAGTAACACGGGTGTTAAAACAGTGTGCCCTGCGAGATCGAGGCATTAATTACTTATTGTTTTCTTCATGTTGTCCATTTCAGTGCATTTTGCAACAGGAGCTTGCAGCCCCTTAATTGCTTTTGGGTTCCGTGATACAGCGCCTGCACCAATATAGTGCGGTTAGCCATTCTCTGCCCTGCACATTCACAAAGGGGGTTTTAAGGTTCATGTGTTAAAGTTTTAAGGTTTACGACTTAATATTCACCCCCCGTAAGGCAGGAAACTTTGGAGCACCCTTGTGCATGATTTCTCCTTCCCCCTTTCCTTTCGTTTTATGTCAAAAAAGGCGTACTCTTGAAAACAAAATGTCTTTTCAACTAGTTAGAAAGCCTTGTGATATCTTTTGATACACATTTTTCGAGTAATTTATGCATAACAGTAAATATTAGAATGATATGCGAAGGGGCCCATTAGTGAATTTTCCCCTTTTTTCTGTTTTCTCTGTCACTTCCTTATAGGAACAAGAAAACACACGCATGGGAGCAAGTACACTTACCCACATAGGGAGTTAAAACCCCATTGTCGTGAATTATGTCCTGATGAAGACGACCTGAACAAGCTATGGTTGTGAAACCGGTCGACCTTGACGGAGCATAAGCTGGTCTCATGCATTTTTATGAATATGAACCACTTGGCACAGACTTAATTAATTCAATCAGACCTGTGCTATTTACCAGGTCTCATATAGGCTTTTGTTTGTACATTTTTAGATGCTGTAAAGACCTTATAGTTGAGGCGCCTTATATGTATTGTGTGTTATCAGTACAAGTTGTTAGACTTTTCTAGTGGCTGGCACTACATTGGCCAATAAAGTTCACATACACTGTCGTGCAGATACAGCGCTAGAAAACTCTTAAGTATTCGGCATTATCGAATGTAAAATGCCTTCTTTTCTCTTAATTTGCACTAAAACACTTGGAACTGATTTTTAACTGTTTATATTGTGACTGTATTGTTGACAAGTGGTGTATTGCCCAAATTTGGGAATAGCTCACAGAGATACAGAATTTTTACTGCTATGTGTAAAATCACACAATGAACATACATATTAAATATGTCAAGCAGAATCATTCTTCTATAGAACGTGATAGTGTGTGACTATGTATTTGAATTCCCGGTAGAAATGTAAATTAGACCTCTGTGCAGGTCCAACTAGTAATACCCTTAGTGTTATACCAATCCAAGATGGCCACTGGACGTGAAGTTCCATACAGGAAGTGGAGCCAAAAACCAGAAGGGATGACACAAGCTCTTGTCACCTGATCGCGGATTCCATCAGTGGTTGGTCTCTCTGACATTGTGCCTGGTGTTGCTTGGATGAGGCAATTTCTGCAGGAAGTGATGTCCCCGATCTTGTGTTCTATATTGAGGAAATAAAGCAATCAGGACTGGGGGGTGGAAAGATTGTTAAAGTACATGGTCAAGAAGTTTAATGTCAGGTTTTGTTTTCCATGGGAAGGGAAAAAAGGAAATTGGCACATCAAGGTGAAGGGATTCAATGCTAAGCACCCTTGAGATCTGTGAACTTTATACTCAGTCCTCGTGTGTTCCTGTCTTGGGGAAGAAATCAATCAGCACAGCAGTCAGTGCTGGATTTGGATGGATCCATTAAAGTTCAGCCATGTGATCTTGAGCAAACAGTAAATACAGAGCTCTTCGTTTGAAACCAATGGGGAGAACTGAAGCAGTCAGCTTCCGAAAGTTAATGTATTATGCAGAGCCGAGACTCGTGGGTCTTGGCCAAACCTATTTTCTGAGATCATAAACACTATTATGAGACATGAGACAAAGTAGGAGATTTTTTTCTGCGAGGATTCCTTCTCAACGTCACCCACCATTGCACAGAGGCAGGTGGTAGTCCCTGCTTTCCTCAGTCTGTAAATTAAATTGGCCCACTGACACGGTTGGCTGGACCAACATCTTTTCTGCAAACTGACAAACGCAGATTTTGAACTTGCACATAACTACTTGCCAGTGTTAAATTCTAAGCCTATTTTTTAACATCTTTTATTTGAAAAATAAGTTGCTGTGGCAAACGTCCCGCTGCACACCACAGAAGGTCCTCCAGAAAAAAAAAACACTTTGCATCCCTGTTATAAATATTTCTGGAAGCTGAGAGAAGTTGCTGGTGATGTGTGGTTAAGATGTGCATCACTTGTTAAAGAAGCTTGTAATATTTGTCATCAGCAAGTTGCCCTGAACAGGCTCTTCTAAAGTAGAATGAATTGGTATATGTAATAGCACGATTTCTGAAAAATGCCAAAGCTAGGGTGACAATGGCTGCCTACATAAGACTCTCATCTCAACCCTTTGCAATCCATCCGATGTAAATATAGAACATGATATACAGGAAGAAAGCAGCAGTGTCTAATTTAAACAAGGATTCGTGGATTACATTTAGGGTGCTGTGTCTACTGAGGTGGCCATGTGATGGTCCGTTGTGAGTAGTTGTGCTTAATCCTATTCCTTGGCAGTGCAGGTACGTCTGTAAATAGAGATTATAGTTCAATATACTGCTCTTCCAATGTTGAATGCTACTGCAAGGGTTACACAGCTTTTAGCTGAGTTGTTATGCGAAAGGAGCTCAATGATTTTAGTTGCCCCTATATAAGCTAGGTTTGGGGGTTATTTCCAATCTCCTCGTCAGAGTAAAGTTTCAATCATGCAACAATTTCATGGACAGAGAACAGTGCAGATACAAAAAATCTCTATTATTAGCTGTGCAAATATCACTTTTCATCTCAAGAGAATAGTGTGAATGTTAATTGTCACGTTTTTGTTGTGTGTTTCCATGACAACACATTTGAAATATGGTTTTACATGTTTGCAAATTAAACGAGACTTTCAGAGTACTGACTTTGCAAGCAGTAACTACAGCAACAGTGGCTAATGGTGATCAGTGACTCGGAACAGAGCTGTGTTTATTTGCACTGCGCAAGATTAGCACAGGTTATCCATACTAAAACATGTTCACTGAACCCATGGTTATCCAAATACATATCAGCACTGCAATGCATGTCCATCATTAATCCAAAAAACAAACATTGGTGTGGGGAGATTTCCCAAAGTCTGAACAACTATTACCGCGGTATTATGCGCATTAGGTCCTTCCATTATGTGCAAGGAAAGGTTTTATCGTCAACTAAACCCAGTTATCGATATGAAACATGGAGAAAAGCATGCACTCAAGAATTACTAAAATAGCGCTGCTCCATAACAAATGGAAATTATCGCATATGGAGCAAATATGCAAACTGCACCCTTAATTTGCATACGCATAATGCAATGCTCTATGGCTCTTATCTGGAGGAGGAACTTCCAGTTGTGGTTACTAGGTAGTCCTGTGTTACATACGATGTTACATTAAATTGCCTAGTTTGCTATGACATTCAGGTAGGTTTGTTTTCTTGCATTTGTTAAAACCGCCAAAGTATGGACGGCGTTATAATGCATTAAAGGTTTGAATGTCCATGATGCATCTTTTTTATGCAGCCTTTTCAATACAATGTATACAAATAGAAGAATCTAACATTGTGATAATTTCATTCTATGCAAGTTAACAGCTGGGTGTCAAATAATCCGTTTACCAGATAAATGCTTCATGTGTGGGGCCTTGAACTGTGGAGCCAAAGTAGGTCCAATACTATTTGAACAGGAAGAACAGTGATTTCTCTGTGAGCACTGAGCTGCCATCAGAATATATGTGGGGCCGCTACGCCCATGGGGCAAACACAAGTGGACCTGAAGTTCTCTTAATGCTGTCCAAGGCTGCTGGGATTGCAACGCCATCATTGTAATTCATGCCCCTAGACACCCTCACCCCACCAGCCCTTCCATCGCCACCACCACACCTCAGCAGAGAAAAGACAACAGATGAGTTTCCTGTCATTGCCTGAAGAAGCCTAGTTTGTGACTTTTGCAGGGCCTGGTGAGCTAGGGGGATCTTCTACTGAAATGATGGACGACATAAGAAATGTCACCACATGGGTGTGGCAGAAGGGGTCAAAGCATGTACGAATTTTCAGGACTTTGCCTTCACACACTTTGTAAGATTTACCAGAAAACTTTGCAAACATCAGGATTTTTTTCGCTGGCACCATTAAAGGCCAGCAAAACATGTTTTGATGGCATACTCCAATGACAACATACTGGCCTTATGAAGGGGTCTGGCTACATCTCCGGGGACTTTGCATGCTTACCTCTGCCCAGGTGTGTGAAGATTTTTACTGAAGAGTATGATTGGTTAAACTGCATAAGAATGTCACCCTCCCGCCAAACTATTAGCCGGTCTCCATACTATGTGGGCTTGCGGAACAAGCCGCTATACTTGCTTGCCACCATCTTGAATTTAGTGTTTGAGTATGTGCTGGAAGCAGTGGGCAGAGGGGAGCTGATGCTCCATGATTTAGGCACCCTTCACTCACTTGCGGACTGAAGGTGGAAAAGAGAGATACCTTTGAGCGCAGTTGCGCCGTGCGTAAGCTATGCTTTCATCTCATTGATGCTGTACTGAGCCCTGCACTCCCTGCCAACTCTCACAAGTGCTCCTCCCTTTTATGCCATGATCTTGTGAGGACACTATCACCATAAGACATATCTTCACGTTCAATACACTGTAAGGAATCAAGAGTAAGAGTCGGACACAGTGGCCTTATATTTTTGTTCTTACACTTTTATTAAGAAGAAATAAAGAAAGGGTTGGGAGAAAATCCTACCTCGTCCTAACTCTACGAGGGGTTTCTCTGCCTCAACAAAAATACGGCCGTCTGTGGATGTTCAACCAAAAAGTGTCTTCCGTCCTGTGTCCAAAAACCCTAAACTGACCCTTAGACGCTAAATTCAATATAATGTGCAACTGTGGAATTTCTGTAAGCTACACACGTATAGCTTTCTTTCAAAGTTCCAAAACATATAAGGTTTTAAGATGCAGAAAAGAAAAGGAATAAAGTTCCACCAGGAAAAAGATGCCTTCTTTCACCTATGTTTCTTCGGGTCTTCCACTGTCTATCCGGTTCTTTTTATTTATATAGCGCAAAATAAAAAGCCCATAGGCATGGGGGTGCTGTGAGACAAAAACAAACAACAAAACTCAGGAACAGCAGGTCACGGAATCAGGGCAGATCAGCAAAACAGAAATGTTTTCAGTTCACGTTTGAAGGTAGGAAGTGATGTACACACGCTTGCAGATCAGATGGGAGCGCATTCCATAGCTTGGGGGCTGCATGTGGAAAGGACCCCTCTGCTACGCACAAAAATTTGGATCAGGGAATAGCTAAAATAGGGAAGTATTGTTTGAACGCAGTGTCCTGCGTGCAGGTAGACAGGAGATACCTTTGGCCAGATACTTCTTCCGGAAGAGTCAATGTTCCACTGCTTCACAGGGGGGCGACTCTTCCCCTATATTTCTCCTTTCATACAATGTTTTACATTACTGTTTCAGGGGGACAACTCCTCCCTTGATTCTTCCTTAAGCACACAGTTCTTTTGAATGTTTCAGTCTCTCACTCTCTGGATCTCAGTTATCCTTAATGGGATATGGTTCTTCCTTTTTTCCATTGATGGTCATTGTTTCACAATTTCAAGGAGAGGGTATTACTCCTAAGCTTTCTTGATCCTTTCCCTACTTTTGATGTACTCACCTGCACTCTCCTGCAAGGGTTAGTCACACCTTTATCACTTCTCTCGTTCTCTGGGTCTCGATTTTTCTTTTGAATGTTTCAATCTCTCACTCTCTGGATCTCAGTTATCAGTAAAGGGGTATGGTTCTTCCCTTTTCCATTGATTGTCACTGTTCCACAATTTCAAGGATGGGTTTTGACCCCTGAGCTTTCTTAATCCCTTTTCCACTCCTGGTGTACTCTTCTGCTAGGGTATTCGCAACTTTGTTACTTAGCCTTAAAAAGGGTACGGTTCTTCCCTTTTCTCACTTTTCTTCTTACCCCTGGTTTACTAACCTGCCAGGGTATCGGAATTGGGTGCGTGTCCCAGACTCGCACACCGCCTGGTTTACTATCCTCCATAGCTTTTTATGTCCTCTCATGCGTGTGAGTCCCAGAGTCACGGTTTGTCTGGTTCACTATCCGGCCAGGGCTTTTCCATTCACTCTCTCTTGCATCCAGGAAATCATGCTTTTCAAGCACTGGGTCACCAACCCTTTCTTAACAATGTTCATATTTGTATTAACTATTAGGCTATCTTGCGCTGTCAATGGTACTCAGCATTCGCCCTGAAACGCCCAGTATCCCATTCGCTCTGACGGGGCTTACCAGTCTTCACTGGCAGCTTCGGCATTCCTCGCGTCTCAGCCCGCTGACTGCTAGTACATCCTGTTAGCCGCTTTGTCTTCCTCTGCTTTTGGCGGCTCCAGCTGCCTGTGGTAAAAATGTGGTGAACTTCTCTCGGCTCAGTTCCTCTGCATGCTGTTCTCGTCAGCCTCCATGCTGCGCCCTGCAGTCTGCTCGCCTTTGGTGTTCCAACCAGCGTCAGAACAAGTTGGATTCAGCAGCAATCTCTGTCTCTCTCTCTTTCTGTTCAGCTGTGTCAGTTTTAAATATCCTGGGATTGGTTAGCATTTTGCAAAGACTAGAATTAAGCATTGATTTACCACTTCTGGTCATCTCATTACTCCATTCCTCTAACTCGTCTCAGTACTATACAATGGGGGTGGGTGATAAATAAGGTTCTTGGCCATGAAAACCCAGGAATTCTTTAGCTACACATCACAAGACATACAGGAATGTTTCAAAGGCACATGGGTGTCATTAAGAATTACAGCTGAAGGATTATTCGGACCAGTATTGTTCTGTCTCCCTGCAGTTTGTCCTCACCTCTGTGGCACTCCCGCAGATAGCCACTCTTGGGGTCAAAGTCAGGTAGCGTCTGCCTTTCCCTGACTACCTAAGAGAAGCTTCCTTCCAGGGAATCAGTGACGATGTTGCAAAATTCATCACAACACCCATGTAGGGCTGAACTTCCACATGCATTTCAATATTATAAGGGTCAAAATGTGGTGCAACATTCCATGTCTTCGACCAGAAAGATGGCCGGACAAAAGCTAAATCTAATTTAAGAAGCCAACTCAACCAAAAAGGAAGAGAAATGCCCAGAGAATAGTGAGAAGAAAGTGCTACCAAAGCAGCTCAGCACTTCAGCAATACCCAAGGAAAACGATTGGAATACTTACTTATGTGATTCTTCTTACCTGGCAGAGAAGAGCGAAGCACTGAGGTTTGGTGCCACCTTACATGTAAATGGGCAAAATGAGAAAACTACAAAACAATATTTAACAACCAGCAGTTCAAATGATTTAATATTTCTACTACACACGAACATTATCAAGACTGCACATTAAGACTTTCAGCAGAAAAGGGAAGGCATAATAGAGCTGGGAGTAGAGAACAGACGTCACAAAACTGTACAAGCATGCACTGTAGCCAGAGAGAAGACTGAAAATAAATACCTGCAATAATCTCCTTGTTTTGCAACTTCAGCCAGAGAAAAAATGCAGTCAGTGGTAGCAAGGTGACCAATCGCTTTATGTACAGCATGATAGTGTTCAGCAAACTCACTAGAAACAACAAAAAGTAGAACAATAAAAGAGAAAGGCTTATGACAACTCTACCAATATTTAACCTGACCTAATTAGCATGTTTTAATTTTTGGTTTAAACATTTTTTTAGCACTTATCCCGTTTACAACCGGTAGGCCTGAGAGATAGTGAAATTAATGTACAGGTGATTTGACAGTACTGTGTGTAAGTCAGGGCCCGGATTACATACACTATACTGGGTCGTGAAAATATAAATTGCTGTGCTAAAACCTGAACTTAAAATATTTCACATGCTGTTCATAAATTGTACCTGGTACGATGGTCCCCTTTAAAATGATCCCTGGCAGGGCGCCCAGGACCCTCTCCCGACTTCAATGCACTACAAGAGCTCCTTGGGCGCCCATGATTATCTCTGACTTCAATGCACTACAAGAGCTCATCTGGCACCCATGATTATCTGAAACTTCAATGCACTACATGAGCTCATC
Source organism: Ambystoma mexicanum (assembly GCF_040938575.1). Classification (NCBI taxonomy): domain Eukaryota; kingdom Metazoa; phylum Chordata; class Amphibia; order Caudata; family Ambystomatidae; genus Ambystoma; species Ambystoma mexicanum. Next base: position 667,434,887 of record NC_090935.1, on the reverse strand, counting down.
TGGCACCCATGATTATCTCAGACTTCATTACAGTGCAAAAGCTCATTGGGCGCCCATGATTATCTCCAATTTCAATGCAGTACAAGCTCCTCTGGCGCCCATGTTTATCTCTGACCTTAATGCAGTGCAACAGCTCATCTGGCACCAATGATTGTCTCAAACTTCAATGCAGTGCAAGAGCTCATCAAGCGCCCATGATTATCTCAGGCTTCAATGCAGTGCAAGAGCCCAACGGGCACCCAGGATTATCTCCGACTTTAATGCAGTGCAAGAGCTCATCTGGCGCACAGGATCCTCTCCCGACTTCAATGCACTACAAGAGCTCATTGGGCGCCCATGATTATTGCCAACTACAATGCAGTCCAAGAGCTCATCTGGCGCCCATGATTATCTCTGACTTCAATGCAGTGCAAGAGCTCATCAAGCACCCATGATTGTCTCAAACTTCAATGCAGTGCAAGAGCTCATCTGGCACCCATGATTATCTCCGACTTCAATGCAGTGCAAGAGCCCATTGGGCACCCAGGATTATCTCAGACTTCAATGCAGTGCAAGAGCCCATCGGGCACCCATGATTATCTCCGACTTCAATGCAGTGCAAGAGCTCATCTGGCGCCCATGATTATCTCTGACTTCTAGGCAGTGCAAGAGCTTATCTGGCACCCATGATTATCTCCAACTTCAATGCACTACATGAGCTCATCTGGCACCCATGATTATCTCAGACTTCAATACAGTGCAAAAGCTCATTGGGCGCCCATGATTATCTCCAATTTCAATGCAGTACAAGAGCTCATCTGGCGCCCACGATCATCTCCGGCTTTAATGCAGTGCAAGAGCTCATCTGGCGCCCAGGACCCTCTCCCGACTTCAATGCACTACAAGAGCTCATCGGGCGCCCATGATTATCGCCAACTAAAATGCAGTGCAAGAGCTCATCCGGCGCCCATGATTATCTCTGACTTTAATGCAGTGCAACAGCTCATCTGGCACCCATGATTATCTCTGACTTCAATGCAGTGCAAGAGCCCATCGGGCGCCCATGATTATCTCAGACTTCAATGCAGTGCAAGAGCTCATCTGGCGCCCATGATTATCTCTGACTTCTAGGCAGTGCAAGAGCTTATCTGGCACCCATGATTATCTCCAACTTCAATGCACTACATGAGCTCATCTGGCACCCATGATTATCTCAGACTTCAATACAGTGCAAAAGCTCATTGGGCGCCCATGATTATCTCCAATTTCAATGCAGTACAAGATCTCATCTGGCGCCCAGGATCATCTCCGACTTTAATGCAGTGCAAGAGCTCATCTGGCGCCCAGGATCCTCTCCCGACTTCAATGCACTACAAGAGCTCATTGGGCGCCCATGATTATCGCCAACTACAATGCAGTGCAAGAGCTCATCCGGCGCCCATGATTATCTCTGACTTTAATGCAGTGCAACAGCTCATCTGGCACCCAAGATTATCTCAGACTTTAATGCAGTGCAAGAGTTCATCGGGCACCCAGGATTATCTCTGACTTTAATGCAGTGCAAGAGCTCCTCTGGCGCCCAGGATCCTCTCCCGACTTCAATGCACTACAAGAGCTCATTGGGCGCCCATGATTATCGCCAACTTCAATGCAGTCCAAGAGCTCATCTGGCGCCCATGATTGTCTCAAACTTCAATGCAGTGCAAGAGCTCATCTGGCACCCATGATTATCTCAGACTTCAATGCAGTGCAAGAGCTCATCTGGCACCCATGATTATCTCCGACTTCAATGCAGTGCAAGAGCTCATCTGGCACCCATGATTATCTCCGACTTCAATGCAGTGCAAGAGCTCATCAAGCGCCCATGATTGTCTCAAACTTCAATGCAGTGCAAGAGCTCATCTGGCACCCATGATTATCTCCGACTTCAATGCAGTGCAAGAGCCCATCGGGCACCCATGATTATCTCTGACTTCAATGCAGTGCAAGAGCCCATCGGGCACCCAGGATTATCTCAGACCTCAATGCAGTGCAAGAGCCCATTGGGCACCCATGATTATCTCTGACTTCAATGCAGTGCAAGAGCTCATCGGGCGCCCATGATTATATCAGACTTCAATGCAGTGCAAGAGCTCATCGGGCACCCAGGATTATGACAGACTTCAATGCAGTGCAAGAGCCCATCGGGCGCCCATTATTATCTCAGACTTCAATGCAGTGCAAGAGCCCATCGGGCACCCAGGATTATCTCAGACCTCAATGCAGTGCAAAAGCCCATTGGGCGCCCATGATTATCTCTGACTTCAATGCAGTGCAAGAGCCCATCGGGCGCCCATGATTATCTCAGACTTCAATGCAGTGCAAGAGCTCATCGGGCACCCAGGATTATGTCAGACTTCAATGCAGTGCAAGAGCCCATCGGGCGCCCATGATTATCTCAGACTTCAATGCATTGCAAGAGCTCATCGAATCTCCTCACAACCCAACACCCCTCCAGTAATAGCAGCAATAATCCTCATAAACACTGCCAATATGCCACAGCACTGTACACTTATATACAATCATTATTACCTAACAAAGGTGATATTTCAAGACCCTCCAAACTCCGCATTGAATTTCGGATAATATGGCTGTACTGGCTACAGGTGGAAAACTTGCGAGTTGCTCACTCGTCTTAAACCTCGGGTCAGCCTTCAAATTGTAATACTGGCACGGCTCCTTTCAGTCCTTTATCGGGTCTGCAGTCGATAAGCTGAACACCATAAATTGGAGCAATTGAGCACCTTTTAGAGCGCTCAGAAGTGTGAAGAGCCAGGCATGAAACTGTATATATTTGTATTAGCTTTCAAAAATCTACGTTTAAAAAAATATGTCCATAGAAGTCTGGAAACCCGACACAGAGGGCCACAATCAGTCCAATTTACTGTGTTTGATGATCACACCATAACGTCAGTGATTGCAGTCACAACTAAAAGAGAATGAAATGACACTGTGACTTAACACTTTTCAGCATAACAAAAAGTCATAATGAGCATTTTGGTTTCAGGCGCATACCACTTTTAGTGCTGCCACCAGTTCTACCAAACTTCAGAACCTTACAGGACGCGCTCTTCACCAGCTGTGACGGGATGATGTTGCAGTCAGGAAACATAAAAGCACTGCACTCATACTGGAGAAGAAGACAGATGGAAGGCTGCAATACCAGCACTGCGCCTTGTTGCTTTTCTGCTGTGCCCCTGCTGATGATGCAATGGCACATAATGCGAGCCAGCACGACTAGATGAGCCTGGACCCATTTGCTGCAACGCATTCTCAGGCCATATAAGTGGTTAACCATGTCTGAGAAAGAGCATGCTGCTACAGACAATGGCCCTCATTAGAAGTGTGCCGGTCTGGAAAAAAGTGCTGGTAACAACAGTTACCGGCACCTTTTCCAGAGCGGCAAACTACAAGTCTGCCGGTAGGCCTGACCTGCCGGTATTGCCCCTACCGGCAGATTTTTCACTGAAGCACTGGCATCATTACTATGGTACTCCACGGGAATGGGAACTTCCAGTTCCTCCGCCGCCCATGATATCCCAGTAACACTGGGTTATCGGGCAGTGGAAAGGGTAAGGCGAGTCTGCTGGTAACCCGCTAGCAGTATCAGCATGTTAACAGCAGACTTGTAATGAGGGCCAATATACAAGGCTCACCTGGCCTCGCACAACATCCAAAGTTTGACATGCGCAAATGTACATCTTCTATTGTCCTTGAGCCATGGTCTACTGAATAACTAACATCCACAAGTGAAGTGGCACATGCTGCTGCATCTGGTGGACAAGAATGTTCATAATCTAGATATACTGCTCCCAGATATTTGTGAGGAGGACTATTTGTCAGGTTTCCCCATAACATTTTGTCAAGGAAGAAGGTCAGGTGTTTAGGACTAGGGTGAGGCGCAAGGGGTGTGAGACTCATTGAGCCAGCTGTTTGGGAGTTGGGTTAATTTTGCAAGCATTGTTTTCTTAACATTTTGTAGGAGGCTAGGATGATCCCAGTGCAAGATGGAGACAATGACACTCAGCGCTGATTGGCTGATGGGTTCCTGTGATGTAGTTTGGAATTTTGTTAAGAATTCTAAACTGCTTTTCATTCAAGTTGTACAGAGAGCAGGTCACAGCAGTTTGAGCTCCACAGAATTAAACCACAGAAGTCCACCAATATCATTTCCAGAGTGAGCAATTTACAAAAGAAATTCATCAACTTCAGCAGGAAGACAACGATACATTTTGGGATAAAGTTAAAACATTTAGTAAAAGTTTCTGAACTTAATTTTTGACAAGTTTATTAGTTGTTCAACAAATAGATTAAGGATTGAATTCAGCGTGCATTCAGAAAATAAGATACGTGCACAAGTAATCTGATTAACAAATGCGTGTGTAAATAATTTGTCAAGACTAAATGCGCATTGGATTGAATGAGGCAGCATCGTTGCGAAGGCCTTGGGAGTAAAAGATCTTGCTAAGTGATGAAGCGCAACGTGAGTCGGGTCAGGACGTCTTGTTCGGCGAAGGAAGAGTTGTTATATCTGAACTCAGAGTTTTCGTGTTGCGTTTGTGTTTTCTTGCACTCGCAACCGCTTGGGGAGCTGCAACATCCGCGGTTTCGACTCGCAAAGGAATTTGAAGGAAAGCACCATGTCGCGTTCCATGCCAGATGTAAGGTTAACAGTTTGTGATGTAAATTAGGTTTTCTTGTTTAAGGAAAATACTTCCCAGTTTATTTTACCGCACAAAGAGAAAAAGACAATCAGTTGTCATTTCTAAAGGTAAGAAAACAAGGACAAGAGTACATCTTCAGAAGAAAAGGAAAAAATACCAGTGCAAAATGCCAAAGAGTTTTGAAGCTCACTTCTAGATGTTCAACAGTATTCGAGAAGAAACAAACAACACAGATTTAAGTTAAAAGCCTTTCAGCAATTAGGCAAAGGCAACAGGTAATGGCAGTTTACAGTTTACAGTATGCATTAATAAGCAACAGCTGCATTGTGAGAGAGTGGAAGTGTTAATGATTTTCTGTGTTTATCTCTAGGTCTGGTGAGTTAGCCACTAGGAGAAGGTTCAGGAGGCAAGGGCGATTAGCAGAGACGGCTTCAGTTCGTCATTTTAGCCACTTTGCCTTGGGTTTGCCCACATAGCAATTCTAATACAGAATTGTTTGGTAGGCAAGCCTAGGGGGTGTGGTGGGCTATCATCACCCAGTCCTGCAGGGACTGGGAGCTGGGACCTGATACTATTACGAGGCTTGCAACCCTGGGTTCCAGCTTAAATCCTCCAGCAAGTCGATCCAGACTTTGAAAGGTTCAACCTTTGCCAAGTGAGTCTGGGCCAACGTGATGAACTATGTTAGCTGCTGAATAATGATTTCGTAATTTCTGCCCAAACGTGTGCCATGAAAACACTCCACAAACACATTCACAGAAGGAAATTGCATACAACTGACTATATATGGGATACATCACTCACCGTAACTCGAAAAGGGACGTGGACAGGACATGCCAGTAACACTATCCCTAGTGTGACGTCTACTGTACCCATGGTCCTTCACGCATCAAGGTTCCTCAGATTGTTTTGTTTCTGACAAGAGGTAGCATGAAGTGTAGTGTGATTACAGGTGTAATAAAGCAGATAAGCCAGAAAAACATCTATGCACCTTCTACTCCACAGGGGAGGAAGGGTGGCAGCATATGAATCCAAGCAGATACAAGCAGCAGAAATACGATTACAGTGAGTAATGTATCCCTTCTGAGGCTTGTGGAATCTGCTTAGATCACATGCTATGCATATATTAGCGAGCAGTATCTGGAGACGAAGGTGGGTTGTGAGAAGGTACAGCGGCAAATAGATGTTTTAGCACCGCTTGTCCCACCTGGGAATCTGTTTTAGAGTGTGTGTCAATGCATTAGTGCTGAGTAAAAGTATGGATAGAGCTCCATGTAGCTGCTTTGCAAATGGCGTCCAGCGGGGCTAGTTTTAATTAAGGCCAACGTAGCTCCTGTACCCCTGGTAGAGTGAGCTCTTGGTATGAAAAGAAGAGTTTTATTTGACAGAGTAGCAGAGCTGTATGCATCGGACTATCCATCTGGAGATGGCGTTTTTTGAAACATGGTCACCTTCCCTGCCAGGTGCTATGGAGACAGTTGGTCTGTTTTTCTTAGCAGTATTGTCTTGTTTACATAGTAAAGGACTGCTCTCCTTACATCTAGTGTATGGAGATTGTTCTCAGCTGAGCTAGAAGGGCTTTGAAAGAATGCTGAGAATTCGATGGACTGGTTGACATGGAACTTAGATATGAACTTAGGTGAAAACCTAGGGTGTGTTCTTAGTACCAACTTGTCTTTGTGGATCACAAAGAAAGGGTCTTGCACTGATAAAGCTTGTAGTTCACTGACTCCTCTTATGGAGGTGATAGCCACCAGAAAAGCTGTCTTATATGTTATGTTATTTTGCATTTATATAGCGCCTTTTGTACCATTGGTATAGTCTCAAGGCGCTGGTAGGTTGAACGCCCTTGGGAACCGAAGTTCAAGTCAGAGGAGAGAAATGGAGAGTCAAAAGTGTGTGTGAGCACCTGATATGTGTGCAGCTGGTGTGGCATTCGTGTGATAGCTGTTTCTTAGTGGTAGGTGTGGTGGTTGAGAGATCAGGAGTATGTGTTCGTTCTGGCAGGTTTTTTATCCAGACCGATTCTGGCTGCGTTAGGCCTGCGGAGAAACGCCTAGGCTGGAGGGTGTGTAACCAGCAGTGTTTAATAAGGGTGATGGGGAGTATGAGGCAGATGATGGTATGAGAACAGCGATACCGAATGGTCTCATAGTATCGCTGTGTTCTAGTTGAGTGGTGGTGTAAAGAAGAGAGTAAGCGTGGAGATGTGATATGGTGGTTTAGCTTAGGTGTTTGAGATCGGGCCCATTCCAACAGTTCCATGTGCTCCATCCGTTCCGTGTACTCCGACTGTTCCATGCATCACGACCGTTTCAAGCACTCAAAACCGATCACTTCCATGTTCTTCCAAACGTTCCATGCATTCCAAACATTCCATACCGCACATACATCACCCGATTGCTCCACAACTCGACACCCGCTCCACGCCCTACATCTGCTCCGGACTCTACACCCGCTCAGCACTCTACACCCACTCAGCACTCTACACCATACTCTACATCCGCTCTGCACCATACATTGGCTCAACGCCCCCGCACCCTACATCCGCTCGACATCCTACATCTACTCCAAACCGTCTCGTTCTACATCGGCTCGTTATCACACATGTGTGATCTGTACTTTATACCCGTCCTCTCCCGCGAATCCAGGCTACTCTATCACATTACTATAGTGCAAGTTGATCTTCCTGAATCCCTCACGTTAGGAGTTGAGTAAAATCACTCAATAGAGACAAAGTTCTTCTTTAAAAGATGGACGACCCACCCAAGTACCAACATATTATTACAAACCAAACGTAATATTACAATGGACCGGTTAACTTTGAACGTTGCCTGTGGCCCGAACTGAGGGACTCAACATTGAAAAGACTCTTTGTAAACATGTCTTCTCACCCGTAAACATGCACATCATTTTAGTAATCTTCGCAGAATATAAATATTATTTTACTAATCATCTAAGTTGGATTACCCCTTATTTAATGTTAAAAGTGTTTCACTGTGTCTTGAACCATCCCGTTTCCCCTTCCTTGTGCGCACAATGACACTGGATGAGCCAAGGAAACCCTAACTTAACTATGTATGTAGCTGTGGATCAGTACCTCTCACTCCCAGAACACAGCTGTGCGAAATCACCCAAATAAGGTTGGAGTTCAGACTAACATCCATAAGGAAAGAGACAACAATTTGGAAATAGGCTGATCACATTTCTGAGGGTTTCTCTTCTAAAGATTCTAGCCTCTACACAAATTCCTCATTTAAAACTAAGTTATCTGAGTAAGCTGTACTATCACAGTATACAAATTGCCATCAATTTCACAAATCAAATTCATAGTTATCTTAAAAATATTCAAAAAGAAATAACTATCAAAAGTGTTTCAAGTGCTTCTTCATTTTCTAACAAAAGAGAAACAAGAATTGGTCTCAACCAAAAATAAAAAAGCGAATAAAGGGAATACGTCTCTTTGCTATTTCAGTGGTGGGAGTCACAGCAGAGGAAAACATGGCTGATTGTGATGTAATTTGTTTAAGGCTGGATGTATGCATTGGCTCAAAGGGGGAACCTGTGAGTTTTTCAAGTATTATGTTCAGGTCCCATCCTGGAGGTAGGTTTGAAATGGGAGGGTCGAGTCTTTTTACTCCTTCCATGAATGCCTAAATGACCGGGTCTTTCCACCAGGACATCTTGCTTTGAGAAGTGGTGTATGCGGATAGAGCTGCCAGGTGAACCTTGATGGAACTGAATGCTAGTATGGAGTCTAGTAGGTGGAGCATGTTTCAGAGAATGTGTGATGGGGTACATTCTATCGGGTCCATTTGTTAAAATAAGACTGTCTGGTGTTTGGTTTGTGTGCCTCCTTGAGGGTGTCCATATACATTTGAGGTATTTTTAAATGGCCAATTATATGACTTCAGGTGCCAAGCTCATAGATTGAGGTTGTGGGTGGTATGTTGCGCCCCCATGCTGTGTGAGCATGTTGTAGGGGAACAGGAGTTTGACTGGATCGCACATCGTCAGTTTGCACAGATGTGGGAACCAAGGTTGTATTGCCCATATAGGAGCCACTAGAATTAGTGTCACTCGTTCCTGGTGCATTTTGTTCACCAACCTGCTCAGTAGCGGGGTCGGGGGGAAGAGCGTAGGCAAATCTCCCTGACCAGTTCATCCACAAGGCGTTGCCCTTGCACCTGTGTTGGGGAAACCTGGATGCAAAGTCTGGGCATTGGATGTTTTGGCTTGTGGCGAACAACTGTAAAGGGGGGTAACCTCATAGGGAGAAGATATTGTTTAGGATATTTCTGTGGAGTTGACACTTGTGCTCTTCGGGAAGAGGGTCTCTGCTTAATAAGTCTGCTAGAGAATTGAGTTCCCCTGGAAAATGTTGCGATGTTAGAAACATGCCCGGTTCAGTGCCCACTTCCAAAATATTTGTGCTAGCCTGGACAGACTTGGAGTGTGTGTGCCAAGTGGTGTTGTCCGTGGAAATCTTGCAGGGCGGTGAGCATTGCTAGTAGTTCCAGAAGGTTTATGTGGTTTTGGGTTACCAGTCATTTGGTCGAAAACCAAATGGTCGAATGACCATTTGATCGATGTAAAATGGTTGAAAAAAAAAGGTCAAATTTTTTTATTTTATGGGGGTTCCCCCCCGACCCCCCTTTTTCTTTATTAAAAAATATTTTTTAAGCAACCAAAACTAAAAAAAATATATAAATAAATAAAATAAATTCGACCTTTTTTTTTTCGACCATTTTGATTCGATCAAATGGTTATTCGACCATTTATTTTCGACCAAATGACCGGACACCGTGGTTTTGGGCAGTGCTCTCTGTCCACAGGCCATGCACTGTGTGGTGAAGGTAATGGCCCCCCCTACCCGGTGAAAGATGCGTATGTTGTGACAACTGCTTGCACTGTAGGGTTGTGAAAAGGTTTTCCTTTTAACAGTTTCTCCTTTGTCCACCAGCGTAGTGCTTGAACTAGCGTTAGCGAAACAACCACTACCACTCTTGCATTGGACGCATGCACAGCCGTGCGTGTGGAACCAGGTAAATGCAGGATGCCATCATCCCGAGCAAGACCACTGCTCTGCGCATGGTTATTTGGCGACCAGCTAGATACTGAGATATTTTCAGCAGTATGTCTTGTACTCTTTCGTTTGACGGAAAGACTAGACCCTCTTCTAAGAACTGTTTGGTCTTGCTTGGAACGAGACTCGATTCTAGTTTTATCTAGTTGATTGAGAATCCGAACTGGAACAGGAGATTAATTGTTCTCTGGGTGTTTTGCGTGCCATTTTGGGGAGACTCCCCTGTTACCAGCCGGTCATCCAGATAAGGGTACACTGGGATTGATTCTCTGCGTAGATGGCATGGGAGGGAACCTGGGGTTGAGGAGGAGGATCTGCCCCTACTTTGAGTCATCCTTTGTTGTTGTGAGGACTGCCCTTGTGCGAACCCCAGGACGAACCTTGCCCACCTTGTAATTTGAGGCCCATTGGGACATTTGTCCTTTGAAACACCTCCTCTTTGTCCAAAGGGCTTGTTGTTGGTGAGCAGCCCTAGGGATTTGAGGATGTCATATTCCTCTCTCGTGCTCTTGAGAGCATCCTTCGCCACTTAGCAAAACAAAGCATTTGGTTCAATGGGCCTGTTTAGGAGGGTTGCCTGGGTTTCTAGTTTGAAGCCTGACTGCCATAGCCATGCACAGTGTTTAATCAGTGTGCCTTCTGCCACGATTCTCCCTGCATTGTCCGCTGCATCCAAGTTGTTTTTGAGGATGCAGTTGGCTACTTATTTCTATTCTGCAATGGTGAATGAGAGCTGTGTATTGAGGGGCTCTGGGACTCAGTCTGTTTATCGAATTCATCCCACTTGTGACAATTATACCTGGCTAATAACGTCGTGTTATTAGCTATCCTTGTTTAGTAGGCTGCCGAGGAAGCGACTTTCCTTCGTAGGGTGTAGATTTTGTACTCTCCTTGTCAGGAGCGGCTTCAGCAGAGGCAACTTGTCCATACCAATGTGTACGATCCTCAGGCAAGCCTGAGTTTTATACAGTTCTTCATATTGGATGATCCCATATATACCTCCATGAGGAATGGCTTAGGGAGTACCTCACAGGAAAGTGAGTCGTTGTCCCCAAAGTGTGAGACTCTCCCGGTGAGGTCCCACTTGCCTCGGCCCCTAGTGAGGCAAGTGGGTGGGTGTTGCAGAGGGTGTTTGCGCAGGTGGCCTACCTCCTTAGCCTCACAAGGTGGGGCTTCCCCTTGGAGTGAAGGGACGAATTCCATGGATTCATCACACAAGCCTCTTAAATCTATTGGGCCTTTTTGTTCTCATCTCTTTTAGCTGCATCAGTCGATGTAACCTGTAAAGGATACCCTTTAAGTGCATTTTTTATTTGTAACTTTTTTCCTGTCTTCTACTGGCCCCTTGTACTATCCTGCGGCTGCCTTTGCTGGCACTCAGGCATAAAGTGCCCTACCCAGTCTGCCTCCTGCTTTCTCTTGCCCCAATGGATATATAACACTGCTCACTCTGTCACATTCTGTGGCAGAGTAGCAATCTGTGAGGGTTTTCTCAGTCCCAGCCTGCAGTGACATAGGATCAGGGTCAAAGGTCACATGTACATTCCCGAGTTCAGTACACTGAAGCCAAACTCCAAGCAGGTGGGGGCAATGCAACAATTATAAAGCCACAAACCAATTTAGTGTCATAGTTATCAACCTGGATCAGTGTTTCATCCCTGGGAGGATTGTGCTGATTAAGATTTGTTTGGCCTGGAGCCCACTAAGTCCTCCTTTGGGTGGTGTTCAGGACGCCTTCGTTGTGTTGCTCTAGTTAAGGAACATCACCTCCTATCCTATGACAGGAAATCCCTCTGGAGTAAACTGATAACTCACTTTAAAGACATGCCTCCCAGGATACAATGGATGGTCCACACCAGTGTGCTGATTACCAGAGACTCAAGTTTAGCAGACAGAAATGTGGCAAAGGTAGAGCCAAATCTATCTTTTTCCAAAGACATCTTTTGAATAACATTACTGCCATAATGGTGTCCATTCTGCTCTTGTCAACGAGGCCCAGAGTTCCCTTTTCACTACTAAACCTGCATCCTATCTTCACCCTCCAACAAAGGATGGGTGTTTAGTGTTTTTAATTATTTGTGTGCATTTTTAGCTTTTATACAACTTTGATTGGCCATTTTTTTATTTTGCATTCATTTTACTAATTCTGTTTGGTTTTCTGCTTTTACCAACTCACATCCCTTTCTTAAGAGTATAGCCGACTTTCGACTCACTTTTCCAAAAGAGGTGAACTAGGTACACTGTTCAGGTTGCGCATTGTTGAATTTTATTACTGAGAACATTGTTGGTTTTGTAATAGGCTGGTGTTGAGTAGATTTAGCCACTACACATCTCTGTACTCCTTCAGAGCAGCAGTCATTTTGTCACACACTCATTCTGTTTTTTTTGCTTCTTCTAGGCATTCATGTGGCTAGGTTTCCCTAACAAGGCGTGGTAATGGTTATGCATGTCTGCCCTTTATTTAAGTCCCCCTGACAGCTTTATCATTTTAAGTAGGTAATTCACCTATGGGTTCAGCATGGGATTCAAATGCTTTAAATAGCCCGACAGCCATTTTGGAATAAAGTGAAAGTCCTGCCCCCTGGTCAGTGCTCCAAATTCACTACTTGTAGGGCTCTTGTGGGTTTGGCAGTGTTAAAGCGCGATGTGTCTATGATACCCAAAATTAAAAGGCAGACTTGCAGGGGGACTCCCATTCAAATACCAACATGGTGAAAATACTGCCAGAGTATGGGTTTTGTGGTAGTGAAGTCAGCATCTCAGAGTCATTACTACAAATCTTGATTTGGAGCCTCAAACAAGCAAAGGACTTGGTCCCTGGCCTCAAATAGAACTAGGCACAAGAGCTGATGCGAGGAGAAAATGGATCTTACACTGGTTAGTAAGCATTGGTTCTTTAATCCACTGATCGGGAATGACAGAATATGAACTATGTTGGTTGTCCAACTCCAGGCCTCGAGGGCCTGAATCCCGACAGGTTTTCAGGATACCCCTCATTAATATTCATGAACTCAACTTGCATACAGTGGTTCTAAATGTGTGCAAATGCGTTCTCATGAATATTAATGAGGGAAATCCTAAAAACCCATCAGGATTCTGGCCCTGGGGGCCTGGAGTTGGACAACCCTAATGGAGGATAATGTTCCTGGCTGCAGGGAGAGGGCCTCTGGAGATCCCAAACATTATCTCTTCCAGAGAACTCAGAGAACTCTTTACCCATTGTGGAGATCCTTTTACAGGAAAACAATATTTAGTACTCCATGTTTCCCCATCTTAAATGCAGAATTGGAAGTCCCAGAATTCATTGAAAAACCTAGGCCAATCATCCATCAAAAACAATTGCGGTACCGTATATTGAAAAAACAAACTGTTTATTTTGCAATGAGATTTATTAAAGTGAATCGGGGATGTGGGGGGAGAGGGCAAGGAAAATCACTAAAAATTGATTAGTGCTGATAAGGGTCGACTGCATAGTTCCTGTGACTGCTCGTTTCTTGGGTGAGTGTTCTAATCTCTGGTACTTCTAAGCTCCGTCAATGACAGGGTGCCTGAGCACGTATGAACCAACATTCTTTTTTTTAATTTTTATTGTGTGTCAACTGAATTATCGACTTTTCACAAACCAAACAGCATAAAAAAGGAAATGGAGAAGAGAAGAAAAAAAAAGAAAGGTCTGACTTGCGTGAATCAGTCTAGAATTTATTACCCACAACCACCGGCAAAGACTAAAATGTGGGGAAAAAAAACATTTTTCGCACATTTTACTCTGCTCACCCACCGAAACATGGCCTACCTTCCTGCATTCCCACAGGTGTCCCGACAAAACCGGCATTAGTGTGCCCATCTGCGCCCAGGGTGGGCAAAACGTACTGCCCCATGCATTGAGGGGCCATTCCAATATTTTCTGGTGGCCCTCTCCCCCCCCACCCCAAATGGATGGGGGGCATCCCATGTACTCCTTCCTAGGGGCAGATTGCACGGGCTGGGGAAGATAGGGCTGCTTACATAGTAAGCAGCTCCTCCCCCTCACTTAAAAAACAGATCCCTGTTGTCTAGTGTGCATTGCTGGGTGCGGATCGAGCGACCCGCACCCAAGAATGCTTCGAAAAAGGTGCAGTCGGAAAGGAAGAGGGGCAATAGTGCCGCAGATCGAGGGAGATAAAGGTGGAAACGTACTTTTTAATTTCAGTCTCATGTCGGCGTGCGTTATGCAAGCTGACGTGAAACTGAAGGAAATCCAACCCCCTGGCTGTGTTGGGGGATCTCCCCCTCACATAGCCCAGGGGTTGGGTTACAGTTTTGTGCGATCCCTGATCACACAAAACAGAGTGCCAGAAAGGACGAGCGATCTTATCCATGGCACTGCGAATGCAGTCCTTCGCACTTAAGGGGTTAATTAAAATTTATATCAACCAACTCGAACCCAATAATCTTTTTAATTGGGCATTTATGTTTATATAAAGTCCAATGATTCTAAAACTCTGATAGCGCAGATGTCCAGTTGGACTTCATACCCTGCTATCAGCCTCTCTCAGAACATCTGAGGCTAAACCATCTTCCCAGTCCACAAAATGCCTCAACATCCTTACTCTCATCTCCAATGAGCCTTTGCACTCAACCATTAGGTGCTTGAGAGATTGTTTACCATCCACTTCATACAGAGGGCAAATGGGGGAAACTTGGGAATTCATGTTGTGACTACACAGGATCTCTCCCGTACTGGCCAGATTCAAGCGAAATCAAATAAAATGTCCTGTCTATATCTGGAATGTGAGAAGTGTTGCGTGGTTGTGCGAATCCAATCTGTTCTTCCCAGGGTCTTCTTCACACCCATTGGATTAGAAATAAGATCTTCCACGACAGTCGCACTGGCTCAGGACCTTAATCACCAAGCTCTTTATTTTTAGCTGGAATGCACTTGAATCCCTGTCCATACAATGCCCCACATCAACATATAAAAATGTTTCCTACAGGACCATTGTCAATCTGTACAGGAAGATGAGCCGCCACTCCACTTGCATCTGCGTAGACTGGATGCCTAGCTCATATCTTAGACTGGCCATTGGGAGTGTATAGGGGTATCGGCCCCTGTCCCCCTCAACTGAGTACAGAAAACATGATAGGCAAATCAATGGTTTCATTATTGTAGAAATCAGGATTATAGCGTCTTTATCTAAGGTAAAAAGTGCACATGGCGCTGCGCACATCTGGGCCAAAATGAGCCAGGAAGTGAAGGGTGCTTTAAATATTACACACATATCATAAGTGTATAAAGATATATCATGAAGAAGGGACACCAAGTGAGAAATGCTTAAATAGATAAATGATAGCTCCCTGAAGGATTTTTACAGTGGCAGACAGAGATATATTTTAAAATGGATACCTCAAGCATAAAATGGTGTCTAGTGTAAAGGACGGGTGTGGAGAACCCTGGCTCATGCTGATAAGCAACCAGAGGCTGACACATGAAATGGCCTTTGGCAACATCTTGCAGTAGATAATTGAGTCTGGGAAGTTAATCTTGGAACTTGGCAGGAAAAGCAGCCAAGATTGATGATGAAGTTAGACAAGGCAAGGGAACTTGGATACATTTATCTATGTTGATAATCAGAAATGTACACTGTGCTTTGACAGACCAGCGGTATTATTTTGCATAATAAAATAGAGGCTATTCATTTCCCCACACTATAAGGCATTAAACTAATTTGACAGGAAAAGTAGATAAGAATTGACAGTGATGCGATTAAACTGTTTTTGGCAGAAGTTAAGAAATGTTATAATGTATCAAGATGGGTCTAAAATAAGCTTATCACTCTATGCATCAGACAGCAATTGTTAATTGCAAGTATGACAAATGTGGGCCTACTACATAAGACTATAAAAGCAGGGGTTGAAGGCAAAATGAGCTGAGTGCTTTTCCAGAGTGTCTTAAACTTGCATCCAATAAAGACTGCTGTGAAAACCTCCAGGGCGCCTGATTTTCTCCTGCCTTTGTCTCTGCAAAATGTTCATAGATGTCAAGAAGCTGGATAGGACGGAAGAGGACCCTCCTGTTCATTTGGAGAACATGAGAAGGGACCCTTAAGTATTTCATAAAGTTTCAGGGACAAGGACCCGGGCTTTATGTTGATGTGCTAGCAGAGATGGGGAGATGCCTGAAAGAGAGACAAGGTGAGTCTCTCTCTGCAGTGTGCTCTCATTTCTGTCAGGGGCATTTCCCCATGACCGTCAGCATGGCACACTTGGCATCTCTGAATTATGGTATGTATTATGAGGGATAGAGGCAACAGAAAATAAAATATGATCATATACATATTAAGGAGACTGGGTTGTGGTAATTTTACAAGTAATGAGAGAAGCGGGAGTAACAGGAAATATTGTGTGAGGAGATAAGAGTAATGCCTAACGAGTCCTGACTCAAGGAGTACAGAAGAGGTCATCTTAGACTCCAGTAGGAGTCTCTAGGATACGTATGGACAGGTCAATATAAAAAGACAGGCGCGGTGAACAGAGTTTTGATTAGGGGCAAAAGAGAAACCATGGTGATCACAAGATTGTTTTAGTATATGTGAAAAGTAGACTAGTCTGTTTGTATTTGTGTTGAGTTAAGGTGTTGGACAAAAGAATAGATATGCTATTGAAATCAAAGTTTGAGCAAGCCATTGATGAGGCGTGCTCAGATTTGTTGTTTTTAGATGTTTGGAGGCATTATTTAAAAGATCTGGTAAAAATATGCAGTCAATTGTGACTCTACTTTACACTATTAATATAAGCAAGTGAAACCAGGTAAAGGGTTAAAATGTATATATGCACAATGAGAAGGCTTTTCACAGACTGAAATGCTTTCAACGATAGAAAACCGTCAAGCGGAACATAGAAACGAATGAAGGAACAGATGAGACATGTCGGAGACTCTGCAAGCATTTGCATGGCTAGGAAAAAAGTGTGTAGTTGAAAAAAATTCCTTAAAGCTGAGTTATGAGCTCAACACCGACAGTGATTTCCTTTTCTGTTTGAACAAATGAAGGACGTTTTGTACATGACATGTTTTAAAAATACAAGACAGAAATATAGTCATTTTTTATAAGATGCCCAGCTGATAAAAAGATACACACTGTGATTTATGTTTCAAACCGTGTGCTGACACAAAGCCAAGCCTTGATTAAATAGTTGCATGAAATCAAGACTGTGAATTTTGAAAAACATGAGATAGCTCTTCAAGTCAAAGCAGCTATGTATTAGTTTTGCACAGAGAAACAGCAATATGCTGTTGCAAATATCTTTTAAGAAACACCAGCGAAACCATGGGCAATTTAGGAACATGTATATTTGTGTATTAAAATTGAAACAGGAAAATATATAAAAAGTCATGAAGATATGATTGAAATAAGTGACAATCAGTAGGGCCAAAATGATGTATATATGTTTTCTTGGAGCAAGTAGTGGGGTATTTGTTTATTCTTTTTGAAAATATTCATTTTATTTGTACCAAGCTGTAAGTGAGCCAGAACTGACCCACACCCTTATGGAAACATGGTCTTGAACCAGAACTCAATGAATTGATTTTCTTTTTTAAAGTATTTTTGTAATACACACATGTAATGCTTGTGTTTTTGAATAAGGAAGCTCAGCTGTAGGTCCGTATGACAAACATTAGCTGAAGAAATTGACAATTGATTAGGTTTGAAAACAAGATTTATGTTCATGGCATTTGTGCATGTTTATTGAAGCCAGGTGCTAGTGAAGCACTGGATTGAATCATATGACATTGTGGGATTATTAAGTCCCTGGTTGTTTAGTTAAGCAAAGGTATATATTTAGAAAAATGATTGTTTGCCAAACAGACTATATGTGATTGAACCATATTGTGAGGTTACTGTTTTATATTAAAAGCTGCCCCTAGTGACTGCACACGTGAACTAAGGTGGTCCTATTAGGTCACTGTTTAAAGTCAAGTCACTTCCCATTTTTAGGGATTTGTTATTTTTGGAGTTAATGTTAGAGACTTTTTTCTGTTAAGCACACCTTAGGATACCCCTGATTTGTTAAAGTTCATAATAAAACAATATAGACATTTTCATGAGTGATAAATGGAACATTTTGAAAGAGCATAGATCAGTAGACATGCATGGGCCAAACACGCAGATGCGGAAAAGAAAAATGCTTTGTTAAAAGGTTTCAGTGCGCTACCGAAGGGAAGAGCAGATGCACACAGTTTATCTTCATAAAAATTGAAAACAGAAGGCAAGGAAGTATGTTAGCATAAAGAAAATCAGAAAGGGACGCAGGATGATTGGGAGAGCAAGAGAGAGGTACAGATTGCAAATAAAAGCACAGGAGAGTGCTATAAGTAACCAAAACAGTGAGAATATTGGTAATTAAGGACAGAGAAAGGTGACATGGAATATGAATCATAATACAATGCAGAGTCATGGGGATGTAATACATGCAGACTCGGGCATGTGCACCAAGGCCACAGCAGACTAGGCAGACTTCAAGAGGGGGGAACAGCATCTCCCCCACTTCACAGTATAACTCCAAAGTATAGAGGCATCGAAAAGAAAAAAAATGAATGTGTCTAAGATCACACAATATGTGAAAGTATGTCTCTGAGAATAAACATGTAATTAAGTGTGAAAATTAAATAACAAATTAGATTAATGCAATCATGAATATATAATTAAGCAGTGAATATTTATGGGGAATAGCACGAATTAATAAGACTATTCACCTTTTTCAGCAACAATGTTAAAAAATGCATGTATTAATGTACAAATGCATATTTAGAATGGGGAGGGGAAGTACTCGCAAATGTACTAAGGCTAAGGTTACACACAATATAGAGAAAAAGGCATGATATATATATGTAATAGTTGTATTGAGAAATCATTAGGTCAAAAGAGTATTTTCTATAGACCGCACACCCTGATTAATATGACTTTCAAAAATAAGGAGTGCATTATTTAGATTTTGCAGGTTTTTTTTAAATACAATATTTTTTTGAATTAGTACAAGCAGGCTGGGCACTGACAAGGAAAGACAAGGAAGGTTTGGCACAATTATTGAGCACGATATGGATTACTATTATGCATGATGAATTGATTTGGTCAGAGTCCCTGTCATGAAATGCTTTTAACAAGAGGAGAAGTGACACATGCATACATGCACACACACACGCATGCATACCCACCAACACAGTTGCATGCATGCACACACGCACATGTAGGTGTAGGCACACACACACATATACACACACACACATGATCTTGTGGAAGTATAGGCAATCAATGGATCTCAGGCTCAATTCACATAAAAACACATACAGGTAGTCAGAGAAGGAATTCAATACTGCAATGAGCACACACACACACATGTAGGATGTTTTCACTTTACATTAGGAATACTAGTTAGGGACATTTTGTTTTGCTAAAATATGAAACAAGAGTAGCTAGATTTTGGAGACTTTAAATTTATCGGCTGAAGAACAGACAAGAGGAGGGTATGCCCAATATCACACATTGTATCAGACGCAAGCACAGAGAATGCAACAGGTACAACAGCCAGAGCGAGTGTAAATGAATCCACTACAAGGGCAATCGCAACAAGCCCCTATGCAGACTCAACAATATGCAAACACAGGACAGGTGTCCACACGGAGAATAGGAGGTGCCACTGTGGGAGGACAAAATCCTTTCACAGAAACTGGAATATGCATATACACACAATAGGACAGTTCACAGGGTGACAGATGTGTTCAGTACTATCTGTGATGATAGGAGGCACATCCTTTTCTTTTCTAGTAGACACTGGGGCTACATATTCATGTATACGGGATGGAAAATATCCAATGTCGGGAATTGATTGATTGTTTATTTGTATAGCGCCTATACACAATGTGTTTCAAAGCGCTTCAAGGCAGGGAGGGAACAAGAATAAAGTGACATTCTTACAAGTACTTGATACATTCAGAATGTGAAATTAACTATCGTAATCAGCCTGGCGACATTTCAGATAGTGCAAGAGCTTTTGACAATAAGGAGGGGAGGGGGTGAGGAATGTCATGAAAAGCTCAAGGGTTCTCTGGAGTCACAAGTTGAGTTCATTTTTCTGATGAATTACCAGTCTCTATAGGAGAATGTAACATGTCTGTTCCATTACTGTATTCACGACAGACACCAGTTAACGTTTTGGGAACAGATTTGATGACAAAACTTAACATGACTATTTAAATAAAAGTATGCACATGTAAGGGATTATAATATGTAAAATATGAGGGTTTGTGTTGTGGTTAGACAAATTTATGATGATAATAATAAAAATTTCAAATTAAAAAAGCGCTGAAGTAAGACATTTCTGGCCAAAAGATTGACGTCAATCCAGGGGGTGAAATAAATAAAAAGTAATAATAATGATGAATGAATTAATGGATATCAAAGCAGCAAAAAACATACATTGGTAGAATGTGCAAATAAAGGAACAAAGAATAACATTATGGGACATGAGTGATGGAGGAAGGAGTGCATAAGATATCCAGATTTGCAAACAATGAGCACAATGGATGGTGCTTGTTTCAACATGTCAGTGTAGTAAATTTGATGAAAATGAAATGCAATTAATGAAGGGCCAAAAAGGTTTGAGTGGCCAAGATTGATCTAGCAATATGAGACAATGTTTAGTAGAACTGCACAAAAAAACATATGACAGTAAGTAACAAAAACATTGTTTATGTTTATATGAAGATGTTGATTTAAATATTACAGATGAAAAATATTGTCACTTTTGGAACGCAGAAGGAATGTCTATATGGCCTTAGTAGAGTATAGCAATATAATTGGAAGAAACATTATATATAACAAAAGTACTTGTGTACAAGCAGAGAAAGAAAAGGTAAGTACCAGTTGACACAGTAAGTGTGTGAACACCCTTATTGATCATTACTGAGAGTAAGATGACCAGGAGAGTACAGAAAAATAGGTAGTAAGGGATAGAGTCATTTTAAAAGGTATACAGTAATAGAATTGCGGCAAAAATGTCAACTTTACAAAGAATTACGGCAAAAATACTGTGGTTTGACCCGGTAAAGGTGTACCCCATTATACCATTTAAGGGGAGCGGGGGTTGTGGAGGTGTCCCCTGCTTCCCTTAAATGGTATAATGAGTCTGAGGGTTGCGGGGGTGTCCCCACAATCCTTTACATGGATTGCAGAGGCAAAACCACAGCCTTTTTGCCGCAATTTTAATACATGGAACCATTTTAAATAAGTAGCAGGTGTGAGCACAGAATAGCATATATATGCGAGTATGGCCATAGCTAATGACGAGAATGAAGAAGACTTTTGGATAGAAGGCGGAGTAACCTTTTATGAACATTTGGCAAATACATGAAACTTTAAGGATATGGAAAACAATGTATTCCTATATGCCACACTTGCATGCACTTAACAGAAACAGTGCTGGTTTCCAAATAATATGGGTAGGTACGATTAGCCTAGGAAGGACAACGAAAAATGTTAATTATGTCAACAGAATAAATACATCAAAGAAAGAAGAGACTGCAATTAAGGCCTACCTTAAGGAAGTAACTTATCTCTCATGACTTTGCCTCTATTTTGGTTTCTACATGGAGGAAACAACCACGTCGCCTACAGATATGCCAAGAAGAAATAAGGTTGAGTGACTGAAGAAGACCACCTCCTTTTTGTGACAAAATGCTTCGAATTTGTTATGTTTTTGTCTTTTATTATTTTTATCCTAAAGAAGGAGACTGTATAAACTCTGTTTGTGTGTAGAACGACACAACCCCACAGTAAATGTTTTCTTTGTTATTTAATAAGTACACTATATCATTTTTGGGGGAAAAACCCATGACAAAATAGGGCAATAAAAGAAAAAGGCAAATATGTATATGATTTATGGTCTCATGTAATAGCCACACCCCGGTATCAGCCAATATGTTTGAAGCATAGGTGACACTAAGATATTCCGAAAAGAGAGAAAAAAGCAGCCATCCAATTATATAAGAAAAGAGAAAATACAATAGAATTTCTTTTAGGATGTAGGTGTGTTTAAAAGACGGACCTGGTTATTCTAAGGTTTGGGCTTGAGGAGGAAGTACTTATGATAAAAATACACTTATTTTTCAAGAAACTCATTCAGTTTTATATTACAGATGGACAGGAGGTACCTGTGACGGCAACCGATCCTGCGAGCAGGGAGGAAAAACCCACTGTGAAAAGGGTTTTGAGGGACCCAGCCAGATGCCCAGTTGCAACCACCCTTGCAAACTTTTTTCATGAGACTACCCCATCTTTGTGTTCCCCATAGACAATCAAATGCCCCCCTCATCTATTTTATGTGGATGAAGAAGATTGAGAGGTCGAGTCCTCTTTGGTCATAAAAAACAGCAAATCCAAAAAGAGTAGCCTATGAATTAAGAAACCCTTGAACTTACTACAAAGCAGGCCAAGGGACAAATAAAACAAATAAAATATGGACTAAATGAAAAGAGTCTTTGGACTTTGATTAAGGAAAATAAGATGCATCGGTGGGAGATGTGCTGATGGAAGACGAATAAAATGAACCTGCAATTAAAATGTGCATGGGGAAAGGGTAGGAAACAAGGTTGTGTTGTGGGGTGGGAGGAAGGAAAAAGTGTATATGAACAGTATAGTGTTGCTTGTGGACGGAACAGGAGAAAATGAGCTGGTGTGTTACGGAATGATCTCTCCCAATTCTCGTGGTGGCTCAAATCACTTGTTGTGCATGTTATTTTTATATTTAATTGGGTAACAGGGGTGGGAACCAGACAGGAGTAAACAAAGTTATTTGTTGAGGATACGTACAAAGATTAAAAGAGGGTTAAACATATGCCATGATCTTTTGACAAAAAAAGATACATATATGTCTTAGATTAGGAGAATACAATATGGTTGAAGAAACTGTTGCTTCTTAAGAAGTGTATTTTATGATACGTCCCATGATGAGATAGAGCACTACATTGAGGGGGGTGAGTGACTTAGGAATGCATAGGTACATTGTATATGGGTGAGGGTAGACACTTGGTGTAGTGGTCATATATTAAACAGTGGTCCAATATTGTCCAGAGGGGGTGGTGTATAGGGGTATCGACCCCTTCCCCCTCAACTGAGTACAGATAACATGATAGGCAGATGAATGGTTCCATTATTGTAGCAATAAGGATTATAGCACCTTTATCCAAGGTAAAAAGTTCACATGGTGCTGCGCACATATGGGTCAAAATGACCCAGTAAGTGAAGGGTGCTTTAAATATTACACACATCATAAGTGTATAAAGATATATCATGAATAAGAGATACCAAGTGACAAATGCTAAAATAAACAAATAATGGCTCCCTTAAGGATTAATACAGTGGCAGAAAGAGATATATTTTAAAATGGATACCTCAAGCATAAAACGGTGTCTAGAGTAAAGGACAGGTGTGGAGAACCCTGAATCATTCTTATAAGCAACCAGGGGCCGACACATGAAATGGTCTTTGGCAGCCTCATGCAGTAGATAATTGAGTCTGGGAGGTTAATCTTGGAACTTGGCAGGAAAAGTAGACAAGATTGATGATGACGTTAGACAGGGCAAGGAAACTTGGATACATTTATCTATGTTGATAATCAGAAATGTACACTGTGCTTTCTGAAGACCAATTTGACAAGACCAGCTGCATTATTTGGCATCATAAAATAGAGGCTAATCATTTCCCCAGGGTACAAGGTATTAAACCAATTTGACAGGACCTTGAAAAGAAGATAAGAATTGACAGTGATGTGATGAAATTGTTTTTGGCAGAAGTTAAGAAACGTTATGATGTGTTTAGCTGGGTCTAAAATAAGCTCATCTGTCTATGCGTCAGACAGCATTTGTTAATGCCAAGTACGACAAATGTGGGCTTACTACATAAGACTATAAAAGCAGGGGTTGAAGGCAAAATTAGCTGAGTGCTTTTCCAGAGTGTCTTAAACTTACATCCAATAAAGACTGCTGTGAAAACCTCCCGGGCGCCTGATGATTTTTCCTGCCTTTGTCTCTGCAAAATGTTCATAGACGCCAAGAAGCTTGATGGGATGGAAGAAAACCCCCTGTTCAGAAGCCTTTGGGTGAGCCCCAACACCATCTTCCAGATTGACCCCTCAATGTACGTCCAATTTACTTTTCCAGATAACAGCCTTACACCCACACGGTGTAGGAGGGCCAGGAGCACATTTGTAGAGTAAATTGTTGGGGGGGGCGGGGGGAATTAACAGTACGTACTCATTAATTTGGACATCTGGCATGATAATTGGATCTCTTTCCCACTCATATCCTGCTCAAGCTGTGTCAATGTTGGGAAGGTTTAAGTTACTTACATGTAACTATTGTTCTGCAGCATGGGTCTGGCATGGATTCACATTCTCATGAATATCCCCCGTCGTCAGGCTGGGAATCCTCGGTCAAAGAAAAACTGTTTCACTTTCACTGTACTTCTACTCTAAACCAATCGCTGTCCTCTGGGTCCTACTGTCCGCATCCAATGACAGTCCTCTCCCTAAGCATGTAAAGTGGCAGTATGATCAAGAAGAGCCGCAGAGGGGTCGGAGGGAGGTTTTTGCATGTGAATCCATGCCAGGCCCGTGCTGGAGAACAATAGTTACAGGTAAGTAACAAACCTTCTCCAGCATGGGGCCTGACATTGATTCACATTATCACAAATAACGAATACTCAGCAGTACTACATTATACCACCTCGGAAGGTGGCACAGCTCAACAGAAGCAATTAACTCTTTCCTCTGGAACAGACTTGCCTCAAGTGAACAGGTTGCGTAGCACTATTTGGCCGACTTGGGACTCTTCCCTGGAATCCCTGTCGACGCAGTAGAACCTTGTGAAGGTGTGCCTGGACTCAATGTAGCAGCCCTGCAGATGCCTAGCAGGGGCACGCCAGGCAGGAACCACGTTGTCACAGCGTTCGTTCTGATGGAGTGGGCCCTAGGACAGCCCAGCAGGGTTGGTTCACAAACCGATGGCAGTGCATGATGCAGCCGGAGAGCAATCTTTAAATGGAGCCTTGGACAAGGCCTTCCCATGGTTCACAGGACCAAAGTTCACAGAAAATTGAGAAGTTTTCTGAAAACTCTTTGTGTCCCTCACATAGAACTTCAAGGCACAAGCAACGTACAGCGAATGTAAGCTCCTTTCTGCCGGCGACAAAGATTTTGGGAAGAAAACAGGCAACACCAAAGGCTCGTTGAGGTCGGATTCCGACTGAACCTTCGGCATGAAAGAGGGGTGCGTACAGAGTACTGCCCTTGATACGTGGAAAGTCAGATACAGTTGCTTGCAGGATATCACCTGGTTCTCATCCACAGGTCTGGCAGAGGTGATGGCCACAAAGAATGCCATCTTCCAGGAGAGAAATTTGAGTGGGGCCTGATGCATAGGCCCGAAGGGAGCCCCAATGAGCCTTGTCAGAATCACGTTGAGTTCCTACACCAGGGCAGGAGCTTTCACCAGCGGGAAGGATTAGAAAAGGCATTTGAGAAACACCTTGACAAGTCTGAGGGACCACAGAGAGGATCTCCCCGGGGAACCTGGTGTAGCAGGAGATATACGCCAGATGTAACTTGATGGCTGCGTGAGCCAGCCCAGTCTTTGGGACAGAAAGTATGGCCAAACGTGAGGACGCGTGACACTCAGAGGGGTAATCTTTTGAGACCAGCACCACATAGCAAAGCACTTCCACTTATGGCCATAGCACTTCAAAGTGGATGACGCTCGGGCCTTGGTGAGGACCTCCCTGCAGTCCGCTGGCAACTCATAACCTCCAAATTCTAAGGCTGCAGGAGCCAAGCTTTCAGGTTCAGCGATCTTGGGTCGTGATGAAGGATTGCACCTCCCTCTCTGATGAGAAAATCCAGAACCACCAGCAACTTGACTTGAGGTGCCGCTGACAGGCTAAGAATGTCCGGATACCAAATATGCCTTGGCCCCGCAATGAGTATCATCTTGCATTGACACTATCTGAGTGTGTTAATGACTTGTAGCAGGAGAGGGAACGGTGGGAACGTGTACAGAAACAGTCCTTCCCACAGGAAGGAGAACTTGTCTGCCAAGCTACTCATCTGGTGAAATTTGCTGGCAAACCACCGGCATTTGGAGTAGCCGCCGTCGCAAACAGATCGATCTGGGTTCAACCAATAGGCTGTCCACCTGATCCTGATGAAGCTCCCACCCATGGCAGGAGTGCAGTTCCCTGCTGAGGGAGAATGCAATGGTGTTCTTGACTCCCGCCAGGTGAAGATGGACGAGGAGCATCCCCTGCATTACAGCCCAGTGTTAAAAGTCCTAGGCCTTCTTGAAGAGCGCTGGGGACTGAGTGCCCCCCTGCTTCCTGATGTAGAACATGGTGGTGGTGGTGTCCATGAAGATCCTCACGACCTTGCCTTTCAGAGACAGTAGGCACGACTTGAGGGCCCAGAACACTGCCCACAGCTCCAGGATGTTGATATACAGATCCTTCTCCTGCAGGCAGCCATAGGCTTCTGGCGTGCAGATGTCTGGTGTGCGCTCCCCAACCTTCCAGTGCTGATAATCCTACTGATTATCTTCTTGCACAGAAAGGATTGCTGACTTTCAAGCTTGTGTCTTCCCCTATGTATATGTTTCATATGATGTGACTGGACCCCAAGGGAATTACTGTAAGAACATACTTGAAGGATAAGTCTACAAATATAGGACGTTTTCAATTTTTAGTTCCGTACTGTTACTGAAGAAAACCATGTGGCCTAGATATGTCAGTAAAGGAATAAAGGGGGAGCCAGACATGTGATGTCATCAGTGATGTCACAATGACATTTGTAATGTCATCTTTCATGTCCTGGGTGTTAGTCTTAGCAGTGCACAATGGTGGCGCGAATTATTGTTGCTTGCCTTACCATAACTGGCGAATTTCAAGGGTTTTTTGGTTTTACTTGGACCCATAACGTCCCATTAACAAAGTTTTTTTTTTGGTGAATTTCATAGGTTTATAGTAGTGCAACTTAACCATAACGTCCCTTTAACACATTTATTTTACTGAATTTCATAGATTTCTGGTAGTGGCACGTAACCATAATGTAAACGAACATCTGAGTTCATTGCACACCTTCCGAAGAATGGCACATGACCATATGCTGGCGCACAGCATGGTGACGTGTCCGAAAACCCGTACACACTTCACAATAAGATCTGTGTCTCGTGGACAGTGTGGAAGTACATTTTGTACTGCTGTAGGAACTTGCAACTTCAACATTTCCCTTGCACAACTCCAACACCTATTCGTACGCAGCCTTTAACAATCTAGTACACAGTATATACTTTTAGAAAAAATGCTATTTATCTTAAAACAAAATCAACTAAGGGCATCCCTCCTCCCCAAGAAACAGCACCACTGCTGTAATGAAAAAGCATGAGAAACACTGCCCCTAGCTTGCAAATAACACACGCACAACATTTTCCCCAGTCCACCTACCCCTCCATATTACTGTTTAGTGCCTCTTTCCTCAGTTCCGTCCGCAACTTTCCTTCTTAGCTATCCTCCCAAAAAAAGCCATCCATAAACAAAATAAATGTTCCTTTATGATCCACCTTTCACAGGTAAAAAATGGAACTAAAAAAAAAAAACGCATAGACTCCATCTACTTTATATTTCACAGTAAAGTACATAGACGCAATAAGATTTTCCAACATTCCCATTTGAAGTTTGTGTTATGCTAATGGGACGGTGGATAAAGGGCCAGCAGGCCAAGTTATCAGCCCAATCGAAGCGAGAGTGCATAACGAGGTCTCTGGATCATTACCCCCCCCTTCCACCTCTAAAATGGGGGATGAATGCCATTAACAATTTAGATATCCAAAGCAGTAACCCGTGCTAATAAAAAAGATGAATTTTTGTCCTAAACCGAGATGCCTCTGGCGTCCCGGTTTAGGAAAGAAAATCCTTTTCCAAGATGGCCACCATAGAAAGGGAAGGTGGGTGTTCCATACAGGGCCCTTCTTCGCTTTCCATTGCAGCCTGCAAAAAGCAAAAAGGAAACCCTGTGACGATATTACCATGAGCACATTTTTCTTCCCTTTCAAATGTATCCTAATGTGCAGCAACTTTACCACAAAGCCAGTCCCTGGTCGACATGGCCACTTTCATCCTATGTTTTGTCCCTTCTGGTAATGGCCAGTAGCCACATTGTCCGGATCTTGACCTTATACCATGACCCCGACATTCTGCCCACTGGCCATGGCTACAGCCTACCCCTCAGTGACTGAAGCTGTACCGCTATTTTTTTTAGCTACATTATGACACTTGTTAAATACGAAAACACTGCCACATCTCCAACACCATGCTTTTCGGTCGTTGCCAATCAGCCTTACGCAAATTTACTGTAAATCCACCCAGGTTTTATTTTTTTCAAAACTGTCAAAAGAATACACAAATGATTTGTCATATTAGGTGTGCACAAAATCCCAACAAACTTTGTAAACTCATTCGCAATCACGTCAGAAGTATTCCAACCATCAGCATTAACCCGCACCTCCCCACACATTATTTCATAAGTTTCACAAGTGCAACTGTCAGAGAATATTGTTATCGCGAAAGTTTGACCATGTATTTTTTTACAAACGTTGATCTATCGCAAACATTTTCAGTGCACCTTACCTCATTTTTCCTCTTTTAGAAACTGACGTCACTAAATCATATGGCCCTCCTCTGACTCTCACATAACCAACCCTAGTGATATTCAACACCTTTCCCGATGACGTTCCTCTCCAGTGTAGCCAAATGCGCCCAAAAGCACCTACGTGCCGTGACGCAGAACCTGATAACAAACACACATTGACTTACAACATAGCACATCACAATTTGAAATAATAAACCTGTTTTGTAAAGAAAACAGTAACACTTTACAATTTGTAAAGTACTTTTATTTCACAATAAAGTGTCCGAGAACATCAGACTATTCCCACATGCAAGCAAATTGCAAAATTGTTTCTGCGCTCGTGATCGAAAATGTTAATCGTGAGGCATACGTTGTTCTTTTCCCAAACACAAAGTATTCGTTTTCGATAAAGGAACCGCTTTGGTCGCACAGTGAATTCCAGGGCGTCAGCATGAACTTGGGCCTAGACCACCATAAAAGATGTTATGTTACTCCTAAGCACCAGTGCAGCGTATGGACACATGGGCCCTGCGCGATCGTCCCACAAAATAGTCATGTTGATGCAGCTGTTCACGAGTATGTGCACCTGGCGTGCAAAAAATCTATCACTTGGCATCTGGAATCCATGGCAATCGCAGTAAGGCAGCATGTAACTATTTGGAAAACAACAGAAAATACGTATCAATACCCACCATTTATTACAATTCATCTATTGATTTCTTAATTCGGCATACAGTTTAAAGTAACGAATACTACACACAGCAAACAATTTCAAAAACGACAAAAAGAAAGTGGAAACTGATACACAAATCCATGTGGTCATACATGACATTTTAAAGAAATATTAGCGTTGAACATGGGTGAATCTAGTGATAGTCTACAAACGCTGAGATTCTGGACTCCCCATAACTACAAAAAAATGACAACTACACAGAAACATAGTACTTCACTTACATTGCCAAAATGAATGTTCAGGTAATAAAAAATTAAATCTTGTTCCGGTATAGAGTCGTCAAAAGCAAACTTACACGATATTGACCGTCTCCATTCTCTTCGTGAAACTCAGACAGCAATGTGCTTGCACCAAAGAATCTTCATGAACTGATATTACATGTGCCTTAGAAATGTTTGGAATGCATAACCTTATCAAATTTGCCTTATTGCAAACTTCCACTCCCTGCATTCTTACTGAATATTCCCTTTCGCCCAAGGACAAAAAACAATTGACCCTTATGTGGTTTTATATGTTTTAGCGGCGATGTCCGCAGACACCAAAACACGGACGAAAGATGGCGGGCGCATCAGAACAATCTGACGCACTTCACGCTCTTCACTGTCCAATGAGTGAACGCGTCAAATTTCCGCGGACATGACGCGAGCCCATTAGCCAATCGTTATGTTGTCCGCGGAGCGAACAGGGAAGTGTGACCGCAGAGCGGACATAGATATCATTAGTTTTTTGAGACATACTTTTTGGTCGTTTTAAAGAAAACTACTGGATGGATTTACAAAAGCATGCTTTCGGGAACAAGCTCCTGCTCCTGCAGCAAAATTGGTGAAAATCCGTCACCCAACAACAAACTTTTAAGCACTGAAGTTATAAGCCATCATGGGTTTTATATAGTGCAGTGGTTGTGGGCAGGACGTAGACTTTTGGGTGCATGACTGCAGGCCGTAGGCCATACACCCAAGAGTGTAGACCCTGCCCACAACCACTGCAGCATATGACATTCATACAGCACACCCATACAATCGATTATGTATCTGGTAGGTGTGGGCAGGGCCTAGAGTCCTGGGTACAAATTGAGTACATGCTACAGTTATAATGTTTCACTCTATGGGTGTGCTAATGATTTATAAGCGACCATGGGTGTAATATGCTGCGGTGGTTGTGGCCAGGGCCTAGAGTCTTGGCTGCATGGCCGTAGGCCGTAGGCCATACACCATACTTCCAAGACTCTAGGCCCTGGCCACAACCACCACAGCATATCACAGCAATGAATACACCTGTGGTATTGCTTATCGATCAGATGGTTGTGGGGAGTGTGTAGAGTCTTGGGTGCATATAAGCCATTGTACACCCATACATTGAAATACCTATGGACATACACCTAAGACTCTAGGCCCTGGCCACAACCACTGCAGCATATCACAGCTATAGATACACCCGTAGTATCGAACATCACTCAGGTGGTTGTGGGGAGGGCCTGCAGTCTTGGGTGCATGGCCAGAGGCCATGCACCCAAGACCACATTTATATGTAGTGTAGTTACAAGCCACAATGGGTGTGATATGCTGTGGTCGTTGTGGCCAGGACGTAGAGTCTTTGGTGCATGGCCAAAGGACAAAGTTATAAGCACTGGAGTTATAAGCCACTATGGGTTTTATATACTGCACACCCATACATTCAAATATCTGTGGCCTTACACCCAAGACTCTAGCCTCTGGCCACAACTACTGCAGCATATTACAGCTATAGGTACACCCGTAGTATCAAACATCATTCAGGTGGTTGTGGGGAGGGCCTAGCATCTTGGGTGCATGGCCGAAGGCCATGCGCCCAAAACCAAATTTATACTTAGTGAAGTTAGAAGCCACAATGGGTGCGATATGCTGTGGTGGTTCTGGCCAGGACCGAGAGTCTTGGGTGCATGGCCAAAGGCCATGCACCCAAGACTGAAGTCATAAGCAGTGAGGTTATAAGTCAGCATGGGTGTGATGTGGTGCGGTGGTTGTGTGCACGACCATGCACCCAAGAGTAAACTTATAAGTAGTGAAATTATAAGCACCATGGTTTTGATATGCTGCGATGGTTGTGGGTAGGACCTATAGTCTTGGTTGCTTGGCCGCAGGGTGTAGGTGGTAGGTTATACATCCAAGACGCTATGCCCTGCCTACAGCCACTGCACCATATTACTGCCATAGCTTAGACATATAGATTCGAATATGTATGACATGTGTGAAATTATACTGTTTACTTTGTTGAGAATCTATATATTTCTTCCATGACTTTAGTACTTGGCGGAAATATCCTTTTTTAATTTCTGTGATAAAAGAAAAGAGCATGTTAGTGTTTGTATTTTATAAAGACTTATTACATTGTACAATAGACATTTTAGCTTTTTTTTACCCTCATATTTAGTTTACAAACCAGTGTACTATGTATTTTGCTCAGTTTCTGTGTTTGTTTTTCAAATCCTTGGTTCTGGGGGAAAAAAATCCTTTTCGGATTAAAAAAAACATTTCTTTGCTATGCTACAAACTATTTCTTTATTTTCTTTGAGTGTTTACTTGTTGTTTCTGATTAATCTTATGTCTGTTGGCTTGTTGCAGATCTTAAAAACAGTTAGATACCTGTTGGCGTATTCTAACTGCATTTTTTGTTACGGATCTGTGGTATTCATTTATCTGTGTGGTTGTTCTACACTCTTGGGCAGTTAGATACCTGTTGGCCTATTCTATTTATAGTCTTTTACTTGAATTTTTGCTCATGTTGAAGTACACATTAGTTATTAAATTTTGGCTTTAAGAAGATTAAATACGCGTTTTTAAGATTAGCTGGCAATCTCGGCTTTAGAGTAATGGTGCTATCATTACATTCAAACCATCCACATTTCTTTTTAATTTATGCAGTGTAGTGACCTGCATTGGTTGTAGCTCCTGCGTGGTAGATTATACCTATTGTTGTAAAGGTTTTCTTCCCAAGTGACACTTGACCGTGTGTGAATCCAGTCAGCTTGCAGTTGTTTTTGGTACCATCTGCATTGTAACGTAGAAGCATAAGTATTATGTAGTGTTTGTATCAGTAAGGTTGAGCGATTATCTGAATTGCACATAGTACATAATCTGCCATGGTTTGCATTCTGTACAAGTTGCTGAAATGGAATGGATTCACAATTAGGTATGGATACATACACAAATCGCACATTTGGGATTTGTTCCTGTATCACATTGTTACAGAGAATGCATGTATGTTTCCACATGTATGAAATCTGCAAGATTTCATTCATAGGTATGTTTTTGTTTTCCAGTACTTGTAGTAAATACATTAGAAATTCTTGTGGATCTTCTTGTGGGTTTATAGTGAATCTCACCATTCCAGCACAGTAGTCCAATTCTTGTCTTATTCCGTGAACACTGTATGTGTTGTCAGGATTGTTTGTTGCGTTTCTATGAAGGACTAACATTTGCAAACACAATTGGTCTGTACTGTGTAAGTAAATATTGTTAACAATTGGTGGTAATTGAAATAGAATATTCATTGCTACATTTGCATAGCAATTTACACCAGTTTCATTTGAAAATTTGAATGGACCAGCTAGTTCTGTCGCTGAGTGCTTTTTTTCGAAATTTCTGTTCCTTCTTTGAAGACGTGCCTGATTTACTTTCCCTAATAGGTTCTTCTTTGCTTGTGGTAATTGATGAAGTTTTACCATCTTTTGTTTTCTTTGAAGGATTTGCCGTCAGATTCTGTTTGAATTAGTTTTCTTTTAACACGTTTTACTTTTTCTGGAACAGGATATGATTTCAGATGGGGGGGTGTACAGTGAACGCAGTCTATTGCATTCTAAAAGGCAAGGAATATCAGCGTTCAATTTACTTGCATCAAAGTTGATTAGAAATAGACGGTCAAGTGTACGTAAGCGTGATAGTGGTACGTAGCTCATGTCTTCTTTAAAGACTGTGTTTCCTATATCTATCAATGCTTTCTCTAGGGTAAGACCTTGGTATTTATGAATGGTGACTGAATATGCAAGAGTTAGAGAAAATTGTTCTCTACATACATACATGTCTTTGAAGAGAAGGAATCAAGCAGTTGAGTGCCCCATCCTTCTCACTTCTGAAAGTTTGTCAAAACGAATATTGACAAACTGAATGTTGTTGTCACGTGGGTATGTTTGAAAGCCAACAACTGTACCCAGTGCCCCATTAACTAGCCCTTGCTCCACGTCAAGGTTACGTTTAAGCATTACTCTACAATTTAAGGATAATTTAAATATTTTTCCCAACCCAGTTGTGTTGGAGATTGAATTTTCTAAGGTATTTAGTCTTGTTGTGGCTTGCTCATACATGGGTAGTGTCATACCATGTACGTCTAGTTTGTCTGTGGCACAAATTTCCATTATTGGTTGCATTTCTTTTTTAAACATTGTTTCATTGAATTTGAAACAGCTTGCAAGAGTTGGCATTAAGGCCATACAATTGACATTTTTGTGCACTAATTGTTCATCAGTAGCACATGTGTTATCGCCATGAAGTGCATGAATGTGTCGGTTTTTCATTATTGCTTGTGCTTCTTGAGATAGTACACCAACTCTAATACTTTTTAAAATGTTGGCGTAAGTGAGATCTGCAGATTGCTGCATGTTTTCTGTTAATTCTCTGTATTGGAAATGTTGCCAAAGGTTGACATTCCCTATGCTGGCAACAGTTTTACGGCAGAGTTTGTGTCCTAAGGTTTTAAAAATAGGTTCATCTTTCACTGGTGTCAATTGTAGAAGATCTCCGAAAACGATACTGTGTTTCCATGCAAAGAGTTCTTCGTAGTTTGTTTTAAGTACTTCTTGCAATCTGAGGTGAATCAAAGCCAACATTAGGTTGGAGACCATGCTCACTTCATCTATTAGTAGCATTTTCATTTGTTTTAATACTCTGCGTAGTTCCATTGCAGCTTCTGCAGAAGGTTTGTAATAGTCTAATTTGTTTTGGTGTTCTACTAGAAAGAGTAGTAATCAGTGTAAAGTGACACCGCCTATGTTGAAGGCAGCTAAACCTGTGGGGGCAGTTACAACAGCTGACAGTTTGTTTGTCAATTGTTGAAGGAACTTGCTGATGATTTTGATTAAGAATGTTTTTGTGACACAGCTTCACCACTGACGTAAATCAGTATAGGTTTGTAATTTTGGCAGGTACATTCTTCATTTTTGTGTTGTACACCATGTGCAATTTGTTTTATTACTTCTTCAAAAATGGTGCGCTGATCTTTGTTAAGTTTTGCTTGTAGTACAGTTAAGTCTTCTAGATCCTCTTCATAGTGACACATGGTGTTTTCCACTTCTGTCATAGCAATTCTGCCTCATTTGCTATTAGTGGCTGTCCTAGTGGTTCTTGGCTTCCTGTTACAGAAGGTTGACTACTGTTGGAAGTGTCCTTATCTAGTTGGGCCTGAAGTAGTTCTTCGTGTTGCTGTTCATTGTGCAGCATTGTTTTGTACTGCGTAAAGTTCACATCAGTGATCGCGCTTTCATTTGCTTTGAAAGCATCTTCATAGCAGTCAGTTATCTAGTATCTCTTCCTCTTTTCTCCATGGTTTAAAAAGTTGTAGCAGAGACATGTAATATAGTTCTTTCTGTTGAGGAATTTTTAATGACAATTTGACATGATTAATTAAGCTTCGTTTGGTAAGTTTCACTAAGCTGTTTTCACAATCTGTCACTCTATATCTACCTTTGCTTTCATCGAGTTTTATATTATTTTTGTATGCAAAGTTTTGAGCTATGTGGTATAGACACATGCTTTCCAAAGTGCTACTCCTGTTCGGATAGTATCTGTCCAGTAAATTGTTTAAAATGTCTTGGCTGTTGGGATCATTTCTGGCAATTGTTTCTATGTCCTCATATGATTTCAGAACTATTTTTATAGATTTAGCAGAACCAAGACTTAGCCATACTATGTTGTCTGATTTGCCATACAAAGCAGTAGCGGTTAAACGATCTGCCGCTTCATAGGCACCACATTCTCTATGAGAGAGCATTTTTATGCCTAGGCTGTACAATTTCTGAGATAGTGTTTTGTCTGATAGGCCATTCCAGAGTTCTTGAAGCTCTGTTTTTTCTGCTTTTGTTAAGTAGGCTGTAACATATTGTGCAACTGCAGTGGAATTGTCTGCAATGTACTGCACATCTATGTTTGCATTCCATAAGAGGGCAATGATTGCATTGTAATCATTGATATATTTTGATTCTTCTGTTCTTTTTATGTAATACGTGTTCTTAGGTGATTTACCTTTAACACTATGTCGAACTGAAGACATGAAGGTGTTCACTTCACCTGTTTCTGTAACTGGTCTAGGGAAACCAAAGTGGCATTTGGTGTAGTATTTCCCTTTGCTTTTGTATTTGCAACGACAATATTTGCCACATTTGTGTCTTTGAAATTGTAAAATCTGTCCATGTAGGTCACTATGTGTCCGTTGTGAAGGGATTTCACAAGTGACATATTTTTGGATGAACTGCAAAACAGTGGCATCACTGTCGTGACCAAATTTAGATGCACCTTTGATCCATAAAAGCATGTGAATATGTGGTGCTCCTCTCGCTTGGTATTCTTTTCTCCAAAAGAAGTGTTGCACTTCTCCGAGGGGAGGAACAGTTTTATTACAAATAAAGTGTAGCATAGCAATGAAACGATGATGGAAATATCTTGATACGTTAACTGGATCTAGAGAGCAAAGTTCTCCAGGTGTTAATATATCTATGTTGGTTTTGCTGTTGTTTGTCTAAATCTGGGATCTTGAGAATGCATACGTAATGAGCAGTATTCTGATGCTGTAATCCGAGTGGGTCTATCATCGTATCTTCCGCCTTTGCCAGTAGGAAATAGCAGTGGAAAAGCATGTGCTTCTATACTTTTTTCCCATGTGCTCATTGGTGACCTTTTGGTTTGTTGCATTTGGTAAGTTTCTAGTGCATCATCTATGCTTTCACTGGAATGCAATGGATGAATTGTGTAATGGTCTAAAAGAGTGGATACTGCAGCAGGATCCAGAAGTTCAAATTGACGAGTTTCTGATGACTCTTGAATTATTTCAATTGTTTCCCTTAAGATTTCTTCAATATTTATTTCTTTGTAGTATTCGTTATTGCCTTTCAGATATTGCAAGGCTTGTCTAACTTTATGTAAGTCCACCAGTTGTTACCAAATTTATTTTTTCTTTTGTTGGTACACCATTTACTAAGACAATTAAAGAATTCTCTATTGGATGTTGCACTCCTAGAGTGTGTACATTTTCTGTCAGATCTAATGGCAAATAAACTACTTTGCCACAAATGCTTTTCACCAATTCAGAGGGAGGTAATTTTGCTGTTTTTGGTTCAAGGCGTATTATTGCTTGAAATGGGTGAACTGTTTGAATTATGATGCTCTCATACACATGGAGTTGTTGCAGGGGTTTTGGATGTGGGAATAATTCTAAATTATTTGTGATAGCACGTGGAGGAGTTTGGTTGTTGTTCAGTTTTATAGTGCAGTAACTGCAACATATTAGGGGTTCACTTATTTGGTATTTGTTTTCTGCTAAAAGGTAGAGAGCTAATTCAAACCATTTGGAATCTTCATTGTCTTCTATTTTGTATGTAACATGTATAGTTTTTGTGTTCCTTTTGTAAAACATTCTGCGGCAACAAACACACACATGGTTTGGTACTTCAGCTGATGCCCTTTTAAATTTTAGTATTTCCTTTTTAAATGTAATAGAAGGTTGCTATGTGCAGAACTGTTGCTAGTCTGTTCTAAAACTATTGTATTTTCTAAGTGGCTTTCACTTCCAAAATATCTTCTCTGGATACGGTCGATTTCTTCTTGTAGGTATTTGGGTGCACCATGTAGAAGAGTGTTATTTAAATTGGCTAATTCTAAAGCTGAACTTTTAGCATAGTACAGTTTATATACTAGATTTCTTACATTTGAATGATGTATTGATATACTTTTGATATCATGGAAGGTGCTTTTGCAAATAGGTCCTAAAATGCAGGCTAATGAATGTCCTTGTAGTCCTGTGTATTTGCGCACTGGACAGATATCCATATTTTGCAGCAGTTTTATTTTGATTTTGTCTTTACCTTTCATAAACTGATTGAGGAACTGACGTAAAGATTTGAAAGATTTGTTAGGAATGTCACACATTGACTTGCACGGCCATTTGTATACTGGACGGTCTGGTTCATCCAATGGAGAGGTAATTCTGAGTTTTCAGGGGATACTTTTGTAAGCAGCGTTTCTTGTTCCATGATGGTATTATTGATTTTTTCATACCCTCGTCCACTGCTATGGATGGCAATTGTGTTTGTTAGATTTTGTTTGTATGCTTCTTCATTAGAATATGGTTCTGTGGTTGTTGTGTGACTCCATTCACCTCCACAAATATTAAATAAGTTATTTATGTTGACATTCTGTTTATTCATAAGTTTCTTTTGTAGTTTACACTTAGTTTTGTCAGTGGTTTCATCCTATTTAACACTAAAATAAATAACTTCCTTTTGAGAAGGATTGCACTGTCTACGAGAGCTTGTAGGATACATTTTCTATGGTAGGTTTTAAGGTTTGAGGATGATTTTGGTCCTCTTCTTATTAGATTCTGAAGGACTCTGTGGCGAAACATTTTTGCTAAAATACTTTTTTTTACTATGGGTTCTTGTTACTATATCAGGATTAATAGGAGCATTGTTAGCAGTACTGGTAGCTGATTTTTTGTAAAGCATTTTCTGTTTCGTGCCACATTTTGATAGAGGAGCCACAGTTTCGGTAGTTTAAGCTTCCTTTGTTTCGCTAAACAACTGTATTAGCTGTTTTGTTCCAACGTTCTCTACAAACTCTGCTACAGATGGATGCTTACTTTGGGCAGTTTTATTTTCATTCGCTCTATTTCTGCGTTCCTTTCTATGGACTTGCTTTTTGGTAGGCATTCTTTGGGGTCTGTTGAAAAAAAAGAAGGCATGGTTTGGTCTGTTGTACAATGTATGTGTGTTGTGTGCATGAGTTTGATGGGGAAGCTGTTTGTGGTGGTGTGTGAATGTGCATTGAGCAGTTACAATGAGTTGGGAAGGCTATTTTTCTGTTTGTATACTACTACAGTGTGCTTCAGATGAGAGTACAAAGTGAGCTAGTGGTGAGGAGAAGCATTAATAGTAAACGTAATGGTATAAAATTAAAACAGCTATTTGTTTTCTAATACTAACATTGTAAGGCTTCTGTATGTTATTTCAGTTCCAAACACACAGGGATTTGTGAACCATTCTGCCTGTTATTCTTTCTTTAATGAATGGGGATTTGTGGGTAAAATGGTTCAGAAATCAATGTTTGTTTTGGTGCGCAAATTACATAAATAACCCACAGAGTCTCTTTGAGGAACAGTAAGAATATAAAGGTAGTACTGTACTTACTTTTCTTTACAGAATGACCAGGTTTCTTCGGATATGTCGTTTGCAGTGTAGATGCTGTTGATTTTCAGAAGAGAAGTCTTCACTGCATTTGTAAAAAGAAGAAGTTAGTAACTTTGTGTGTTTAAAGCAGTGATGTTACTGTACACGTTAATTTTGCATCTTTCATCAGAGTATTCTCCTTTGATATCTCAACACAGTGCATGTGTGCATTTCACTTCACTATGTGCTACCTTTGTATGTTATTTGCAGTATGTTAGTTGAACCTGGTTTGCAAATTAGTAAAATGTTTTGTTTATGAAAATGCCTTGTTTTTTTTAAGCGGTGTTGTCATAGCAGAGAGGTTTGTAAGTGATAGGTTATTATAGTAGATGGGAAAAATGTCACTACTTTCATATTCGAAGTACGAATCCGGAACATCGGGAGACCCTCAGAGGGAGATGTCACCACAGCAATCGGGAACGTTTATTTTTCTCATACGATCGCATTGGAAGTAGCATTAATTTAGGCGGTACACAGTAAAGAATTGTGACATTTTCTAATGGAAAATCGAGTTTAGCGCTAAATAGGGAAGGTTGTTACGTATGTATAGGTTATGCGGGAGAGAGTAAGAAGTAGTGCAGTTTGTCAATGAAAAATCAGAAGTCTTGCACTTAAAGGGGGAGCGTTGGTATGCACTGGCTATGCAGAATTAGTGGCATTAATTTGTTTAAATGAAATTATAAGGGTTGCACATGTTCTCTGATTAAAATATTCATACCTCTACTTTGTACTCATGCATGTGCGCATGCATGGAGCTGTACGTAGAAATCTGCGACACTTGCACAGTAGTTTTTGAAGTAGGTGCTTTGCAATGAAATGCAACTTACATTCAGAGTTATCAATAGTACATTTGAAGTGCGAAATTTTAATGACGGAGTTAGATGTAGAGATGTTGAATGTGATTGGTGGATGATTGTGTGACTGCCTAGCTGTGTCCAATGAGGGAATGGATTTGCGAGTGACGTGGAAAGGGTAGAAGGACTCACTGAGAGTTATGTGACGCACGTAGACAGCGCTGCCACATACAGGGATCTACAGCAAATCCAGCATGGAAAGGGGACTGTAGGCATCAGCCAATCAGATGGTCAAATTGTTGTTTTGTGTCGAAAGACGGTGCGTGTACTGAAGATGGCAGAGGTGGAGACAGTCAGGGTTTTGGTGCTTGGAGATATTTTTGTCCATGGTTTACAGCACTAATCCGAAAGTAGGCATGCGGCACACAATTTCAATGTGAGAGGAGTGGAGGTGGTGTGGAGTGTTGAGACTGATCGCAGTGTTGCAGCAATTCTCCAAGTTTGCAGAGAAATGCGTAGGATGACCAGTCCCCATGTGGTACTTTTGCACTACGGTGCTTGCCATTTGGGCTATGCGAGTTCACGTACTTTGTTGGAAGATTTGGAACAGTTGGTGCAAGCAGTCATTAACATCTTTCCAACTGCGAAAGTAATTTTTTCTGGCTTACTCCCTAGAGGAAAATGGGACAACAGTTCTGTTTTCTGTCCTGATCAAAGTATTGGGAGGTGCAACATCAATAGCGGCATGCATGCTTTCATGTTACGAGCTGGTATGTTTTTCTGCAGCCACAAGAACATTGTTCCCAGTAATGCAGCTTATTTTGAAGTAGATGGTGTTGCGTTATCTTCTTTGGGAAATGCTATGTTCTTTTGGAATCTAAGGCTTGCTTTGGAGAAGGTTCTGTAATGATTGTAGGAGTAAAGTAAGAAGAAAAAAATCAAAAAAACAACAAAATAACAGGTGTCTGTAAGGCATCTGCCCAAAAAACAAACAAAAAAACGGCTCTTTTCAGAGCCCACCTTAAAGGGGAAAAGGGGAATAATATTTAAATGTACAGTCGTCACGCTCTGATCCTCTACGTGTCCGCAGACATGGCAGTAGTCTGCAGGCAGCGCGTATTACCAACGGGGATTCTGGGGTGGAGACGCATGCAAATGAGAATGTGCGAAGGTAGGGATTGGTCAGTAAAATTCAGTGGGTGTGTTCTGTACGGAGAAATTTAGTGAGAACGTCTTTTCCCTGACAGGAGATCAGACAGCCATGACTCTGTGTGCTCGAAAACAGAATATCTGGATTTTGGGAGACTCATGGATACATTGGTTGAAGGTGCATGCAGAAAGTTGCGGTCTATCTGCAGATCTTGGATTTCCTCATGTGGAAGTGCACTGGCATGGAGTGCGTGGAATGAAGTGGCTGGACTTGGTACCTCACTGTGCTACTTTAGAGACAGAGCGTCACCCTGATATAATTATCATTCATTGCGGAGGAAACAGTTTAGGCCATGTCTCTGGAATTTCTTTGAAATTTGCAATGAAGGAAGGACTTGCGAAGGTCATAGACATGTTGCCAAATTGCCAAATAGTTTTTTCCCGTATTGCACAAAGACAAATATGGCTGCGTTCTTCTGCATTTGGTCCACAAATGGAGAAAGCGAGGCGCAATGTCAATTATGCTGTTTGTGCCTTTCTAAGAGATGTTGGCATGTCCTCATTCCACAATGAAACCATTTTGTTTCGCAGCACTTTCATTTTTCGCAGAGATGTAGTCCATCTCACATATGCTGGCTATCAGATTTTTCTTCGCAATGTACAAAATGCATTGCAACCTTTTTTGGATTCATAGTCACCTATTTGGCAATCCGTTTTTTCGAATCCACAGTTTTTGAAACACACAAAACACCACGAAAGGCTCTTTTCAGAGCACCACTTACTCCCAGCAAAAAGTGCATTGGTTTTGCTCTGCTTGCACCCTCCATTTTTGTGCGCCCTACGACTGTCCGCTGACTTTTTGAAAAATGCGCAGGGGCCTACACCGGTCACTTGAAAGTTCCATTGTTAAACTGAGAAAGGCGGCTATGAAAAGAGCCTTTTTTGTAATTTTTGTTTTCCAGTTTATTGCTTTTCAGCACACGACACACTAGGAGAGGAGAGCAAAGGAGGGTAAGGAAGGGACACCAACCATGGGGATAAGAAAGGGTAGGTGGAGAGAGAAAGATGTAGGGTGGGCTTTACTTAGGTAGGGAGCAGTTCTTCTGGTGCTCCGTGACCATAGTCTCAAAAGCACTTCGAAGACTCTTCCCCCCTGCAGAGTACTGTGTTGCAGTACATACACAATATTGTGACCCTCGCAAGGTAAGGGTCAACAGCATCGCGAATGGCCTGTGAAGCAGCTGGAGGGATGCGCTCCCCCACAGGAGTGTCTCTTGTGGTGAGAGGATCTGACACAGAGGATGCTGTGGAGGAACTCAATCTACTACGTTCTTCACATGGCACCACCTTGCGAATGTCCGCACTGTGGTACGAAGTTAGGCGTGGCTTCATGGTTGTTCTACCAAAGCTGTACGCACCAGGTCTCCCGCGACTCATCACCAAATTGCACTTACACATGACCTGGTTCGCATGTGCTTTTGGTACGTTCCCAAAAACGGTAAACAACCGCCACACCCACGACTCCTGGCGAGTGGGTGTAGTGCGGAGTTCCTCCACCTCATTCTCTTCTTCCTGTTCTTCCTCGCTCTCTACATCCTCACCCGTATTTCCCTCTGCAGGCCCTTGCGGAGGTGGTGGCGGTAGAGGGTTTGGGGGTGGTGCTGAGGCTAATGAAGCAACAGCAGCTATGGATGCCATAAGGATTAGTCGGCTTATGTTTGCTACAGCAGTAAAGGCAGCACAACTCAATCTGCTATAGCCAGAAGCACAATGAAGATGAGCTCGGGGGTGTGGCCATTGATAGGGGTGGAGGGGTGCGGCTCGTGACCATATCGATCAATCAAAAGCATTGCAAAAATTCTAAACAATACTTTGAAAGGTAGGGCCATTGTATGGGACATGTGAAATGGTGATTTTATACTGTAAAATAATTTCCTATGTTTGTATAAGTTCTTTTGAAATGTTGCGGAAGCAGACAAATTGTGCAAATTAGTCCACACGCTCAGCGTGGG
Source organism: Ambystoma mexicanum (assembly GCF_040938575.1). Classification (NCBI taxonomy): domain Eukaryota; kingdom Metazoa; phylum Chordata; class Amphibia; order Caudata; family Ambystomatidae; genus Ambystoma; species Ambystoma mexicanum. The sequence goes on along the minus strand of NC_090935.1, from coordinate 667,392,263 downwards.
TACAGTCACATGATGACGTCGTGAGCACATCCACGAAGGAAATGGCTGCCGCTGGACACCAAATGCAGAGTAACGGACGTGCGCATGCGCGTGGGAGTTCTACGGACAGTGTTCGGTTCCTGAAACTAATTAAAAGTGCGACACAAGTGAGACAGACAGTTAGGCACAGGTGCGATGTTCGCAGTACTTATGGGTGTGGTGCGCATGTGCGTAGATGTTCTGCTGACTGCATGGCCAGGTGCAGTGTCCTTAGGACACCTCCATTTTGTTTGACTACGGATATGCCCGACACCGCGCCTGTTCTACGGACAGTTCCATCTTGGCTGCGGACGGTACGGATAGGTATACTGTCCTTAGGACACTCCCATTTTGTTCATTTACAGACATCCTGGACACCTGGTGTGTTCTAAGAACATGTTTTATCTTGGTTGTGACCAGTACGGAGAGGTCTAATGTCCTTAGGACGCCCCCATTCTGTCCATTTATTGAGAACCTGGGCACCTGGTGCGTTATAACATTAGTTCCAAATTGGTAGCGATTGCTACGGGTAGGTGTATTGCCCCTAGAACATCCATACTACATTGATTACGGCCAGCCTCACAGGCGCGCTGTCCGCGGACATTTTAAACCTTTTTAAAAAACATTTTTGCCTCAAACAATTCCACTACAACTAACATAAAAAAATGTTCAATACACACACATACACACGTCAATCAAGAGAAATACAGGGGGAAGCAGAAACTGAAACGGACATAGGGGAATTAGGGTTTAACACGGGCTGGTTGTGAGGGGATGAATTGTGAGGGGATGAAGGGATGGATGTTTCATCAAAACTTTTATTTTCTTCTTGAAGGTTTTGGGATGGTTCACTAGGAAATGTAGAAGGGGGCAGGTACAGGTGGGACAGTGATATCGTATTTTTCCTCTCACATATTCCTCCACAAATTGTCTTAAACTGTTAAAATTGTCATTTAGTATGTCCATTTTCACTTCTATCCATTTCAGCCTGTCTTGCTCTGTGTCCTTTGTTGGAGTTTCTTCTTTCTTTACCTGGTCGATTAAAAATAAATATATGCATGTTAAATGCCCATAAAATACTGACCATTAATTTCCTTATGCAGAGTAGTGTTTACCATTATTATCGCTATCTTCTGACATTTCCGGAAAATTCTCCTCCAGCTACTGCAAAGTACTGCACATTTCTGTGTCAAAACAACAGAAATACATTTGTTCTGCCCCTCATGCAAAAAAAGTACACACACACATATTTATATATATATCAGTGATGTCATCAATGACATTTGTGATGCCATCTTTCATGTCCTAGGTGTTGGTGTTAGCAGTGCACAGTGGTACGGGCAGTTATGGTTGCTTAGCCTACCATAACTGGATAACTGGTGAATTTCAGGGGTTTTTCGGTTTTACTTTGAACCATAATGTCACGTTTATAAAGTTTTTTTAGTGAATTTCACAGGTTTTTAGTAGCGCAACTTAACCATAACGTCCCCTTAAAGTTTTTTTTGGGTGAGTGTATATATATATATATATATATATATATATGTATATTTTAACACGCCATACACATACAATTGGTTATTCAAGAACATAGAAAAGAAACAACTTCACCGTCAATGCTGCTGCAGAAGACACCTTATTCTTGGCTACTATGACATTGCTTAGTCCCAGAGCAGGTAGGCGAAAAGATCACATGCAATAACGGGATCTGGAGCGGAGCGTCCTCCCAACCAGCGAGTCTACATCGCCTGGGGATCCAAGTTCTGGCTGCCTTTTCAGCTTACAAGCCTCTTCTCTTTATGGGGGCTTTTCCCTGCCTCTTTTAGTTATGGCTGCCCTCGGCCAAAGAGGAGATCACAAGTAAAAGTAGCCAAGAGTGGAAAAATCATCCAGAAGTGGAAAAACCCAGCTCTCCTATTCTTGCATTAATTCCCAGGACCCCTTAACACTACACCTGCATTGCGCTCCGACTCCCTCTTTCAGTTCGTCCTTAAACGGACAATACCATAACTATTCTCCACAGTAAATCCATTCTGCAACAATAGTTACACACCTTGGTTTACCTCTGCTACCAAGCTGCATGTCTACTCTGCTGAGCTTGCAAAGCCTACAAAAAACATAGGCGTTATTATAATGGTGGAAATTGAATGTCCAAGATCGCCGCGCACCAGCTCCTTGTTGTTTTAGCGCATAAGCATTACACTCCGCCCCTTGGACAATCACTTTACATAATTTGCAGGAGGAAGATCAGGAGGCACCCATAACCGTTTAATCATACCCCACAAATGTGGGATACAAGAAGCGCAACAACAAAGACTTAGTATTAAGATAGAGGCACCAAAAATCCACCCAAGTGCCGTCTGCAGGGCTTCCGGAACCCATGCAAACAACTCCTCCCACCAACTTCCAGCCCTACTTTGTGTGACCCGGGCTTCCAATTCTTGCAGTGTTTTAACATGCTTTTTCGATAGATCGAGAATGGTCTCATAAATAAAAACAACCCATGCCTTGCATTGCTTCACAACCCAAATGTTTCAAGAACAAAAATCTATTTCCACTATGTTTTACAAAATAGCTTTCCGAAAATGTCTATTATCTAAAAACAGCTCAGTTAAAGACCCTTTATTACAAGGCATGCTAGCTTAATCATAGTTTTATAACCCCAAGCTGCTAAACCCCAAATTCCAATTATAGAAATCGCTAATGCACCTCCGAATTAGTCGGCCGAAATGGCACTATAGGAGGGAGCACGTATAGATCGCCTAACCGCTGGTTGCAAAGGGAACATCATTAAACAAAGACTAATCAAGGCACACGGGGCACCCCAAATGTTAGCAGGAATATAAGAGTATGTAAAGTTAGCACAGGAAAATAACCAATCTGGGGGAAGATTTACATGGTTCAGAGGACTAGTAGTTGAAACAGTAAAATTACATAGCATATTATTTGATACATCAACACACTCATTCGGGGTTCTTGCACACAAGCGCTGTTCAAAATCAGTTTGCTTCTCCCCTATTTTCAAACTCATCTGTTGACTTTTTCCAATATGGGAAGGATCGCAAGTCATTTGATAACACACATCTGCAGGACCAATGTCATGTTAAGAATGTGAGTCCTGTTTTTCCATCTGTGGGATGTTTCCACACAGAATTTGTAGTACTCATAACACAAAAATAAGATTCAGAACATCCGAATCCTCCAACAAGGAATCATTCTGTAACACTCCGAATAACACTTGTAAGACCGGGGCGGGTGTTGGAATGGCTGCCAGACATGTTGTAATCAAGTTTGCAGAATTCTGCACATCTGCCAAACAGAAATGCAAAATATTCAAGACATGCCGGACCAAATATACCCAAATGTTTTCCGGTTGCTTAACAAAGGCTGAATATCCATGATGCGAAAAAGACGTTGAAATTCCAGAAGGTAGAGAAAGTAGCATGTGTTGTTGCTGCCCCCTTCGTTTCCTTAATGCACCCGATAGGCTGCCACAGAGGCATCGTCTGGAGAGAAACTCATAGCAAGTATATCAGTTCTCCTGCATATCCCTGAATTCAGCGGGAGAATATAGATCTTTGCCACATCCTCCGACATGTCCCCGGACCCTCCCGAAAACACTCCACTGTGCCGCACACAGGCACTCAGCATACTCAGGATCTAGAACAACATAATTCAAAAGACAGAGTATCAGCGGGGTACATCATTCACGTAGATTAACATTGGTCAGCAGGGACATGAGACCATTTTCTTTTCCCTGGTTCTAATACAAGCACCATCTGATCATCACCGGCTGCAATTACATTTGCCAGAGAAGGTGGGCCATTAGGCTTTTCAATACATACTTTAGCACCCCGGATCATTGCATCTGAAGAGCTAAAACCTTTATCCCCACGAATAGTTCATTGTGGGAGGCTCTCCTTTCTGTACTGTAGGTAATTTGACAGGTACCAGTATTAATTAGGCCACTCGATCCCCTTTATGTATAGGTAGCATATTGCGCTACTGTTAATGAGAATAACTTTAATCACACCTTATGCCTGAATGCCTTTTAGGGCCAATCACGATCTAAGGGCAATTAATCCCATATATTCAGACAGAATTCGTACCCCAATGCCGGTATCAATCATAGCAATGCATCTTGGTTCAAGACAAATCTCTTCCCTTGCATGCAAAGCCACTCCAACACACTCGGAAGTGGCACGGTAAGGCACTAAGGCGCCAGGAGATATTTCCCAGTAGAGTAAAAAGTTTCCATTGCTCTATTTGGTCTTATTTGCAGGGCTGGCATCAACATGCGCATCAACTGAGAGTCACTGTTCACAATGGGACGGTTATTCGGAATCTGCACAGCTTCTTGCACCCGTTCTCGCCATCCCCTCAAAGTACCATCACCTGTTTTGCATAACTGTGCTTTCAACAGCCCATTCATTCTTTCAATCAAACCTGAAGCTTCCGGGTGGTAGGGGATGTGAAAAATCCTTTCAATTACTTTTTCCTCACAGTAACCTAACACCACCCTTCCTTTAAAATGGGATGGGAGCCATTGTCGCTCAGAATTTGTAATGGAACACCATGGTACATGGATACTTGGTCCAGCAATTTAATCATGTTCAATTGAGTCGCTCTTTTACATGGCAATACCATCAAGTAACCAGAATACCTATCTACGATGGTGTATGCATATTGACATCCCCTACTAATGGGTATGGGACCAATATAATCAATTTCCCAAATGTGTTCAGGTAATTTCCCTCTCTTCAACGTGCCATGAACTAGCTCTCTGTTTTTGGTGTTGACACATAGGACATTGTAGGATAATTGTCTTGACAAGTTCTAAAGGAATACTAATTCCTCTGTCTTGCACCCATCTGATAGTAGCCTTCTCCCCGAGATGTCCACTCTTCTGGTGGGCCCATTTTGCAATCCCTTCCAAATCCTTCTCCTCAGCTGTCGAGTCCATGCTTGCAATTTTTGCATGTTCGTCTGCACCAGAACTGAACCATCGTTCCAATGAGACTGTTGCACAATGGGCATCCACATGATATACAGTTACCGTTGTATGCGTTAGCATTTCAGCAATGTCTTGCCACAATTATTTTCCACATTTCTTTAGCGTTGATTTTCCACCCATTCTTTTGTCAAGTAGGCAGCTACACTACCAGCACGGTCTTGTATGTACCATTTCCATTTAATGATACTGGCCTCTTGGGCATGACCTATTCAATGTGTTTTAGGGGAACTTAATACCCATTGCATAATCAGTATTTCAGGTTGGATCAGTACATCATATCCTATCGTCATATGTTCGGTATTTATTAGTGCCCAATAGCATGCTAATGGTTGTTTATCAAATGGAGTAAATCGGTCGGCAACATCAGGAAACTTTCGACTCCAAAATCCCAACAGCACACGTTTTCGATCCTGTTTCTACCATAAACTCCAATTGGCATATGCATCATGTACAGATACCCTCAACTCCACTTCTGCCCCTTAATGGCCATAAATCAAGTACTTTTTGGGTGGTATCCTTGGCCAGTTGGAACGCTTTTTCTTGCTCCTCACCTCATTCAAATTTGAATGTTTTACGTGTCACTTTGTAAAGGGGCGCCAAAATCTGTCCCAAATGGGGGATATGTTGGCTCCAGAATCCAAACAGTCCAATGAACTGTTGAGTCTGTTTTTTCGTTATCTGAGCTGTAAACTCGAGAATTCGTTGTTTGGCTTTTGGCACCTTTTCAATGTGTCCATTATGTCTCTGCCAGACCTTGCGTTTTGGCGTCATTAATTTCCCACCCCTCCTTATGTAGACCATCTCTGATCAGTTCCAAGTGTACTCTGACACTATTTTCATCTTTGCCTTGAAACAAAATATCATCAATGTAATCTACAATTTGTACATCCGGTTTACATGGAATTTTATCTAAATGCTCTGCCACCAGCCGGTGACAGATCGTTGGACTATGCATGTAGCCCATTGGTAGATGTTTAAACGTATACTGCCTTCCATTCCAGGAAAATGAGAACTGTTCTTGGCATTCATCTGCAATAGGGACAGTGAAGAAAGCATTTGCCAAATCTAACACCGCATACCACATGCCTTCAAATGTCTGTATATTTTCCACCAAAGTTACTGTATTTGGTACTGCTGGTACTAGTGGAGGGGTATATTTATTTAATTCGCGATAATCCACTGTCATCCTGTAGCTACAATCTCGTGTTTTAATAGGCCAAATCGGATTGTTCCAAGCCGTGGTTACAGAAAGTAACACACCGGCTTCCACGTATCCTTTGATTGTTTCAAAGATTTCTTTTTGGCCCCGGGAATTCGGTATTGTTTGTTTATTTTATTTATATAGCGCGCCTGACCCAGGGGTATCTGGGCGCTTAAAATAAGGATTGCGGTTTCAGATAAACAGAAATAGAGATATGTACAGATATTACAAGAAATACAGATATGTACAGATATACAGATATTGCAAGCATACAGGATATTGGTATAAGTGATACACAGAGGAGCGTAAGACATACAGTGGCATGTAGTGTATAACAGAAAGAAGAATTGCATACATGTGAAGGAATATGAGCGTAAATGTGCAGGGTGGGTGCAGGACTGTAAAGTTCAGTTTTGTTGAGTAGCCATGTGATGACGTGACTTCTGAATTTTTTTCGAAGGTTTGAATAGATATGATGTCCTGTGGAAGTGTGTTCCATAATTGGGCGGCTAGAACCAGGAAACTAGTTCCGCCAGCCCTTTTAAGGTTGTATCTGGGCACCACAAGGCAGGAGGTGTTGGTAGATCTTGTAGTTCTAACTGACAGCTTTGGGGTAAATTTGTCAGTGAGATATGGTGGGGCACAGTGGTTCAAAGCTTTGTGGGTAAGGCAGAGAGTTTTAAGGTCAATTGAATCTTGTATGGAGAGCTATTGTTTCATAGACACTCTTTTATAGTAGCTATCGGAACCTGCATGGGGGCATATTTAACTGTCCAACTACGGGTGTGCAAGTGAAAGCACTTACCCCAAATTGGTATAATTTACCTCCCAATCCTAGGGTTATACCTTCTAGATATTATTGAATATCTAATTCAATAATGTATTCAGGAAGGGGAACACAATAATTGATAAGTGTCTTTTTTCAAACTGATTTTCATATCAACCTTTGTTTGGACTGCAGGGGTCTCCTTGCCCCCCAATGCTGTAATCATAAAATGCCTTCCTTTGAATCTGGAGGGAATCCCGTGTATCAAGGAGACCTGCGCCCACTATCAAGTAAGGGTTGAACCTCTGGAATGTTTCCCGATTGCCAAAATAATTTCACTTTTACATGAGGTTGTGTGTCCACCTTAATATGGGCTGTAACCAGAGTTTGACCCCCATCCTATTCGTACTTGAGTGCAGGTATTTGGATTCGCTTTCCACCATTGCACTCACCATCTTCCTTAAGTCTGCGTAAGTCGGTTGAGAAGTGGTGGATTCAGCAGCACTCTCCACATCTCACTTATCTGGGGGTGGTCCAAATGAATCCTCCTCCCTTTTTGGTTTAAGTATGTCCTGTTATACTTGTTTGTAACGTTCTTTCCCATCCAAATCCCTTTTTTTATACAATTGATACATTTCCCGTGTTTCTATCCCATCGATATCCCACCACGGTACTCCATCTTTCAAAAGGGCTAGAAACATATCTTTTCTGGATACGCGAGAGTCTCGACTATCAAACCGGTTGGCAGGAGTGCGCCTTTCACTACGCCCCTCCCTCTCTCGCTACTTTGTCCGTTCCTCAGGTTTTTCCCATTAGCCTAGGTCTGCCAATTGCCTAATAGGATCCACCACCTCATCCGTTACTTTGCCCGTCATTCCCACTAGCAGAGTAATCATAGCATTTTTATATGCTGGAGGGGCCATTCGAATAAGATTATTTTGGGCAGATACCGATAAATTTACCAACCCCATGTGTTCGGGAGTTTCTACATGAATGACTTCTTTCATAGCATGTTCCCTTAACCTCTGAATGGCCACTTTTGGTGTGTACAATTTTTTCCTCTTCAGTTGCCCAATCTGACGTAATCAAATATTTGTGGTTACAACCCTGGGCTGCTAATTGCAATAGAGACACTTTCCCCTCATCTCTGTTGGCATCACAAGGAGGGCCTGCACGTAGTGTCTCTTGTATTGGGACTGCTTGTGTCAGGGGTAAGAACCTGGCGGAATCTGTAGCATCTATCAGGAATAATCTTCAAGTGCGGTCATATCCACCACTCCTCCTCCAGGATTCATAGGATGACGACCCATCCTTCTACGCACTACAGGCTTGGCCGTTGCCTCTTTACGGCCAGATTCCGGCTTGGATATCACTTCTGGCTCTGAACCACTTTCAGTACTAGTACTGTCAAATACATCTCCATCCCACTGATCTGGGTCACAATCCACCCCTGCAGAGGCAATCACAGTCGCCACCTTACAAGAGTTGATCCTCCCTCGTCTTTTCCGATATTTATAATGGGCAACTCTAACCGCCACTCGCTCAGCAACTGCCTAATATTTCTCTGCTTTATCATGATACAATTTCATTTGAAGTTGCTGCATCAGTGCAATCTGCTTTTCAGCTGCCACCTCCTTTTCTAATTTATCCAATTCCGTTTGCAGCTCTATATTCTGCTGATGCATTTTTTGAAAAGCATGCAACAGAATCCAACCCCTTCTTCCCAGAGCTGAGCAATTTTTCCCCTTTTTCCACCAGCGCTTGTAATAGGCAGTTTACCAGTTCATCCGGACCTGTCTCTCCTATGCTAATATCCCAGGTCTCATTCAACCCAGCACAACATGCCCATGTTTTTGGAACTTTATCGTATGGAATCTTAGTCCAACCTGGAATAGTTACCTTGGGACAGTTTCCTGCGGAACTTCCCTTTTTCCTAAATAGGGAACCCATGGTATTAAATGGATATTTCACTTCCCCTATGAACAATACCTTAACACACCTTAAAACATTATTTTGTCGTTCCGAGTCCAAAACACTTAAAATGTAGCTTAGTAGGGTTCCTTGGCATCAAAATCGGCACAAGAACCCTGCCCACAGCACCAAAATGTGTGCTTTTAACTGGCCATGTAGGGGAACACCTCTGACTTATTGGTCTCCGGCCCTTCTTGCACAATGAACTGTTGGACTCAGACAGGCAAGAAATTAGACGCATAGCCAATAACTGTAATTATAAAAAGGCTTGTTATAGGCTGCTTATTTTCCATACACAGGCATATAACACCCCATAAACATACACTTGGTTATACAAGAACATAGAAAAGAAACATCTTCACCGTCAATGCTGCTGCAGAAGATAACTTTATATCGGCAACTATGACACTGCTTAGTCCAAGAGCAGGTAGGCAAAGAGATCATTTGCAATAACGGGATCTGGAGAGTCCTTCCAACCAGCGAGACTACATCACCCGGGGATCCAAGTTCTGAATGCCTTTTCGGCTTACAAGCCTATTCTCTTTATGGGGGCTTTTCCCCGCCTCTTTTAGTTATGGCCGCCCTCGGCCGAAGAGCAGATCACAACTAAAAGTAGCCAAGAGTGGAAAGAACCAGCCAAAAGTGGAAAAAACCCAGCTCTCCTCTCCTTGCATTCATTCCCAGGACCCCTTACCACTGCACCTGCATTGCGCTCTGACTCCCTCTTTCAGTTCGTCCTTCAACGGACAATACCATAACTATTCTCCACAGTCCATTTGGCAACAATATTTACGTGACCTTGATTTGCCTCTGCTACGAAGATGCATGTCTACTCTGCTGTGCTCCCAAAGCCTGCTAAAAACATAGGCGTTATTATAATGGTGGAAAGTGAATCTCCAAGATGGCCGCGCACCAGTACCATGCTGTTTTAGCGCATAAGCATTACAGCGGTGAACCCAGTGCACTCAGACTTATGGATTTTGGCCTTATCTTGGACCGCCATGTATGGGGTGACCTCAAAGGACTTTGAAGACCGCTCCTCGGGCCGGGAGGCCCTCGACGAGGCATGACCCTGCTCGGAGCATGGGTCATAGGCCTTGTTCGAGTTAAGCCATGCTGCCAGCCTACTATGCCGGTCTTTCGTCCGTCTTCTTAGAGAAACCTTGGCATATCTCGCACTGTACCTCCTTATGGTACGGGTGTAGGCAATAGAGGCATTGTCGGTGCTGGTCTTCCACAAACACATTCCGTAGCCCGCATTTTGTGCAAGGCCTGAAGACGGACTGTCCCTCCTTCTCCTCCGTCATGTTTGGATGGCGTGATGTAGGCCCAAAATTGCCTTCTAGAATCTTCGATGTATCTTTGCCATTGAGGGGTGCGGAACTTCACCGACAACGGATCAGGAAAAGAGTACACAGGCTCTTTGGGACAAAAAATTGAACATTTCACATCGAAAAACTCGAGGACTCCCAACATTAAAGCATGCAGTAAAAATCTGAAGATGGCTGCCAGATGCAGGGCTTAGGCAGAGGACGTTAATTGGATGGGGACACTATGACCTAGAGGACAGTGATTGGTTTAGAGGAGAAATACAGTTTTAAAGTGAAAGTGAAACTCTTTCTTTTACCGAGGATTCCAAGCCTGACGACTGGGAATATTCATGAGCATGTGAATCCATGCCAGACCCCATGCTGGAGAATGAATACAGTCGTTACCACGCAGACATCGGCAAGGCCAATTCGCCAATAGAATCAGGTGTTGCTGCTGAGGTTGGGTTATGGTGGGTGGTGGTTGTCACTGGAGTTCATATTTAACTTAAGAGTTGCTTTGTGACATCATCATGTCGTGGCCTCCCGTTGGGTAGGTCACAGAGCAACTGACAGCAGTGTGACCAGAGGAAAAAAAACAGATACTTATGGGAGGAGTGGCTGGGTTTTGTATGGTTACAATGGAACAAGCAGCAGAAACTATGGGGGCATAGCCTCGGGTTGGGACCAGAAAAATACACTGTCATCACCTTATTGCGGAGGGCGCACTGATTATGCAGCGAGGTAAGGGGGGTGCAGAGAGGCTCCGTGGTGGGTGTTGGGATTCTGACATTGTGAGGATAGGGGATAAGGCTGCAGGGACTACAACTGTGTTTGTTAATTCTTAGTGTTTAAGCATACAGTAACAGGTTCAGGACTGTAATGCTTTTGCATAAAAATGAAGTATAAGAAACTCATTTGAATTGTAAAGTTTGATTCTGTAATGGGACCATAAAAAAGCACTTTTCCATTCAACACAATGCAAATTGTGCAGAAGCCCAATTATGCTGTTCTACAAATGCCCATTAAAAAGATATATTAAAATACTGCCTGTTCCTCACAGAGGAAGTTAAACACAAAAGGCCATCTGAGCGCCATGCAATGAAAATAAACAAATATGGGAGTTGTGCACCAGGCTTTAAAAGCAGAGTTTGCATAGTGCTGCCATTGTAAAGGTGTTTGCTTGATGCTCTGCATAGCCCATGCAAAACATCTTCTGAAGAGAATCATTTTGAGAAGGAAAACAGGTCAAACATTAGAAATAATAAAAAATCATGTAGTCAAATAAACAAACGAATTAATTGTATTCTATATGGAAATAAAATGCCATGGAACTTCAACATGAAAACCGCACACCACGTCTTCCGATCGACCCCAGAAATTAATGTCTACTCATGCACTGAAAAATAAAACCTCAGGTACGTCATGTAGAAAACTGAATACTGCTTTCCAAAAAAAGTAACACCTCTTCAACCTAAAACATCCATCTGACAACATCTGTCTGTACTTAGTACTAAAGAGCTCCACTACCAAATCACCGTCCCTTCCTCCACACACTTAGATCGATACAGAATGATCGAAAACCTCTGTGAACACCTCCACTTCTAACTACAGCATTTAAAGTAAGAGCACAGACCCACCTGTGTCACCCCTGTACCCAACGCCAAAGCACGGACTGCTCGAAAGTTCAACTAGGTAAGTTGGAATCGCGCAGTTTCTAAAATACACGAAAACACAAGTACCCACTACTGTTGCATTTAAAAAAAGGTGCCCTCCTTTATAGTCTTGAAATATCTGAAGGTTCATGTTAGAAGCACATATTCATACTTCAGCATCTGTGGAAAAAAAACATTTTAAGCAGTTGTTTGCTCCATCTACAGAGGCTTCAATTACTTAACTTGCAACCCATTTCCATATTGGAGCATTTGGGTTCAATCTGTTTATTTTCAGTCGAGAAAAAGAAAAAAACAAAAATCGACCAGTTGAGGCACTGCTGGGTTCAGCAGCACCAGTGATCGAAGTGCGGGAACGGTTGAGAGCGGTGTTCCACTACTTTTATTTTTTTTTCTGTTTACCATTCCTCTACTTTTATGCCAATATTCACCATTATACATAGAGGATTTGTCCATTCATGTCTCTGTGCAAGTATACAGTTGTAATAGGAGCCTTAGTTACTAGTCACTTAGACTATTGCAATGCCCCAGCCGCAAAACCTTGTCACATTTGCACTATACTTACACCTACCCTCTCTGCTGCCGAGACCACAGCTCCACTTCTTTTTAGGTGCACTTCTACCACTGAGCAGCACTACCAACAATCAGTTGCTAGCACGAATATTGTCTTACTGCTCAAAGAAGAAACAGATCATTGGTTGTAATCTGCGTGTGAACCTTTCCGAGAAGGAAGAAACAAAAAATTAAGAGCATTCTCTGCAAAAAGTGGCTATTGAATAGAGGAAATGATTTAATTGTACTGACATTGCAAGCTGTCTCTCTTTAAAATATTAGCATGCTCATTTCTAGCTATCACTTCTAGTATTATGATTGGTGTCATATTAAGAACATAACACTTGTCTTATTGAGCAAAACACATTATTCAAACATAGAATAACTATCAAAATTATTTTATGTTATCATTCCAAAATGGACAGTCTGGTACACTTCTATTGTACTCTTTTTCAATAAGCCTAGGACAGAGGTCTGTAACCTTGTGCTCACCAGATGTTCTGAAATGCAACTCCCATCAGCCCTTTCTAGCATAGTCTGGTGGTGGCTCATGTGAGTTTTAGTACAAAACATGAGTGCAGGAGCTCGTCTGCAAGCAGTGTACCCTTGAAGCAGTGCCACGGACTGTGTGCACACCGGATTCGATGGCTTCATGAGGAGACTTGGTGTAGTTGGTACCCAGACTGCTTCTATTTGAACTGCCTGCCCCTCCCTACAAAAGTTGCCAACTGCAACTCTCAACTGGTGCCGTGGGTGATCTTGGCGCCGCCACCCTTGGGGGGTGCTGCACTCACTTGGTGCTGTATGTAGATATCTGTGCGGCTGTCGGATCGGGCTGCGAACCCCCTTGCCTGGGGTCTTTACATCAATTGACTCTGCTGGGTTTCAACGTCTCTGAGAACCTTGCTCTCTTGCTATGGTGACGAATTGTGCACAGGTGCAAAGCGGGGTAAGAGCCCCAGGAGAGGCGATATTGCGACTATGCTCCAGGACCAGGACAAAACCAAGAATGCTATGTGGCTGTTGCCCTGGTGCATTTTGCTCAAGATGGAGGGGAAGACCTGGCCCTGCCTGCCACTAAGTTAGGTTTGGCCAACCTGCTATGGGAAAGGAAGCGCAAATTCCAAAACAGCATGGTCGACCTCTCCTCTAAAATTACTACACTGGACAAGCGAGTCGTGGAGGCGGAACATCGAATTGGAGAAATCGAGCATACCATCTGCAAACAGGCTCTGGAGTCCTCTGAAGCTTCCCAATGCTTATTGGACCTCAAATACAGATGCAAAGCTCTGAAACACAAACAGGAAGCCATCCAAAACTGTTCTTGATGGAATAATGGATGAGGCTTGTGCTGGTACGATTTATTTATTTAGACACAGGGACAAACAATGTTCTTTTGATCACAAAAGAACATACAATAGAAAAGAAATCAGATGTGAAGAAAAGCAGCGATCTTCTTACAATGGATTGAGTTTGAGCGACATTTTGACCAGGTTGTGGAGGGAAGTAAATGGAACAGTCAATCGAAGCCATCATTAAGCAAGACACAGACAACAGATTCAAAGTTCAAAATGAAATAGTTTATTAACTCAAATGTCAGCATGGTAGAAGCCCTAACTTGCCCTATGTTAAATTGGGATTTCCCTACCTGAACGAAACTAAGGAAAGTCTGAGTCAAAGAGTTCAACTTAAAGGTCGGTCTGTGTCCAAAATCTATCCTTGCCCTCACAACTAAAGCTAAACAATGTGTAGGGATGTCACTAATAAAAGAAATGGTGATCAACACAAAGTTCTGAGCATCTTCCAGCTCTTAGCATCCGTTTCAGAAGTCTCGAGTTGACCTTGCTTGAGTTCAAACAGTTCCACAAATCCTTGGGGTTCCTTTCCCCAGGTTCAAGGCAATACAGTTCAAAAGAAAAGTGGTCTTGAGTTTTCCAGCCTCAAGACAGCATTTGCAGTTGCAGTTCATCAAGTCTCAGCGTTCTCTTCCCCAAGACTTCAACATAACAACTTGTACTTGGTTCAGTGTTTCAATGTTCAACACAACTCTAGGTCAGCTTGACCCTCCTTCTGAATGGTGTTAACTGTTCACATATGGTACTCTTTCTTGGTTTGTTTCACAATGTCTTTGACTTTCACAATTTTGGGCTCCCTGGTCTAGGTGCAGTTGTCAGACCACACGGTCCACCCTTGCTAGGTCACGCAACCAGGAACCCTAGGCTCTTCAGCCCACACAGGTTCTTCTGTATTTACCCATGTGTACAGTTTCACATTCACTTAGCATATGCTTGTCGGCCTCTTGGCTTTATGAGCAGGTTTACACTCTCCTGGCTTCTCCGGGTTAGCCTGTTGGCTTTGCCCTAACTTGTCACACTTCATATGCCAGTCTTCGGCCTTGGCGCACTATATCCATTTACAAAGTTCACTCTGTGGTGGTCTCATTTATTCCCCACCTTTCTGTCATTCTCCTGCATGCATGCGTTCTTATTTCGTAGATTGCTTTCAAATAGGCATTCTCACTTTTAACTTTCATCAGCTAATAGATTTACCCACAAAGTTTCCACTCACTTCGGTATTCAATATGTGTAACTGAACTTTGCTTCAAGTTGTCATTCAGTTCAGTATTTAATTTGATTCACTCGGCACTTTGTTACTTATGCGTAGCCACCAGGAGCGCCCCAACCTCGAGTTTCATTTCCATGCACCCTCTAGTCTGTGGCTTTCCTCTCCGGTGGCTCTGCGGCCTCCGTTCTGCTTCGCCGGCTGGCGGACGGTCACTGCAAACCCCGCTCGCACCCCAGGTGCTCCGTCCACACGCTGACAGCTCTGCTTCTTTGCCACGGCCTCAGACGGCGTCCTCTTTTTCTTACTCCTTGTCTGCCGCTCCAGCTGCTGTCTCTCTCTCTCGACCACAGAGACTCCCACACCTTTGGCCGTCAAACGGCCCAACTCACCCTAGGCGCCATAGGTATTTTGGGACATCTGGCGGCGTCCTGGCTTTCTCTCTGGATGCACCATGGGTGCCTCCTCACGAGAAGTGTCCCCTGTTGGTCTCTGCCACACAGGTCTCCCTGTTGCTCTCCCCGTTGCTCCTTTGGTCTCCTCCTATACACCTGCAACCACTTGACAGATTGCAGGTGTGTGCTCCCAAATGGACCTGCCTGATTATAGTTAGTGGGGATCTATGTGATAATTGCGTAGCGTAAAATGTCGAATCTGAAAAATTACGAATTCGAAATGTGCGGCACGCAAAAATCATAGAACCCCCGCCAGCTATACCCCTAGCCTCCAGGCTTCTACCCCTAAATCTTACCTGCGGCGGCACACTTACCTGATGTCCCTCCCTACCACTCCTTCCCTGTAACGTGAGATCTGCCTCCCCATTAAGGGACGGAACTTCGGCCAAAGGGTCAATTTTTTTGTTTGTTTTTGAAACACTCTTTTCCCCCTGCTTTCCTTTTTATGAAAGTGGGGGACACCCCGGTAACCCCTGAATTACCATAATGTGGATCAAGGGAAGCAGGGGAAACGGCCGCTCCCCTTATTCGACATTAATCAGATTTTTTTTAGGTTTTTTTTTACAATGCCGAATGCGCATAAAACATGCATTCAGCATTTCTTTTTTGAGATTTTCATCCGAAACGATTAGTGGGACATGCCTGACCTTCATAGTTCTCTGCAGGCATCTTCCTCGTCCCAGTACTATAATAGTGAAACTTGTTTCTAGTGTTCATTACTCTTAGTCGCCTCTTCCTCATCCTAGTACCGTCATAGGGAAATTTTGGAAAATTGAGGGGAGATGTTTGACAATAGCCCATAAAGGTTGGGTGAGGGTTAGGTTGGTCATCGATAGGGAAAGGGGGATACCATGTCTCACCCGTGGGTGCCACACTCTCAAGGACTCTCCACCCAGGCGATCCTCCCTCGCATTTCTACCCCCAGGGCCAGAATCCAAAAGCGATGGCCTTTCCTTGGCCATCTGAGAAGAGGATCCAGGGGGAATCGGAGTGAGGATACCCTCAGATTTCTCACAGGACATACATAGATTAAGAACAATCAACATTAGACATGTTGCGGGGCGCTGTTGAGCAGGCATCGGATGAAGACATAGTCCTCTACTGTTCTGTCCGGGCCGCCTGTAATCCTGTGAAAATCCTGCAAAAAAAGAGGAATTGATCGGCGAACAAACACTGCACGCTGCAAATATATAGGTCCGTGCCCATATGGTTGAAATGTGGGGGCAAATCGGAGCTGCCTAGCTGGTGAATCGACGATCTACAACTTCGGCGGTGTGGCGCGGGAAGAGGGCAGAACACCAGTACTGCAGGAAGAGCGGCCTGCCGAAGGGGGAGGGGACCGGGACTCCCGCACTCCGCCACACGAACAGGAGAGCGGTCAGAGCTTCCCCTTTTCTGACGCAACCCGAGAGGACCACAGACGGGGCAAGAAACCGCCGCAGCCCCGGAGGGCCATAAGCGAGACGGAGGAGGAGGGGCAGTAACGGGGGGAAAGACACGTACTGACACGACCGCCTGGGCCGCCGTCTCCTTGCCCGCGCATCCCCATAAGACTGTGCTGGGGGCCGCCGGGGAGCCTCGGAGAGGGCGGGCGTGGCAGCGCAGCACCAGATGGCTGCAGGCAGACCCCCAGTCTCCTACATGGAACCGCGCGCTGCGGTACCAATAACAGCCCCCCCCTCCAGGGAGGTAGCCCATTTGGTGCTCGGAGCCGCAGACTTGGCCTGAGAGGGGGAGGCACAACGAGCGGCGGGCCCCCAAGCCCCATTCGGCCGCGACATCGGAGCCCCGAACGCCCGCGGGCGGGGGTGGGGAGCTGTGGATCAGGGCTGCCGCAATCTTCCGGGTTACCAGCCTCCCCGGACCCATCTGAACACGCGGGCCTGCAAGGGAAAGGCGCTGCAGCAGGCAGGGCCTCACACTCACCTGGACGGGGTGGGCCTAAGCTGTCACGGGCCTCCGGACCGCCTAAGGATGGCGGATTGAGCACACACCAGCACCGGATCTGGTGAGGACCAAGTAAGGGCGACATCCAGGGACCCGGCGGGTGGAGTGTCGGCCCTGCGGTGAACGAATAAGGTGCGGAGAAGATGGGGGGTAAGGACTGGCAGAGTCCGAGCGGCACAGAGCGGAACCACCCCATAGCATCAAATGAAACCGGTGGAGGCATAGGGGTCCAGGAACTTTCCCCCCCTCTCTGACCTGAAGCGGTTGGAACCA
Organism: Ambystoma mexicanum; assembly: GCF_040938575.1. Lineage (NCBI taxonomy): Eukaryota > Metazoa > Chordata > Amphibia > Caudata > Ambystomatidae > Ambystoma > Ambystoma mexicanum. Next base: position 667,374,527 of record NC_090935.1, on the reverse strand, counting down.
TAAGGGAGCGCGCCCCCCCCCCGGCATCATTACCACATCCATAGTATCTGGGGAGCCAGGACACGCGCCAGGGCTGCTATACCCCGGATTCTGCTCCTGGGACCGGATGGGGCGACATACGCTTTGAAAGACCTCGGTGCAAAACAAGATTGATAGATACACCATGTCTGTTCCTGGAAACCCCCCCACCGCCACAGATCACGTTGGAAGGGGCACTCCAGCTAATGAAACAAACCAGGCACCGTCACTAACGGACATAATGGCTTCCATCGGGGAGTCGAGAACATCCGTGGAATCCAAAATAGATGGCCTGTCCTCATAGGTCTCCTTCCTCCGCCAGGACTTGTGGAACCTGACGTCTCGGGTGGGGGAAACAGAGCAGAGAATTTCTGATGCTGATGATACGACCAAAAGGATGGACGAACACTTGGGGCAGGTGGAGAAAAAACTTGCCACTCTTGAGGCCAGGGCCAAGGACAGAGAAGGCCGTTCCCGGCGCAATAACCTTCGCATCCTCGGGCTTCCTGAACGGGAGGAAGGCCCGCCTATGGAACACTTCCTGGAAGACTGGCTCGCAGACCTAATGGCCCCCCTTAAGCTCTCGAAATTCTTCTCCATCAAAAGGGTGCACAGAGTCCCAACGGGCAGACCAGTACCCGGAGCACCTCCAAGAACGGCAATTGCGAAGCTTATGAATTACCGGGACAGGGACACAATTCTTCATATGGCACGTGCAAAGGGCCGGATCATGTACAACGGGAATAAGATCGTGTTCTTCCCTGACTACACACGAGAGGTTCAGAAAGCCCGCCAATCATATGATTCCATCAAGCGGAAGTTGGCATCACTGAACATCAAATATGCACTGTTCTTCCCGGCTACCCTCAAGCTGCAACACGATAATAAAGTTCACGTGTTCCACAACCCTAAAGAAGCATGGGACTGGCTGGGGACCCAGGTGCTATCCCTCACCAAGATCTAGAGACCACACACCAAGGAAGAGAAACAGCTACACCACCCCGACGCGAGGACAAACACCCATCCCAAGCATGGAAGGCACAGAGGACACCTCGCCGGGGGAAAATGGGAAGACCAATGAGACATAAGGTACTGGAAGATACCCAGTGTTACAGATCGCCCCGAGGGAGGGTGCGCACGGACCTTCTCTTGTCCTCTTCTATGGCATAGGCAGGAGATGCACAACCTGTGCGACACGTGCAAGCAAACAGGCGGCCCGGTATGGGCGAGCGGAGCAGCAACCCGAGCCCCGGGGATCTCCCCTGAACAAGTTCTTATTGTTGATGGTTGTAAGTTTGGGCGACCGGTGCTTCCGGTTGGGGTGGGGGGGGGCGGGGCGGAGTATAGGGTGGGGGGAGTTCACAGGAGTTGGCTATCAAGCACCACAGAGCTCAATGCTGGGATAGCAATTGTTATGAGCGTCAGTTGCGCTGGAATGTGGGATCCGGTGTTTGAAAGACCGGAGGTTGTTTTGGTTCATGAAGTGCATTCATTTGGAGGTGACGGAGGGGACAGTGGCCGGGTTTTGGGGGACACACACGGAACATATGACGTAATGGAGGTTGCCAGAGATAGGTCACGCAGGGAGAACACAATCCGGGAGGGCCCGACGGCACTCTATAACTTCGCCGAATTCACTGGGTTATTAGACACCTGGAGGGCTTTACACACGACTGAGGTGGGGTTTTCATTTTACCCCCATGCGCATAAAACAATGTCCTGAATTGATTACATCCTCATCCCCCGGCATGTATCCCACAGACTCACATCAGCGACCCTTCTGGCCAGGGGGATTTCAGATCACTCTCCCCTAATGGTGACCCTAAAGGGCGAACACCAGAAGCCGGACACCAATTGGCGTCTGAGCACATACTACTTGGAGTTCCCCGAGATAGTTGAGGGGTTGACAAATAAGTCTAATGAATACTTGGAGCATAACGAGGGGTCTGTGGATTGCTCAATCACAATCTGGGAGGCCTATAAATCCATGCTTCGGGGGGGGAAGCCATTTCCTTGGTGACTGCCCACCGGCTGAACCACACTCCCGAAATCACTGAGGCGGAGGGACTGGTCTCCAAACGGGAGGCACAATTCTTGGAATCGGGAGATGCAGCCTCAATGGAGGCCCTGGAAACAGCACAGGAGACCCTAAGTAATTTGACCTTAGACAATGCTCGGTCCGCCCGCTGGTCAATCCGGACCCAAATTTATGAGCATGGGGACAAGGTGGGGAAAACACTAGCCTGGCTGGAGAGGAGGGAAATACGCAAGGGGTATGTTCAAGCGATCCAAACATCGAAAGAGGACATATTGACAGAGGACTCTGACATCGCGGATGCCTTTGGCAATTACTAAGAGTGCCTCTATTCCCCTCTGAGCAGGAACACTGAGATCTGCCGTCCGAACTTCCTCAACACGGTTAAACTCCCACGTCTCCACAACAGAGGGAAACACTGGACCGGGAACTGACGAAAGACGAACTACAAGCCGCGCTCGCACAACTCCAAACCGGGAAAACCCCGGGACCCAATGGGTTCCCAGTGGAAACCTGGAAACGCCTCGGGGGTTCTCCAATCACATACATGCATCGCATCTTCCTCCGGAGTAGGGAAATAGGCTCCTTCCCCCCGGACCTACCGGAAACCTGCATTGTAGTACTGTCCAAACTGGGAAGACCCCCTGAGCAATGTGCCTCGTATAGGCCCATCTCATTGATAAACGGGGAGGCCAAAATTCTAGCCCGAGCACTAGCCGACAGACTACTGGGAGTAATCGAATCTCTGGTCCACCCTGACCAGTGGGGATTCATGACGAATAAGTCAACATGCATGAACATATGCAGACTCCAACTGGCCCTGGATCACGCCTCAGTGATATCCGACCCACTGGCACTACTAGCGGTCGACTTTGAGAAAGCATTCGACTCGGTGGGATGGGAGGCCCTGTGGGACATCTTGCCGAATGAACTTCGGGCACGGTTTCATCTCCTGGACCAAACTCCTATATGAATCCCCCGTCGCAAAAGTCAGGGTGAACGGCCGACAATCTAAATCATTCCCATTGAGGCAAGGGACTAGGCAGGGCTGCCCCTTCTCCCTCTGTTGTTCCTCCTCGCAATAGAGCCACTTGCGATCCGGCTCCGGGGGGACGGTGGATGGTCGGGGTTCGCATGGCCAGGGGGGAGAGAAGACTGGGTCTCGCTGTACGCTGACGATCTCATCTATCTCCGCAGACTGTGGGCCTTCTGCCCAGTGGTGTCCCAAATCCTGTCGGACTACCAAGGGTTCTCCAGCCTCAGATTGAACACCGAGAAAACTGTGTTGTTCACAATCCAGGGGGGAGAGGACGCGATTCCTGACCCCTGTCCATACCCGGTTTCAGTTTGCCGTTTCCTGTACTTGGGTATACGGATTAGCGCCTCGCTGGAAGAGTTCCCTCCAACTGAATCTGCAACCGGTCCTCGAGAGGATCGCAGCAGACATATCCCACTGGCAAGCCTTACTATTGTCTCTAATGGGAAGGGCCACACTATTTAAGATGCTGGCTCTCCGGAGGTTATTATATGTTCTACAGAATGCCCCACTGCCCATTCCTGCAAGACTCTTCAAATCAATTGACGGACACATACAAACTCTCCTTTGAGGGGAGAAAACAACCCAGAATTCCTCTTGCGACACTAAAACGTTCCATCTGGGAGGGAGGGATAGGGCTACCATGCGTCCGTACATATTACCTAGCAGCACAGGACGGGGTGGTAAACGAATGCACTCCCCCACATTAGCATGGAACTGTCCGGCATGCACCCGCTCTCCCCCATCCAAGTGTTGTACGCCCCCCAGGACAGAACGGCCAAAACCCCACGCATGTCACTCCACATCCGCCATACATGGGAGGAAGCACACAAACATGTAGGCTGGGGTTCTAAGCCTACTCTGGCCCAACCTATCTGGCATAATACACATCTTCCTGAAATTTGTAAAATGGGCCCTCCGGGAAACTGGGAAGGACTTGGGATACACACACTGGAACAGGTGATCCAACGGGGACGCATGGTTGAGTTTGACACACTCAGGGAACGTTTTAACCTGGATCGCTTCAGATACATGCAATTGATCCATGCCACAAACGCACAATTCCCGGACCTGGGGAGGTCCCGGCCTGCTCCCCCCTGGAAACCAACATCCTTGTGGAACGCATCCCCTCCAGGGTCACCTCCACGCTATACCAGGCCCTCAACTCCTTTGGCACCAAAGAGCTCACCTCTCTGAAGGGGAAATGGGAAAGGGACATGGGCGTGTTGGAGCAGGAGGAATGGGTGGAGGCCCTGATGTTCCCTCGCGAAATCGGTATTGAGGCAAAACTTTGCCTGATCCAGCTCAGGATACTGCATCGATCCTATTATTCTCGCACCACACTGGCTAGATGGTGTGGGGAAGATGTGGAAGCCTGTCTCCGATGCCAACGCGAAAGGGGCACCTTTTTCCACACAATCTGGGAGTGCCCAATGGTACAGTCCTTGTGGGAGGGGTGTACGTGCACAATCTCTGCAACAGAAGGATCCCAAATACCACTCGATCCAAAGTTGATACTGCTTGGGATATGGGGAGAACTGGGCCTCACTAAGCATGAGAAACTGTTCACGGCAGTGGCACTGGGGGCGGGAAAGAGACTAATTGCAGTAAAATGGGGATCAGTGGCAACACTGAGCCTAGTCCGATGGTCGAACGAGGTCAATAGGTGCGCCTCTTTGGAGCGGCAAATTTACACGGCAAGAGGCTGCCCACGCAAGTTTCAAAAGGTCTGGGGTAGATGGTCGGACGAGCAATGAGAAAGCCCCTCACCCCTACTTCCACCCCTTCCCTGCCCCCCTGGTACCACCAATGGTGACCTCCCCCCCCCCCCATCTACTGCCTGGGGGACTCGGCTGAAAAGCGAATGTATGCACCATTGAATTAATTGCCTTCAGCTTAATTACTGTATGTATGATTTATGCACTTGTTAAAACAATAAAATGTGTTTTAAAAAAAAAAAATTAGACATGTTTTAGTGCAGGTAGGAGGTACGGCCAGCTGGCTTAGGGGATGTGACCATAATGGATGTGCTAAGTGGAGGCAGAGAAAGTGAGGGATGGAGGCAGGTTGGAGGTAAGGGAAAATGTTAGATAGAAGGCAGATGACAGGCAAGTAAAGACGGTAACTCAGAGGGGAGGACGTAGGCTTTTAGTTTGGTTTAGAACAAATCCATGTGGACAGTTTCTCGGATGCCAGGGGAAAAGAATTCCATGCAAGTGGAACAAGAAGAGAGAAAGAGCGGAAGCGAGAGGAAGCATAGGGAGGTGCCACAAGGGTAGTTGAGTCAGAGAGGAGATTTCGAGGATGGATGGATTTTTGAATGAAGAAAAGAAATTTAAATTTAGCACTGTTTTGCATCGTTAGCCATCCAGCCTGGTGACAGTACGAAGAAGTAGGTGTGAAGTGAGGAAGTTCACAGAGAGTTCTGGTAGCAAAGGTAATGATCTTGCAGAGAGGACAGAAAGCATAGTTGGGGAGACCAAGGAGTATGCTGGCACAGTAGTCCGGTTTAGAGAAGAGTGGTTAAGAGATGCCTGGTGGCGTTGAGAGGAAGGAGGTGCCTGAAGGAGGTGCCTGATTTTCCTAATATTTAGAAGGTTGAGGCAAGCTGCCAGTGCAGTTTTCGAGATAAAATTAGAGAAAGTGTGAGAGGGGTCAAAAATGACGCTGAGGTTTCTAGCTGCAGAAGAATACGGGAGAGTGTCAGGTGGGAACTGGAATGGCAGGGGAAGACATGACAGACTATTTGGCAAGAAAGAAGAGCACCTCTGTTTTGGCAGAGTTTAACATAAGGGAGTGAAAAGCCATCCAATGTTTAATGGCAGAGAGAGAGTTGGAAATTGCGATAGAGATAAGAGGAAAGTTGAGGAAAAGAGAAAATGATTTGGGTGTCATCTGCAAAGATTTAGCCCGAGAACGCAAAGGAGAAGATTAATGGCCCAAGAGCAGAGGTGTAAAGAAGAGAGGAGCCGAGACAGTGCCTTCTGGAGTTACTTGAGAGGTGTTGCTCCAGGAGACAGAGAATTGGCAAGGTGCGGGGTAGGATTCAATCCAGACAAGGGCTTGATCGGGAATCCGAAGAAGAAAGAGTATTAAGGAGATCAGAATGATCGACAGTGTCAAAGGCAGCCGACGGCTCAAGGAAAATTAGGATAGACTATAGGTTGGATTACCGAGCAGAGGCGATTAATTTGGAGACATTCATGAGAGCAGTTTCTGTGGAGTGACAGCAGCGGAAACCTGCTGGTAGGGGGTCTTGCAGGTTCTAGATGTCTAAGAAATTGGTAAGGATCACCTCATATAGACAACTGATAGTCTCACTGATATACACTATATCTGCACCGGGTAACTTCTTTGTGAGAGAACAATGTTTTATTTAGACAATCATTCATACACGTAATGCTAATTTCATTCCAAATCTTACTCCATAGCACATTTTTAAACAATGCATTCTCATCACATTCTCTGTACAGTAAATATTGAAACGATGCAACAATCATGACACAAAAATAGTGTTTACATTTATAAATAATGACACTTAAAGTAACAATTGAAACAGGAAACAAGACAAAAAAGATCTCTCTAGACTGAACTTTAACTGGTTACTTTAGCAAATTTTAAAATTATATTTCCTTCTCTCATCGTTTGTATTCGATGTGTTTTTTATAGAGTATAAATTATTAACAAGTTGCCAATGCTCTGGGGCATTGTTGTAAGGAAATATTGTTGACCCAGTGTGTTCCTAGCTCTTTGAGCTACTAGTCGTGTGCTCATTACATGAATGTGTCGGCCTTAATAAGGGCAGTGAGGCTGGAACGTCTCCTATGAATGTGTTCCTATGGTATAGGACCTTTTTAGTATTTTCGATATATTGTATTAGTCTTCTTTCAGTCTGAGCAAGTTTTCAGCGGACTAGTTCCAGAGTCCCTTCATATGCCATCTCATCCTTTTGTTGTCCAATTTATGTGCGGTCTATCATCTCCATATGCCGGCGCATGGCTCCCATTTCATATCTCATTTGTTGTTTGTGGTTCACCCATTAATCTCCTGGTGCTTAGATACTTAGACGCCCACCACAGCAATTTAAATATCGGAGGACGTATGCTTCTTCAATATTAGTGTGACTAACGTGGGAGATGGAGGTAGTGGATAATTGTAGAGAAGGCGGAGTGTAGAATGTAGGAGGGAGTGCCTCTAAGTTTGGAAATCTTTGCAGCAAAATGGTCTGCTAGGTCATTAGCTGTGAAAGTGGAGTTGACAGTCATATGTTTAGGACTAGTAAGGAGTGAGTTTGGGCTGCTCTATAGCCGGTGGGGATGGTTGGAGTGAGAGTCAATGAGGGCGAAGTAGAAATCCTGTTTCGCTCCATCAAGAGAGGAATTGAGAGAGTTCAGGGCAGAGAGGCAGAGTTGGTGGTGAAAACAATGGAGTGATCAGAAAGAGATTGTGTGATAGTAATATTAGTGGCTGAGAGAGAGGTGGAGATGAATAAGAAATCCAAAGAGTTACCAACATGTAGATAGGTAGGTTATGGATAGAGATGACTGCGTGGTCACTAATAAAAGACTAAAGATCAGATTTCTGAGAAGCGGTTGGAGAGAGAAGGTATAAGTCACCTAAAAGAATGAGGTGATGTTTGGTGGAAAGAGAATCAAGGAGTTGTCCGAGTTCATCCAAGAATGGCCCAGTGGGACAAGGAGGGCAATAAACGGAGATGATGTGAACCAAGTGAAGTGGAGCAATAGTAGAGGTGGTGAATTCAAAAGATGTTGGAGAGGACCTGGCATTGGGGATTTGTGAAGCATTGAGGTGGGAAGGCAGTGGGTGTTCGACGTCTCCACCTCTGTCAGTCTGACGAGGAGAGTGAGTGAATGTAATTATCACAAACAAAGAAACCACAAGGGAAAGAACAGAGAGGTCCTACGGAATAAAGTACTGGCATGGCTTCACCAAAGAAGTGGACCAGGGGTTGTTAGAACCTTTGATTTGAAGGTCCTACATAGGTTGGAGGTAGACGATTGGTGTGCCGAGAGGAATAGGGACTGTATTGTAGTGGGATGTGGGTCTAGTAATTAGCCACTTTTTTAAAGAAAATGTCAATATTTGCCAAAGGGCTCCCCAAACTTGAGAGTTTGGTAGTTGACTAAATAGAGGCCTAACTACTTGTGGAGAAATGTTTCCAATATATTACTAGGATCTACTGCTTTATAGTTTTTTTTACATTTATTTGTGCTGTATTGTTTTGTTTAAGTGCTTTTTTGGTTGTTTGTTTTGTCCAAGTGCTCTCATGGCTTTTGTTTTCACACTATATAAATAAATAAATACAAATAAATAAATTAAAGGATAGTTTGAAGTCGTGTAGTGGCAGTGTCAGATGGAGAAATCAAGGTTTCAGTGACAGCAAGAAGGTCTACGGGAGGAGAGTTGGCGTGAAAGTAGCCTGTGATTAAGGACGTTTTGTAGCATATAGACTGAGCTTTCCAGTGTGCAATATTCAGTCGATGCGGTAAGGAAGAATAGCTAAATTGAGTCTCAAAGGAAGAGAGGTGAAGTGGACAGGTGTTAGGAGAATTATGGTTAGCTAATCCGCTTTGTTTGTTGGAAGCAGGTGAAAGAGAGATGGAGTAGTGAGAGTTTCGAGATGTAAGTTTTATAATAGGAATGGAAAAGGAGGAAGTTGTGGCGTGGATGGAGGAGAAGCATAGGGCGATGTGAGTAGGAGGAGCAGCAGGAAAGAATGCATTATAAGCGAGTACTGCAGTCTGGAGAGGCAGCACAGTAATGAGTAAGTTAGGGGTACTCACATGTGCAGCAGGGAGGAAGGCAAAGGCCCATAGGCAAAGAGGCTGGTCAAGGGTTGGTCTTCACTCTTCACTGTACCGCCCTTAACTTGGACACCCTGAGGGAGTTCAGAAGTGATGTCACGGGCACTGGTTACCTAATCGGGTTGAGGCAATAACTTCATGATTGGTGTTCCCAAATGAGTCTCGTTGGCTTCAGCTGCAGTGTGGGTGTGACTTAAGATAGCCGCAGGAAGTGATGTCACTGATCCAAGATGACCGAAGGAAGTGATGTCACTGATCTACTATGGCCACAATAAATGATGTCAGGGTTCCAAGATGGCAGCAGGAAGTAATGTTACAGACAGGAAGTGAAGCCACAAACCAGAACTGATGACACACGCTCCCGTCACCAGATCCAGAGGCGAAGGGCGCTGCGACTGCTCACTATCCGGCTTAGGGAGGAGGGTGACTGCTACAGATGGGGCTTTCTTAGAGCCCTAACGTTTACACAGGGGAAGAGTCAGCGAATGATTAAATCATCACAGGAGGCTGAAAACGTTCTGTCCGCATGATCAGATGATTCCTCTGCGAGTGAGCCCTCCTCCTCACCTGTCTCATCTAAACAAGTCATGCGTCAGAGGCGGGCGTGTTAGGCGTTGCGGCTTGACACGCGTTTCTTGCTTAGGGGTCTTTCCTCTAACGCCGGTTTGCAACTGAGCAGAGAGCGGAGTGTATCACGCTTGGCATCACCTGCATCCTTCAACCTTCTCCGATTTTAGCTAAGCCCTGCCATAATCTTAAGCTTAATTCTTTCGGTACAGTAGAAGGAACTTTAGTGTTCTTGGTGTTAAATTGTGCTTCTTCACTGAATGCGGTAGCTACACTCCCGGTCCACCTCCTGACCTCAGCAGTGTTAAGGGTAAGCAATTTCTTCAAAGGCCGGTCTTAATCCGGAGTTCAATTGTTGCCGTAGCTGCGCTAGAGGCTCAGATAACACTTCTTTCGAAGATTATGGATGTCGGAAGTGTTTCCATCTCGGGGTCGGGCATGACCAGTCCCCTTACTGATATCTCAAGGAGGGAAGAGTCCGTGCTGCGTCCCTCATTTATTACTCCACAATGGAGAGATAAAGTGCTATCTGAAGTTTTGGCACAAAGCGCCAAAAGGAGACAGAAGCTGTTAGACCAACTCTCCCTCACTAAAATGCTGCATGTCAACAAAGCTCTCCAGAGTGCCTCAAAAAAGGATGAGAATGGGGTATGCCAATGTCTCTATGCCCCAAATTAACTAATCTTTATGAGCAAGGAGTGAGTAATGGGACTTTCTGACTGAATAAGGAACACAAGAGTGTTGAAAGTCAGATCTTGATGGGAGCTCACTCGGGGGGACTCTAGCATTCTTTTAATGCAGTCCAGATAGGGGATGTCCCAGGAAGAATTACGGACATGGGGGCTGTTGACCCCAAATTATCAGCGGCCTGGTGTTTGTTTAAGGAACACAATGTCGGATATCGCGGCTTGCTCCACCATGGAAGATTTTCAGAGACTGATGTATATCGGCACTAACAAACGCACCCCACTATCGTGCCATCAGCAGATGTCTTTACTGTTACAGCACTTACAAGAATCAGTAGGAACCAACAAACTGTTACAAACCCGTTGCCTTCTGCACAAGGTTCACCAAGGCTGCCAAACAGACGATGTCACGCCTACCACCCCAGGCTCGTCCCCACAGGTAGAGATGGCAGCGAACGTTGTTACCTTGGTTGTTGAACCCCCCCCCCCCCACGGGTGGGATATGTCTTGCCTGCTCCTATCTCAGACCAGATATGCACTAAACAATCATTAGGGTCAAGGTCTAAACAGGTGTCAATTAATGCCCAATATTGAGAACTCAGACATTACATTGTTTGTCTTGGATCAAAGGAACTTTATAATAACTAATGTTGGGAAAGCGGAGGGGAAAGAATCCAGCGACTCAGTGAGAATTAAAGTACTTGGGACAGGAGTGGTTAGATCACTGGACCTAAAGATTGTCCGTAGGATTGATATTAGTAAATGGTGCTCACAGCAATCTTGTGATTGTGTACTAGTGGGTTGTGGGTCTAGTAACCTCCCCTCATATCTAAGACTATGCAAATACTTACCTAAGGGCTGTTCGAACTGCAAGTTGAAACTTTAGGCCATCTTTCCACTGTTTCAGCCTCAATGTCTTGATCAATTGGTTCTATATGCTTAACATACCTGTATAGTTCTAATCTTAATGGCCCCTTTTTAATAGCACTTATGCTGTTGACACATAGCTTTTTTCTTTACTTTTCCTTTGTTATTTATTTTTATGTCTCCATGTTGTTAAGTTTTCTGTTGTATGTCTTGTACGCGCCATTATGTCTAAGGGTCCATTGTGCGCAGAATAAATAATTAAATAAATAAATAAATAAACAAACAAACAAAAACAAAAACAGAGCAATCCTAAGCCACAAAGAAAGTGTTGGTTCAGAGCAGGCAAAGTACAAAAGCCTAGCGGACCTGGTGCGTATTTCTCACTTCTTGGTTCCCTATATTTCTGAGATGTGCATTGCTACCTGTCTGACCATGCTCGTGTGGAACTCGAAATACTGGTGCATGGGCTTTTCCCCACCCATCGACCACCTTGCAAAATGTATGATCCGGGCGTTGGGGATATGGTTTTGAGGGATGCTTCTGCTATAGTGATAGTCATTATTTTTAAAGAGAATGATGACCGCTCAGTCTCGAGCATGGTCGTATTGGACACCATGAAAGCTGCAATCAGGAGGATTGCAGAGCTGCATGAATACATACAATCCCAAAGGCAATAATGCAAACACATTTTTAGTTCACAAAATAAAGGCCATTCATACTAGAAATACCAACACTAGGCTGGCAGGTGTAGCTGGGACGGTTCAGTACACTGAACAAGTTAAAGTGGAGAACGTTGAGAGGTATTTCAGGACAGATACGGACGCAGGCTCCCCCACTACCACTATACGTACCTACTGCCAGCTGATGAAACTCCCCAAACTTACAGCCAGGGATCAGGAGGCATTGGATGTCCTGATCACGACTGAGGAAGTGGCTGCCGCAATCTCTTCTCTCAAAATCGGGGCCCCATGCCCTGATGCATTCTCGGCTTCCTTTTATAAGATCTTTCAGCCCCAGCTGATTAAACCCCTCACTAAATTATTCAATCTGATTTTGGTATCTGGGACAGTACTCCCTCGATGGAAAAGCCAATCCCTATTCTACTGTTAAAGCCTGGGAAGTCCCAGCAGGACTGTCAGCTGTAGAGGACAATTATGCTGTTGAACCTAGATGCCAAGTTGTATTCCAAAATATTGGCCAAGGTCCTACGTCGCTTGATTGATCCTGACCAGGCAGGGTTTATCCCTGGACAAAGTACTCATGATAGTGTGAGGCGGGTATTGAACATAATTGATGTTGTTGGGAGGGAAATCCTGCTTCTAGGGAGTTTTCACATTGGATGCTACCAAAGCTTTAGATAGATTGATATGGCCCTATTTGTGCAAGGTCCTTCAATCCTTTGGATTTGGACCAATGTTTCAGCATATGGTCCTGGCTAACTATCACTCCCCCGCTATAGGCAGAGTTTCATATAAGATCTCCCTTTATGCCGATGGGATCATGCTTACATTGACGAACCTCCCAACCTCTCTCATGCTGTCATGGCTGAATTACGGTGGTTTCAGAAGGTCTCTAGATTCTCCACTATCAGAAGTCAGTTGCATTGGGTTTCCGGGTAGGGTTGTAGCTGCTTTGGTATGGGAGTCCAGTTCTATCGAGTATTTTGGGGGTACAGATTCCCACCACTCTTCAGAAGATTAATCGGGCCAATTTCCCCAGACTGTTCAGGGAACTCCCCGACGACCTTCATCACTGGAGTAAGCCCGAAATATCTCTTATGGGGTGAATCACTGCTCAGATGCCTATATTTATGCCAGGCGCTTCTGGTAAAATACCCACATCTGCTTCAGTGTATATGCAGCATACGGTCCAGCAATTCATCTGGGCAGGCAAAAGACCTAGCATCTGCAGGGCTGTGTTCCTCTGCGATATTAAGAGGGGTGGGATGGGTGCTCAGTACCTCTTCAGATATTCCCTGGCTATTCAGGTTTCTCGCATTCATTCTTATAAGGACTCGGCTGCCCTTTGAAAAGGGTTTCCGTAGAGCAGGCCTTCTACCCTTGCAAGCTGGACTGCATGCCCTTTGTAGATCACACTACCACTTTGTCTTCTACACAGTGCCACCATGACATTGGCGAAAAGAGTTTAGGAAGCTGGAGTTGGCCCCTGGGCTAGGCCCATGCACCCCAGTTTTCGGTAATCCAGAGATCCTTCCTGACATTTTTGGAAATAGTTTTTTGTGCGTTCAGGGGGGGCCTCCAGTGCCCGTTCCAGTTGTACCGGGGGGGTGGGGGAGTTCTCTTTCTTTTGCAGACTGTAGTGCTATATTTTTGTTGTGAGAGAGAATGCACAATTTAGATACGCTCAGATTCGGCATTAGGTTACCAATCCCTTGGTGAAGACCAGGGCTGTGAGAGACCCAGTGGGGCTTGAGCTTACTCTACTCGAGGGTGTTGTTGGGATCAATAACTGATGACTCTACAAATTGCTGCAGGTAAATCTGCTGCTAACAAAACCTTCTTATTTTGTTATCTGGGAACCAGATGCGGGTCATGCTATAGATATCTAGGAAGACATCTGGGCCAGAAATCACGCGTCCTCCAAATGCATCATGAACAGGGAGTGCATGTATATATGATGCTATGGACGGTACCCGTCTCCTCTCGTGTTGCATAAAATGAACCCAGTCCTGGATCTGGCTTGCTGGCAAGGGTGTGGATTTTGTGGGAGTTACTACCACATGCGGTGATCGTGCCCTGTGATTCACACCTTTTGAGTGACCATTCTAGCCCCAGACCTGTCGGTTGACCCATTAGTTATTCTTTTGGATTGTTCTGTGGAGGATATTTACCCAAGGTCAGGTTCTAGAGAGCAACTGGTGGCCCTTCTTCCGTAAGCGGTCAGAATTACTATTGTGTGTTACTGAAAAAGGCTTGAAGGGCTATTACTGCCACGGTGTTGGATCAAGGTGTGGTGGAATATTCTGTTTGCTGAAAAGGCCACTGCTTGTATGAGCAATCAACTAACCAAATAGTTGAATGTCTGGCTGTTAAAACTCCCTGTCGCTCACCTTTAAGCCGCCCCTTTTGGCAGGCTATTCTTGGTTGCGATATCCGGGGGCATGTACTTGGCATCATTGCTCTTCCAATGTACCACTGGGGGCGGGAGCTTTTGAATGTAGGGGCACTGTTTTTTCTGTAACCCTTCTGTTTATGTCTACTGCCACATCAAATATTCTCTGCGTGTAGCAAATCCGTGTTTAAATAAAGGTTTTTGAAAAAAGAAGAAAGAGGGGAAGGAATGGATAGACCATTATGGACAGAAATAAATGGCTGAAACGGAGCAAATACATGAAATCATGCAGCTGAAAAGGCACCTCATCCCATTGTGAGAACCAAACACTCGCGATTAGGATAGGTTCCACCTAGGAAGACCTTGGAGGGGGTGATAGAAGGCAGGCTGAGGCCTTTAGGCCATCACTCAAGTCAGTATTTCAGACAGTAGGAGAGACAGATTTCTAGTTGCCAACCAAAGGGACAGGGAAACCTGTGAAAAGGTGTGGTGGGAAAACCACATGAGATGAGAGAGGGATGTCCTTTAGCGTCTCCTACTACACTTGCATACCATCAAGGGTTTATGTATGAAAAGGAAACTTGCTGGCGGCATGAATCCTGTGGAGTCATCACTGATCCCCAGCCCAAGATTTCCTCCCATGTGGCCAGGGGGCGGAAGCCGCTACCTGATCCTAACCTTGGGGGTGATAATATGAGGGAGGATCACATGGGAGGAGAAAGCTGTCGGGGAGATGTGGTGACCTCATTGGGAGGGACGCAGTATTGTTCGCTTCCAAATAGAGAAGACCCTATAATTCCTAAATTATTGATGCCATGTTGTCAGTATACAAATCCCTCAAGTTGCAAAACCCTAAAACCCTTTCCTGTGAAACATTTTAGGCAGAATACTGTTCACACCTCATATGTACATACTACACATAACATCTCTCGTCTCTGATGTTTTTGTGCTAACCAAAAATCCTAAACAAAATCACCTTAGAAGTTCTATAAATCCTATCGACTCACACTCCCAAGAAGCCTCAAGTACTGATTAGAAGAGGAAGGAGGAGTTTGACAAAGTCACTCACCGTAATGACTACCTTACTCCTAGTCCATAGTCCCTTTTCCTCCATACTTGTGGGACATTTCTCCCTTCGGGACAGAACCGGAGCACTTTTTTAATAGCATTAAAACATTATTTTTATGCAGGGCCACGGCACATGACCGCAGCCCCGCCTTCCAGAGCTCCGCCCCATGCATCACCCTTCGGTCCTTTTCTATCGCCAGGTCCAGGACCATTTAGCAACAATAGATGATACTTATTAGAGGGGCGGTGGGTTGGCGTATGGAGGAAAGGAGACTATGGACTAGGAGTAAGGTAGTCACCACAGCGAGTAACTTTGTCATACTCCTATATCCCGTCCCCTTTCCTCCATACTTGTGTGAAATTCCCAAGCACTGACCATAGGAACTACGGGTAGATGAAAAAACCTTTATTGGAACACATTTTTAAGAACTGTCTGGCTGTATTGGGCATAAGTCCGGAAGCTCAGGTCAAGACAGTAATGTCTGCAAAAAGCAGACGGGAAAGCCCACGTAGTAGCTTTGGCTACAGACTCTGAAGGGACGTATTTTTGGAAGGCAACTGCAGCCATTTTGCCATGAACCAGATGTGCATGAATTCCCTTTAGGGGCTGAAGGACTTTAATTTTGTAGGCCGAAAAATACATGATGCTATCCACCAAAAGATTGATGCTTTCGAGGCTGGTCTCCATTTTGGGTCACCAAATATAACGAAGAGTTGTAGAGAACTTCTAAGTTCGCTTGTTCTGTCAAGGTAGAACTTCAGAGTACGTCTGATGTCTAGATTGTGTAAAACACTCTTGGCATCGGAGACCGGGTTCGGGAAGAAGACCAGTAAAGATATTGACTTGTTTAAATGGAATTCAGAAATCACTTTGGGAAGGAAAGAAGGGTGAGGGCAAAGCACAACCCTATCCTTGTGGAACGTAAGGAACGGATGTTCAACAGAGAAAGCTTGAAGCACGCTTATTCGTCTTGCAGATGTCATCGCAATCAAAAAGGCCACCTTCGAAGAAAGGTACTTGAGCTCGGTAATGGTCATAGGTTCAAAAGGCTTATCACAAAGCAGTGAGGACCACATTCAGATCCCATTTGGGATGAGCGGCCTGAACCGGCGGGAAAAAAATGTGTCTTGATGACTGGGTTCGCCAGTGAAAAAGAGCAACTGTCTGTAGACAGATAAGCCGCAATGGTGGATAAATATGTCCTGCATATTAAGACATGGATGCCAGAGGCTGCAAGGTCAGATACAAAAGACAAGACACAGTCAATAGAAGCCTTTCTGGGATCAAGCTCTTTGGCTAGACACCAATGACAAAAAACTGACCCACGTGCTCATGTATTGAGCTCTCGTAGAGGGATTTTGTGCCGCTTGAATTATACGCATGTTCTCCTCGGAGAGGTTGAACTGCGCTAATGAACTGAACTCAGGCACCAGGCTGCCAAACTGAACGATTGTGGGGAGGGGTGCCACAACTGGGGATTGCTCTGATGAAGGAGGTCGGGAATCTGCGGCAACCTGATCCGGGAGCACACAGACAGGTGATGCAGTCCCGAAAACCAGAACCTGGCTGGCCACCAAGGAGCAATGAAGAGGAGAGTGAGTTTCCAGAGTGACCGATGAATCAATGGCAAAGCAGGGAAAGCGTAAGCTTTCATGTTGTCCCACAGGATTTCAAGGGTATCCCCCAAGGAAGACACTCCGAACCTGTCCCTGGAACCATAAAGAGGAAGTTTCTGGTTCGATGATGTCACAAAAAGGTCCACCGCCGAAGAACCTCATTGCTGGAAGATCTTGGTGAGAACATCGATGTTCATCTCCCACTCGTAACTCACCGCAGTTTGGCGGCTGAGGGAGTCTGCAGGCACATTGATGTGACCCGGAATATGAACAACTTGAAGCCAGACATTGGGCAGCTTTACAACTGTGCCGGTCCGGTAACAACAGTGCCAGTAAGCCTACCGGCACAGTTGTTACCCACAGTACGACTCTGCGGGTGGGTGCCGTCCCACCTGCCAAGGTCGGACCTTGCGGGCGGAAAGGAACCCACCCGCAGAGTTTCACGGAAGCACCGGTGCCATCCTGTGTTACCGGCAAGCCAGGCGCCGGTAAATATTGCAAGTCTGCTGGCAACCCACCGGTAGCACCGGCAGGGTTACCGCCGGACTTGCAATGAGGCCCATTGTGTTGGATAGCCCAATTCCAAATTTGGATAGCAAGGTCCACCAAGAGGGGAGACTTCGTGCCCCCCCCCCCGTTTGTTGATGTAGAACACTGCTACGGAATTGTCTGTGCGAATTCAAACCACACTTTTGGTGATAGAGGGTGAAAAGCCTTGAGTGCCAGAGAAACTGCCAGGAGCTCCATGTAATTGATATGGAACCACCTGTCCTGAGCAGTCCACAAATAGTACACCACCTCAGAAGGGAGGAGTCTGTAGTAACCATTGCTTGTGGGCAGGGTTCCTGGAAGGGGGTCCCCAATGAAAGGTTTCTGGCAGAGGACCACCATTGCAGATCTGCTGTCATGCAGGATGGGACTGGAATCATCTTGGAATCCTGGGACCACCAGCTCCGAAGAGCAAGCTGAGTACGCCTAATTTTCGGGCGTGCAAGAGGTAAGCTAACACGCAACAGACCATGAGGCCCAGGAGTCTCTGGAACCATCAAGCCGACATGTGGGAGGACCTTAGCAAGAGTCGGCATGTGGCTGAAAGGTCTGCAATCCTCCCCCCATCAGGAACACTCCGGCACTGACAGTAACCCATTGCAACCCAGAAATATCAGGTCTTGAGCAACCGTCAGACGATTTCCACCAGTTCACCGACAGCCCAAGATGGAACAGGAGCTGAAGGAGTGACTGAAGATTGGCTGTAGCGGCCTGTGGGCAAGGACTGCGCAGGAGCCGATCGTCCAAGTATAGATATACATGAACTCCCTCCATTCTGAGGAATTCTGCGATGACTGCCATCATCTTCATAAAGACACGCAGTGCCGAGCTGAGACCAAACGGAAGCACACGATACTGGAAGTGTTCCGTTCCCACAGAGAACCGCCGAAACTTTCGATGCGGGCTCCACATCAGAATTTGCATGTAGGCATCCTGGAGGTCAACCATGCTGAGCCAATTACCCTTTGGGAGAGAGGTCTTTATCTGGCTGGGCCTAATCATCTTTAATATCTGTTGCGGTAGAAAGAGATTAAACTTGTAGAGTTCAAGGATAGTGCGCAGGCCAGCCTGGTTGGGTTTGCGCACTGTAAACAGACATGAGTAATAGCGCTCCCCTTGCTCCTGCAAGAGAACAGGTTCCACTGCTCAGAGGTCTAAGAGTTTTTGTACCTCAGCCTTGAGGGAGGGCGATCCAGTCTGCTGGAGAAGAGGTTGAGAGGCTGGGGCGTGGGGGAGGGGCAAGCGGAAGCCCGACCGGGCGACGGACAAAACCCATCAGTCTTCTGTAATCGTCTGCCACGCCTCCAGATGAGTCGAAATTCATCCTCTCACCGGAGTCTCGAGCAACCGATGGAAAATATCATTTAGATGGTTTATCGGCAGGGAGACCACCCGTTGCTGAAGAGGAGGCTGTTGACTGAGAGGTGTTTCCCGGAATGAGGTTTTTACCAGACCGAGCAGGCTTCAGCCAAGACATCCTTTTGAAGGAACGGGCCAGTGCGTTCCTGTGTCGACAGCATAAAGGCTCCAGAAAGTACCCCTTCTTGTGGAGCCAGAGGCTCGGGTATTGGGATGTCTAGCAACGCCATCATATCCACAACCCAGTCGTGAAATGCTCTATTAGAGCGGGCCGCCCGTCGCCGTCATTATCCGATTGATCCTCATCCAGTGAGGCGAGAGCAGAAACCTGACCCGCTGCACGTGGCGCCTCAGGCCCCAAAGGCATGATTAACTGCGCAACGGGAGTCTTATCCACAGGAGAAAGTGGAGGTAGAGGAGGCAGTGGAGGAGGAGGCCCCACAGGAAATGGTGGAGGAGGTGGCACTACCGGGACCTGCAGAGGGATTACTGAGCAGGGACTGTTTCAGGCGGCTTGTGATAGATTTCCTTAAATAAATCCTTAAAGTATGCCTTCATGGGATCAAAATACATCAGCGCTGGAAACTTGTCAAACAACGCATCCTCAGAAGAGGATCTAGGCACTGGAGTGGGCAGAGGCCGCTTGGTAGGGGCATACCCCCGGGATAGCAAAGAGGATGGTTGCCAAGATGGTCCTCCACCAACTGGATCTACATAAACCAATGGAGCGGATATAGGAGGGTGCAAGACTGTGCGGCAGCGGATTCCGAGCACACCAATCCATTGGAGGGCCGAAAGGGTTCTTGTAATCCACAAAACATGGAAAAGGCTCCTCAGCCCCAAAGACAGGCCCCTCAGTACCAACCGTTATGAACGTTGGTGTGACAGAGGTAGACAAAATGGCCGCCGAGGACCACAGGGGTTGGACCGCCATTTTGTTAATGCCTGAGGAATCAGGGGACTTATGTTCCATTTTAGCCTTGTGAAAAGGAACCTCAGCAGAGCTGGTGCTAGCAGACTTAGAGTGTTTCTGCAACCCCTTAGAGACTGCGGACAAATTGGCCCCCAATGAGGGAACCTCGGCAGAGCCGGTACTCAAAGACTTAAGGTGTCTAACCGCCTTCTTTGCCCCCTCAGGAGGATCGGTTAGACCACAGGCCTGAGTGTGGGAATGCTCAGAGTCACCACCTAAAGCCAGAGCCCTCGAAGGGGGCCCCTCGATCTTGCTGGTCTTAGATATAGCCCCAAGATAGGGAACCTCGGGGGTAAACCCAGTGCATTTAGTCACTTTAACAGGAATCTCGAGCCGAGACTCAACACACTTAGTTCCGGATTTGGAAACCTTAGGACAGATCCTGGTGAAAACAGCTTGCTGCAGAAGTACTAAGCCTAACTATAGCCCCCAAAAGGGGCACCTCGATGAGTGCCGATTAGATCCCTTTCGCGACGCCTCGGGGAGATCCCTGGTAACAAAGCTACTTGAGCACCTCCCGGACCCCGAAGATCCTGGGAAGGAATCCACTTCACGGCATGCTCTAAAAAGGAACAAACTTACTAGTCAATTCCTTTCTTCTTCAATGTACTGCTGTAAATGTGGTGGAGGAACCTGCTGGAACACTTCCTCCCACCTGACAAGCCGAAGCTGGAGTGCCCTAACAGAGAGGGAGTCGCAGTAGAAGCACGAGTACCACCGGTGTTTCGGGCCTAAGCACTTCAGGCAAAGAGTGGGGATCCGCCCTCGCGAAACGACGTTTGTACAATGAACCGGACACAAATCCCACATGCTCTGGCATAAACGGAAGAAAGATGACAAGAGATGGAACCGGAGCAGGAAAATGAAGTACAAGGGAACAAAAAGAAAATATTCCCTGAGGTGCTAGTGCGTCCGACCCCGACCGTGCAGTGAAAAGGACTGAAGGGAGATGTGCGAGGCGGAGTCGAGGAAGGCGGGGCTGCCGTCACATGCGGTGGCCCCGCGTAAAAATGATTTTTTGATGCTATTAAAAAGTGCTCTGGTGCCGGCAAAAAGGACGGAATGTCCCAAAAGTATGGAGGAAAGGGGACGGGAGGTAGGAGTAAATATGGATCAAAGGACACATTAAGTTGAACATACAGGCTTGTTGTTGTAATGAGGCCCAACTGTGCAGGACATTTAAAAATGGAGGCCGCATTGGAAGAACAGAGAGAAGCAGATTGAAAGAAGGAAGCAGAACCACAGGAAAAGGCAGCAGCACAGGGATGGATTGTGCTGGGGAAAGCAGGCGCTTTCAGACTGCCGCTTGCAAGCAGTGTGTACTGGCGTGGCCAGCAAAAAATCTGATTACAATGGAATTCCACTGATATAGATATGAATGATTAGTGCTCATTTTGTCTCTCTTTGTTTGCTCAGTGTTGCTTTATCCATCAATTCAATGATTTTGCTCTTTGTGAAGTATGGAAGCAGCTTCCACCAGATGGGAGAACCAGAAGCGAGCTGGACACTGAAGGGTTATCAGAATGAGAGTGGCATTCCTGCAGTGGCATTCCTGCAGTTGGCGAACCTCCCCAGGACCTTGGGGGGGAAGAGGGATCGTTGTAAACACATACAGAGGCAGGGAGTACCTTTGAATTGGCAGGGCATTGCCCAAAGAGTTTGACAACTCCTCCCCTCAAAACAAAGAGAAGGCACTTGCTCGTCTCGGCCGTGCAAAGACGTTCACCTGTGAGTGACCTTGTTGCCACAAATGGCCTCCAAGACATAGGGCTTGATCTCCCACTCGTGATCAGGTGACGACATTGTCAGGGGAGTTTTCCTAAAGCCCCACTTGCAGGTAAGACCTTAGTAAGCTATCCCAGTAGTTTGTAGATCACACAACTCCTAGTATCAGTCTATACTACTGTTGGGACCGTGGTAGAGTGGCAGAGCAGTCAGGCTTATCTTAAGAGGAGGATCTGAGCAGTTAAGTACACTGAACCCAGTTAGTAATGCACATCAAAGACACACAGGCCTGAATGTACATTAAAATATACATTATTTTGACACAAGATATACTTTTAAATACGTAGCACAATAAACTAAAACCCTTAGGAATACTTTAGAATACTTTTCAAAGGCCACTGCTTAGTTTATAGTTGCTCGTGGTTACATTTGTTACAGCTTTTGACCAAAGTTCTTACGCATTATCAGTAATAACGCGCACTCGCAAATCTTAGCAGAAATACTATGAAGACATACACATATAAGATAGTGACTTTTAGGAAGGAAAATGGTTGGTTAGTGTTATACTAGCAAGGCGTAAGGTTTTAGACAAGGTTTCTTTGCACAGGAAGTCTTAAGTCGAAAACCGCAATCCTGGCTAATGGTAGTTCGGAGAGGGCAAAAAGTCTTGACAAGCAGCAGAATACAAAAACTTCCAGTGAATACTTTAAAGTCTCTAGTCTTTAAGATGCAGCAAGCTTAAACCAACGTTGGAGATCCTGTTAAGGACTAGCTAAATGGATACAAGCATCAGCTTGAGATGCAGGTAGGTAGGAGGATTCCCTGGACACCTCTATGTGCAATCCAACGCTCTACAGCGACTTCACAGATCAAGGTAAGCAATATCTTTCTCCCCACAGTATCTTAGTTAAGAAGAAAAGATTGTGGCTGGATTCTCCTCGATGTGGCAACGCTGGACCCAACTTCTGGATTCAGATGACAAAAGGCAGGACAATGGACAGGATCTCTCAGCAGCAGTCTCGAGGGAGGACCTCTGGCATGGCTTTCAGCAACTTCTCTGGTCACATCTGCGGTTTTGGTGCCTTTTCTGCAGCATCATTACTGCCTCTATCATGGGAGCTTTAGACTACTGTAACAACATCTATCTTGCTCAACCAGAGGTGCTGACCAAGAAACTCTAAATTATTCAAAATGCTGCTGCCTGGCTGGCTCTTAACGCCCCTAGGCTATCTCACCCATGAGATCTTCTCCAGCGCCTTCACTGGTTGCCTCTCAAGGCTAGGATTCATTTTAAGATTCTATGTAAGGTTCACCGGGCCATTCATGCTGTGGGTGTCCAATTCCTTCAATCTAAGGTTTCCATCTATCAACCTACAGGAACACTACGCTCCGCTAATCAACTGTGGTTGTGTGTTCCCCAGTTTAGACTTGGCCGAGCTGGCGGCAGATCTTTTTCTATGCTGGCTCTGCTGTTGTGGAAAGCCCTCCCCCTGCATATCAGGAGCAACCATGTACTATCCAGCTTCCGCAAGCAAATCAAAACACTGTTGTTTTAGAGTGATTAGTCTTACGCTTCCTATCTGCTCCCTCCAGCGCCAAGATGCCTCTCGGCCCATGTAGCGCTTTAGTAATACAATACAATACATTAACAAAGGACACGATTGGCTCAGTAAATCTCCTTTGCTTCGCTCAGTCCCACACTCTGCTGGGGGGGTCTGGGCGTGTAGGACTTGATCTCTGCAGTTCCCTCGAGGGCTCAATAAAGATTTGGATGAGTTCTGCCTGTCCACGATGATGCACTCCGAATGCGCAGCAGGTCTCTTGGTATTGGGGTTCTGCAGCTCTGGAAACTAACAGGACCTCGGGAGATGGCTCAAATCAAAGTTTGTCTTGGGACTGGTTGTTCCCGCTTGTCAAAGGGAAGGAGTCGTCCTCTTCGGGGTTCCTCAGTCGCACAGAAAACGTGGTCAGGACAGCATTGGTCGCTTCACGGTGTTGCAAAGGGACTGCAGGCATCTCTGGTCGTCGTCTTCGATTACAACAGCTTCCAGGGGTCGACTTACTATTCACTCCAGGAGCCTAACCTTGTATACAGTTACAGCACTCACTCCTCTGCAATCTTCTTCAGCAGTTTACAGAAAGGGGCATTTGTCTGTCCAATGAGGATAACCTCACCCCCAGTGGGAGCTGGTCCCATTCAGGCACTCTGGCAGACAAAGGACAGGGGGATGGAAACTCCTCCCTCAGTTCCTGCCTACCCAGACACTCTGGAGACTGTTAGGGAGAATTCTCTTATAAGGCTAATTTCCCAAACCTAGTGAGTCCCCCAGCAGCGTTGCTGGATTTTTGGGGTTTATTTTTTTCTCCTGCTATGAGTGAGACTCTTTTACTCCCACTCGTAGACATGATTTGAGGTATGTGTTTGACTTGTTATGTGCTTATGGGCTATGTGGTTTCTTTTTACTCCATAGGGTATCATCTGTTTTTCAGTGTGTGTGTGGTACACAGCACTCTCAGTGCAGTACCACAGGGGTGTCACAGTGACCCCCAAATATAGACTCCATACCCTGGGACTGACTACTGTCTCCCAGGGCATGTAAAGTCACCATTGGCTTTACTAGTCCAAAATTGTGAACAGAACCAGTACAAACCATCATATTGTGGAAGTACTGGTAAGGTGTAATTCGATTGCCCCTGGGTCTGTTTTCGAGGGGGCACTGTCCCGTCCCCACTCGTCGAGTTTCTGGCTGGTGGCAGTGGTTACCACGCAAATTATTCCACCAGAATAATCTCTATGGGATTCTCCCATTGACTTTAAACGCACCTCTTTTTGGTGCAATGTTAAAGATACCGCCGGTTTATTTATTTAATATTAAATCACCGGTTGGGTCTTTTTGCCAGAACTCGATTCTAAAATGGCGTTTGTGTCCGTCTCTGTAACTCTGACCAAGGTCGAGCCCTTTGTTCCACTATTTTGGCGGGCTTCTCAACAGAAGCCCTCCAAATGGTGCCACTCTGTCTGGGTTCCACAGGAAGGGTGGAGGGGGGAATTGGCACCCTGGACTGCGTTGCCTCGGCAACCCAAGTCACACTCTACTCTGATTGGCCCAGTGGTGAGCCGCCCGGCTCACCACTTAGCATGTGTGATTGACAGCTAGGCTGATGAATGGGGGGTTTTCTGCATAAAAGCAGAGCCTTTGGGACTAGAACTTCAGAGGTCGCCACAGGACCTAAGAATCCGAAGAGGGAAGAAGCTGAGCCATCTGCAACGACAACACCACCGGTGAAGCCCTGCTGCAACTACCTCACCACTTTCCCGACGACAAGAGAAGATCTTCTGCTGGACGAGTCTTCTTCCCCTGAGCTGGTGGGATCAACCAATTCGCCCTTTTCGACCTTCCAAAGACGTCTCTTGGTTGAATTGCCCGTGCCAAGCACCCCGGCGGCCGGATAGCCAAGCTCACCACCTTTGACCACAAATAAAAGGACTGCACCTTTTAATCGGGATCTCCGCGGCTGGTTTCATCCCTGTGCAGTGCACCGACACCAAGTTTCCTCCTTCGACAAGATCCCCTCTTCCCCTGATCGGAACGACGAACTGCAACCACTGCCAGGAACAACTGCCCCGCTAGAGCTTCCTTCCTCTTTAAGGTACTGTGCCCTGCCTGGCCTCCCTTTCTAAAGATTGCTAAAGGTGACCCTTAAATCCTTGGCTTCTAAACTGGGTTGGCTCCAGACCTTCTAACTATATCTTTTGAATCACCCCAACCTCTTTTGAACACTCTGCAAAGATGTTCAGTGCACTTTAAACCGTGTGATCCTGGGCACATTTTGCTTTGCTCTATTTAAAGTGGGCCTGGCCTATGAACTTCGACTCTACAGTATAACCTGCCTTTCTCCCCTTGCTCTGAATTCCTAAAAGTGTTGGGAACTGTTTTATTCTTATGCTCTGCCTTTTTCTCTCCCTTTAACTACATTATCAGAGTGCCATCTTGGTTAAGCGCTCACATCTGTTCTAACACATAGTAGTGTTTTAACCCTGACCTGTCTGATAACTATAAAGGGAGGAGTGCATACTTTACCTGACTGTGTTTTAACTTGCTTTTGATTGAGTGCGCTAGTATATGCCATAAAGTGTGTTTTAAATAAATAATTATATACTTTTTATACAAAGCTCTGGTCAGTGTTTGTTTGCTCTACTGTGTTTTGGCCCTATTGTGTATACTCTGCATACTGCCCTACTCTTCTTGAGAGAGATCTGACTGCTCAGCCACAGCTACCAGGTAAATCTGGGTGGTGCAGACTGCTACCAATTGGGTTCACTGCTTACTCCTGTAGTCTTCATCTTTTTGCAGTGTTGCCCAAGGGAAGTGCACAGGATTCTGCCTAACAGAGACTAGGCGGGGACACCCAAGGGTTCCCGCCAAAGGGAAAAGACACACAGGCTTATACCACCCAGAATGGTAGAAGGGCTGACAAAGAACAACCATGCTAGTAATTGGGTGAAAAAAGAAGGGAGGCCCCAAGTTAGTACTTGGGTGGCACTATTTTGGAATACCGAGGATATGGAAACAGCCTGGTGTAGAAAAATCACACAATAGTTGGTAGAACACATCCACTGCAACCAGCCATAACTAGGAGATTGTCTATGTGACATAAAAGTCACATGTGCAGAGAGACGGGGGATACTAAGTATCCCTTTGGCACTCCACGGAAGGTGATGTGTGCCAATCTCTCGGACTATAACGGTTTAGGATAGATACTAAGTATCGCTCTATTGTTAAGTACTGTAGTTTCTCTAGGATATAGAAATGAATCTCAAAGGAGGACCCTACGGGTCCCCAGCAACACTGCCCTTAAGGAGCTGTGTGCTGCAATAGTAAAATACAGATAACTTTAAGAGTTATGGTGGAACAATAAACTCCATAGGACAGGTAAAATACAGAGAATAGAGTTCCAAAAGACAGAGCCCATAACAATGAATGAGTGGAAAAAGGCTCCACTCATTCAGGGTTAAAGAAAAAGGTCCAGAAGTCCAGCAAAAAGTGCTAGAGGTTGTGAGAAACCTGAAGGTGTTTCACCCCCCCCTCCCCATCCCCCAGGGATCTGTCATCCAGGTGGCCAGGACACGACCATTGCTTTTTGATCCAGTTCCTGGGGGTGGACTAGTGCGGGGGGATCACCTGGATGAGGGGGTCCTCAGGGAGTGGAAGTGGGACACCGCAGGGTGAGAGGCAGATTCACCTTCCTTCTAACACCTTTTCCCCATCCTACCAGGTACGATACATATGAACTGAACTGCCCCCTGACCCCCTTCCTGGCATAAACACTTTTTCACAGACAGCTCACTGTGAGAGAAAACAGAGTAACACCCAAGCCATATACCGGACATGTCCCAACACAAGTGTCAGGCAGAGTCAAGCAATTACTGATAATTACACACACCTGACTACCATCACACTTCCCGACACCGATAAAAGGTGGAGCACGAAAGCTCACTCTGAGCAAGGTAAAACACACGAGGAAGCAGAAGTTCTGAGATGGCAGTTTAATACGTGGAGAAAGACGGCAAGACCAGAAAGGGTTGCAAGAAGCGACTTACCCATGGCCTTTTGAGAGGAAGGAAACCGCTGCTTTCAAGAGCCCTCGAGAATAATAAACATAAGACTGGGAATTAAAGTTGAAAAAAGATGCATTGTGTGTTGAATGTACCCAGAGCTCTCCCGCATCGATAGACGAGGCGGGGAAGGGCGATTGCTGTCATGGTACTGTCCTTGGCTCTAACAAAAAAAAGCTGCTCCAGTAAAGTCAGCACAGCTGGTGAGTCGTGGAGATTGATAGCAGACTGGTCTGTGTTCGAACCAAGGTTGCAAGCAGCAACATTGTATGAAGAAATATGCAAAGAACAGAGCTTAAGACGTATGTGATGAGCAACGCAACTATAATTGAAAATCCAAGGAATGGTTGAACTTTGGGAGGTTAGCAAAAGATACCATATACAGAGTGGTCCTGCACCACGTGGGTACTCATTCGAAGGCCTCTGTTAGGTATCCAACTGAGAGTGTAAAATTGTGAACTGTGAAATCGAAGTGGTCCTGCAACAAGTCAAGCTAAACCCTGTGCGCATTCGAAAGTCTTCGATAGATATACAAACTCCAATTGGTCCGAACCCAGCTAAGGGAAACTAATTGTAAAAAGGGGATCTGAGCCCGACTGAGGGGGATCCAGGGAGAAGAGTGAATCGCCCTACTTGAATACTTGGAAAGGAACTTTTTCGTTTGTTTGATACATCAATCCCTCTTGATCAAGAGACTATTGTTAACTGCAGAGACTTGGGCATAGAAGGCATTGATACTTGTAATAGAACTGTGCCCTCATGCCGAGGAAGCCCAACAGCGTGCTATGCTCGAGTGAACCGCCTTGTCCCGAGCTGAAATCATGGGGAAGGGAGGCCAACGGCCTGAACATCCTGACTTATCATTTTGTGAACACTTCTTTCTTTTTCATAAACAGTACCCCAAACTATATGTAACTTAGCGGTAAGGATTGGCAATAGGTGTTTTTAGTATAGGCCCTTTTTATGTTTACAGGACTCCACTAGGACTGTATTTTTTATTATTTGATGGTTGTAGCTTGCTCCCATTTTAGATTTAGGTTTAGATAGGCGTTTATCACGCCCTTGATAAAGTTCATTAAACACCCTTGAACTGTGGTCACTTGTGCCTGTCTTACTTTGATACCCTGCCTTTCTTACAGAGTGTCACTAGAAGAGGGGATGAGGCATAAAAATGATAAATCTCACTAACACTCGTCATCCCCAGATTGGGGCCGGAGGATCTTATCCACTCCTGGATGAATCTCTTGATCCAGTTGGTTATACTTTCTTGAGAGACCATCAGCCTTCTTATATTGGGTACCTGTTACGCTCACCTGGTATCCACGGGGACGCCACCCAGCCCTGGTTGGATGATTTGCACTCTCGAACCCTCTCCCGGTCCCTTGGTAAGGCCTCTGGTTAAAGATGGGTCTGCAATATAGGAGAGCTGGATTCAATACCAGATTGTCTTTATGTTTTCCCACCTCCCTTGGCCTCAACTCCTTCCTCCCCCTTGGGCCTTCTCCTCACCTTAATATTGTAAAAGGTGGATTCTCCGTCCTGCTCCTCGTGGCAGGGGCGTGCAGATGTGGGGGGGGGCAGCGACCAAGTTACTTCACTGGTGCAAGCCCCCCTGTAGGAATCCAGGCCTGCTGCGTCTCCGTAGGTTTGCTGCTTTACAGTCTTTATATGCAGTTCTTATGTTCCTCCTAGTTCGAACAATAATGTCTTGCTTCTTTCCTTTTAGGTATAAAAAGGTATTTTGGTGTTATCATGCAGTTTGAAGATGAGCATGGGCCGGTAGGCGAAAGCGTGGTGTGCGCGATGCTGTTTGGCGAGTAATGCGGGATGCGTGACACTGTTTAGCCTTTTATATTGCTAACCTGTGTCTTTTCTCTCCTTGCAGGTTGCGATGTTCCTCACCGAGCGCTGTAATGTTCCAGCGATGATACTGACCAGGAGATGACTACCCAGGTAAGAATTGTGTGGCTTTCTTCATTCGGGAGGAAACGCGAGTAAACGCTTACTAATGCTGTCTTTCTTTCTCCTCTTTCCAGGTTATGGTGTTCCATGATGCATGCTGTGCGCACCTTCAGGTAAGTGGAACTGAAGTCGGCGATGGATTGAAGACAGGATACTGTTCCAGGTAAGTTTCGTAGTGTTCTTTCTCTCTCTGCAGGTCCTTCGATTCAGGTAAACTGGCATCAAAGAACTGGACACAGTGAGCGTTATGCTGCCCACAGCAGAATAACGCGAAGCATGTTCTGCTGTCTTGGTGCGGTTTAAATAGTCTCAGGTAAAGTAGTCCAGTTAAAATAGTCCCAGGCCTGCCACACCCAAAGTAGTCCAGGTAAAGTAGTCCGAGGCCTGCCACACCCAAAAGAGTAGACCTCATAGCTCAGTTTCTTGTAACTGAGCTTTGTGTGTGCCTCCATGTTGGCTGAACTCTCCCCTAAGTTAAATAGTCCTAAGTAAATAGTCCCATTCTAATGTTGGCCTTCATGATGGTTATGAGCCAAAGGCGCCAGGACTGACTCCAAGAGAGTCTTGAATGAGGTTTTAAGGCCTTTGACCTGGCCCTAACTGGAAGGCTGACTTGCCAGTGAGGGCCAGGGGCAAGGGTCATGACAGTACCTGACCTGTGCTCAATAGTGAAGTCAAAGCTTTGTAGGCGTATGGACCACCTGAGCGATTTGGTTTTTTTCGCTTTTCAACGGCTTCAACCACGTTAAGGGTTGGTGGTCAGTTTGAATACTGAAAATAGTTCCATAGAGGTATGGTCTGAACTTTTTCAGGGCCATACAATAGAAAAACATTCACGTTCAATTGTTGCCCACCTCGTTTCACTATCTTTAAATGTTCTACTAATAAAGCAGATGGGGCTCTCCCTGCCTTTGCTATCAAATTGACTCAAGACTGCTCCTATCCTTGTGCTGGACGCTTCAGTCTGGACTAAGAAGGTCTGCGTATAATCTGGAGCTCTCAGCACTAGAGCTTTGCAGAGGGCATCTTTCAGTGCCTGGAAGGCTTCATAACAGTCATCATTCCATTTCACATTTACAGGTTACTTGGGAGAGGATACAGTATTCAGAGGAGAAATGATGGTCCCATAGTTCTCAATGAAGTTCCTGTTGTAACCAGTAAGTCCTAAGAAGGCTCCTACCAGAGTTTGAGTAGTTGGAGTGGCCCAGTGTTGTACAGCCTGTACTTTGCTGGTTAAAGGCTTAATCTCCCCTCCTCCTACCTCATTACTAAGGTAGACCACTTTACTCTGACCAACTTGGCATTTACTTGCTTTGATGGTCGGATTGGCCTATTGAAGGGCCTGCAACACATGTCCCAGGTGGTCATGATGTTCCTGCCAGGTAGGGCTGAACACTGAAATGTCAATCAAGTATGCCATGCAGATGTTCTCTAACCCATTCAGAACATGGTTAACCATTCTCTGAAATGTGGCAGGTGTATTCTTTAATCCAAAGGGCATGACCTTGAACTGGTACAAGCCTTCTGGGGTTGAGAATGTCTTCTCCTTGGACTGGGCAGTCATGGTAATCTGACAAATACCACATGTCAGGTCACAAGTACTGAGGTATTTGGCTGAGCCCAGCCTATCCACCAGTTGATCTGTCCTTGGCAAGGGATGGGCATCAGTCTTGGTAATTGCATTTAATGCCCTATAGTCCACACAGAATCCTGCCTTTTGTACTAACAAAATTGGGCTAGCCCATGGACTTGTGGAATGTTCAATCAATTCAAATTCAAGCATGTTGTTCACCTCCTCTTGTATGAGATTCCTCACATTATCTGACATTCTGTAGCCCCTGCTTTTAACAGGTACATTATCACCAGTGTCAATGTCATGTTGCCCCCAAGGGGTCAATCCTGGTGTAAGTGAGAACAGAGGGGCAAAGTGAGTTAACAAATCTTTGCAATCCTGCTGTTGCTGCATTGTCAGATTAGTAGCGAGTTTTACCCCTTCTACTGATCCATCTGAAGGGTGTCCACTTAGAAGGTCTGGGAGAGGTTCACGCTTCTCTTTCTTGATCAGAGGCTAAGAGCAAAGCTCTCATCTCTGGACTGGAACATAAGCATTCAGACGATTGGAATGAAAGACTCTAGGGGGTGCCTTGGAGTTGCTCAAGTCTATCAAAAAATTGGCCTTTCCAAGTTTTCCCACAACTTTGAAGGGTCCTGTCCACTTGTCCTGTAAGGCCCTGTGTCTTACTGGGACCATGATTAGAATGTGTTGGTCTGGAATAAAATTCACCATGTTTGCCTTCTGGTCATTCCAATGCTTAACCAGCTTTCAAATTCTCAGAAGTCTGTCATCTGTTCCATCCTCTGTCTGAGGCCTAGTACAGTCAGTAATCCTTACTGGATTGAGGGAAGGAGCACTCTCCATACTCTCCTTAATCAGGGTCAAAGGGCCTCTGACAGGATGACCATAAAGTAACTCAAAAGGAGTAAAGTCCACTCCAGCTTGCAGAACATCTCTATAGACAAAAAGAAGGTATGGCAGAAAAAGGTTTAACTTTCTTCTAAGTGTTTCTTCCAAAACACCATGTTCTTCATTGTTCTATTAAGCCTCTCTACCAATCCATTTGTCTGAGGGGGGAAGGCAGTTGAGAACTTGTAGGTGAACCCACAGGTTTTCCACATGGCCTGCATGTAGTGGGACATAATGTGTGACCCCCCCTGTCAGATACAACCTCCTTAGGAAATCCTACTCTGGCAAAAATAAAACAAGTAGGGCCTTAGCCACTGCCTGAGCAGTAACAGTTCTCATTGGAATAGGTTCAGGGTAGCTAGTGGCATGGTCCACTACAACCAATATAAATCGGTTGTCTAAAGAAGTTGGAGGGTGTAGGGGACCAACAATATCAATCCCCGCCCTCTCAAAAGGACTCCCAGAACCGGGAGAGGCACTAAAGGTGCCACATTCTTGTTTCCACTTTAACCAGGTAACTGGCAAGTGTGACAGCTCCTCCAGTGTTTCTCGATTTCTGCACCCAGTTTGTGCCAGATAAATGACAATGATAGCCTCTCCTTGGTCCTCTTAAAACCTATGTGACCAGCAAGGAGGACTTCACGTGCCAACTGTAGGACTTTGGATCTCAATTATGGGGTACCACCAGTCTCCTGAGGTCTGCTTGAATAGACTCCATGGGCTTGCTGTAGGCGTCCATCCTCCCAGTACAGCCTATGCTTCCAGGGTCTTGCACTTTACTCTGGACGCAGAGCTTCTAGAGAGGGATCCTCTCTCTGGCCTCTACTGAAATCTGTCCTTAAGGGTCCACCTTCTGCAAGCAAAGTCTGCAGCTCAGGATTGTCTCTTGGATCCAGATCTTCCAGGCAGGGTTGAATCTCCTCCACCTCTGACTCATCAGAAGATGGTTCTTCTGGGGATTCTACTGGTACCACCTCAGCCTCAGTTGGTAGTGGGGTCACAGGGGGGACCTGCAGGTTTTCTACAGGAACCTTTTTTCCTTGTGGGACATGTGGGTTTGGGGCCTTTCTTTCCTTTGGAGACTCTGGGTTTCCCCTTGGTCCCAGTTGAAAGGTATCTTAAGGTTGCTTCCATTGCTTTCCTGGTTTGCTCTCTTCTCTTCTTAGAAGGGGGGGTTTGGGGTGCTGGAAACTACACCCAGGCCTTCAAGTCATTGCCCAAGACTACCCTACCTGGCACCTCTGACTGGACACTCACAGTGATACTAACCGTCATGTCATTACATTTAATGATAGCTGACAGTATGGGACACATTTGGACTCGACCGCCTGCTAATTTGGTAAGCCTTAGCAATTTCCTCAGGTTGAAAGACACTTTCATCTACCACAGTTATCCTGGCTCCAGTGTCTCTAATGGCAGGAGTGTCCTGGCCATTTACAAGTACACTATCTTTATAATACTCTTTAGCATTATCAGGAATGGAATTATAGACCTCAATGTTCTGTTGTTCCCACAGCCCAAGGATACTGAAGAAACTGTAGCCTGAACACCAATGGGTTCTTCAGCTTGAGGGTGAAAGCTAGCCCCTGTCATTGGTATAGCCACATCATGTGTGAATGCTAAACTGACAGAGGAGATCCGTGAAGGTTTACCCTTACACCTGGGATCTCCTTTCACATGGTCACCAGACCCACAAACCACACATATCCCAAATGTCTTCTGGAATGGGGGTTTCTGAGAACCTCCCTCATCTGATGATTTGGGCCCAGAGGTTTCACTAGCCCTATAAAGTTGTGTACTGGGATATTTACCCTGGTTACGTTTGTGGCCCTCTTTTGGTGGGGGATTTTTTTGGAATTATGCTGCTCATCCTTCTTATGCTTCTTCCCATCCACTTTCTTGTGATGAGCCCCAAAATCGTTGTGAGTAGCCCTGTTGACCACCCACAAGTCAGAAGCCACTGATAGCCTCTTGCGGTCCAATTCCTTAGTCAGCCAGGTACTGTCTCAGCTCTGGGGAACAGACAGCAAATATACTATGTCAGTGGATTGGAAGTTTGAACAAGAATCACATTAACATCCAGATCAACATCTGCCTCACTTTCTGGAAGTTGAGGGCTAAGGGTTACATTTTGACCATCATTATTTTTCAGATCAATTCTGGGAATAGGCGTTACAGACCTATTCACAGTTTGGTAATCCACTGTTTTGGATTAACACTGCTTTTTTCCCTTTAGTACAAAGACACTAATTTATCTTTACACAATTCTTTCAGGTTTCAACAGTAAGAGCTTTAAGTGCTTCTCCCTCATAGTTCTACATTGTGGACATGGTTTAGTACTTTCACAGTATAGTTGCCTTGAGGCTGGATTCTTTGAAATACAATACAACCAGGAGTCCATGTAATCCAACCTACACAAATCCCGCCAGCTGTAACACCAGTATTAGGGATAGCTTACTAAAGTCTTACTCCCAAGTCGGACTTTAGGAAAACTCCCCTAACAATCCTCATGCGGAGGAGGTCGCAATTTGATGATCGATTGCCTATTCTTAAATTCTTCTTGACAGCAGGAACAACGGAGGCAATCTCGTTCCCCTCTGCTTATTCAGGTACAATATGGAGGTTGAGCTGTCGGTCTGGATGTGCACGGTCTTCCGTCTGAGAACTAGAAGGAAAGCTCTCACGCATTGAAAATTCCCTGCCATTCGAGGATATTGATATGGAGTAAGCTTTCCAACTTGGACCATAGATCGTGCGGTTCCATGGTGGCCCGCAAGGTAGGAGTCAGTAGTGACGCATTTCTCTGCATTCAACTCCTAAAAGGGAACCCCTGATTGATTGCTGAGCTGGATCCACCATACCAAGCCTTGGATTTATTCCAGGAGCTGGGTAAGTGCAAATGTAGACGTCTAATTTTCAAGCATGCCAGAGGACCACATAGTATCCATACAAACATCAATCCTAGCAGTCTCTGAAACCACCAAGCAGAAGTTTACTGTCTCTGCTGAGAATGGCATGTTAGCCACTAAGATGTCCACAATCCTTTGTTGAGATGTGAAAATCCGTGCACCCTTTGAGTCCCATACAAATCCAAGAAAGGTTAGTCCATGGTCGATTTCTGATGGTTTATGGAAAATCCCAGATTGAAGAGGGTGTTACTAAAGAATTGGGCTGATGTGGCTGCTTGATTGCAAAAGGGGTCCAGTCCAGCCAATTGTCCAAGTAGGGGGGATTTTAGGCTGATCTTGCTTTTTTTGTTTCTATAATTTTATATATCGTCGTTCTATTTTTTCTGCTCGTCTCGCTCTTCATTGTATAAGTCGAAGCTCGTCTTCAACTTAATTTCCATTGCATTACTTCCAAATGTGTCGATGGGCTACCACCTGGTTATTCATGTTCCTTGGTTTCTATATCTTCCATCTGTTCTTAAACCCCCTTTTGATCTCCTTGCCCACAAATTCTGGAATGGCTTACCGCTGCACATTCAAGCTATTCATTCCTATGATCTTTTTCACATTACCCCCAAAGCTCACTTTGTATCATGTCTTAACTCCCCTGCTTTTGATTGAAACTTTTCGTCTGATACAATATTAAAATGGCACACATTTTTGCAGTATGTATGGAGCTATAGTGAAAGCGCCTTATAAATCAAATCAATTACAAATACATTTTATTTGAAATGTATAATTTCCATAAAACATGATCATTAACAGTTCCCATTACAAAAGAGATAAAAAAAAACTATGAATATTCATCAGTAGTATCTTGTACGTTGTCAACTAAATAAGATTTTAAAAAACTGTAAGCGAATATATTAACTATATACACTGGAATCATCAATTCATTAAACTAGTTTTCATGTACCTGTAACACATGAAAGTCTGCTCAGACTAAACGTATAACATACAAAGACAAAATACATGTACAGTACATTCAGGTCCCATTCTTATCCTCATGGGAATTGAAAAGCCTAAATCAGTTAGTAATTGCTTAATACTGCCTTTAAATGATTAAATATCAATAGTAGCAGGGCTGTTAAATACCAGATCTGCTGCTGCTCACGCAACAGACATCTGCCTTTTAATTGAGTCCCATAGATTGGATGTGCTATTTATCACAGACATGGTTTACTGATACTTCCCACTCTATTTTCCATAGTCTGGTACCAGA
This sequence comes from Ambystoma mexicanum, assembly GCF_040938575.1. Classification (NCBI taxonomy): domain Eukaryota; kingdom Metazoa; phylum Chordata; class Amphibia; order Caudata; family Ambystomatidae; genus Ambystoma; species Ambystoma mexicanum. The sequence continues at coordinate 667,338,917 of NC_090935.1, read as the reverse complement.
GGCCTATTCTATTCAATATATCAATAGGCTAAATAAAGTAGGTGCATGGATAGCAATCATCTATCGCTCCCACTTAAATTTTGACTATCTCAAGCCATTACAATTGGATAACCACTCAGAGCTTAGGGCTATGTCATTTTCGTTAACACCCAAGTACTCAGTTCAATAGGTAGCAAACATAAGGAATTACTTTGCATTGGTGATTTCAACATTTGGCTGGAGGATCCTACAAAATCAGATTCAAGGCAATTACAGGAATTGCTAGCTCAACACGAGGTTCTAACCTTAACTCTCACTCCCTCTCATATAATGGGCCACTGTCTTGATCTAGTGTTAGCAAGAGGACAAAGGATTAGTATGGTTGATACATTCCCTATTCACTGGACAGACCATTACCTTAGGGTGTTTCGTATCAAGGCAGAACAATGCGAGGACCTTATTCAAACCTCTGCTGCTAATAAATCTGTGCGAAAGAAAAAAGATGTGGATACTATATCCGGGACGGATCTCAGCACAGCACTAAGTGTACCCAGATTAATGATTGCGATGCCCTATTCCAAGAAGGCACTAGAATTATGAGTAACATTTGCACAAAATATGCACCCTTGAGAAACATCGCTATCAAAAAACTTTCTAACACATCGTATACCAAAGACCTTCTGGAGCTAAAAAGAGAACATAAATACCATGAAAATCGATGATATCAATTTAAGTTGATTGAACATTCCATGGCCGCAAGTATAGCACTGATTAAATATAAGAAAGCAGTGTTTACAGCTAAATCAAAATGTCTATCAACAAAAATTTCATCAGCATTAAACCGTCCCCAAGAATTATTTAAAACAATTGCTGACTTTGTTAGCCCCAATAAATACTCACCAGCAAAAACCTACTATGTAACTCACGCTGATGGCCTCAACAATTTTTTCAGAGACAAATCTATATGAAATACCTCAATCCGAGGTTGTCGGCCCACTCGAAGAAAAACCCAGTGGTCTGGAGATACCGACTGTGATTACTAGTTTAGCTTCAAACAAGTTTCTGAGGATGATATTACCTTTCTTTTGTCGGAATTGAAACCAACAAACTATGCCCTCATTTCAATCCCAGCTTTAGTTGCTAAACGACTTTCAGTGTAACTTGCCCCCTTCATGATACAGTTTGTTAAACTTTCACTTACTCAGGGATTAGTTCCTGATGCCCTGAAGCTATCGGTTGTCTCGCCGCTACTAAAAAAAGTTAGTTTGGACCACTGAGGACTATAATAACTATCGCCCAATTGCCGGTCTTTCTGGGCCAGGTAAAATCCTGGAATAGGTGGTCACCAAACAGTTGCAGGATTATGTTGAGGATCATGGCCTTCTTCATCCCTTGCAATCCGGTTTTCGTCCCTTACATGTGACAGAGACAGCACTGACGGTGGTTTGGGACAAGATGTTACAGGTTTGGGATGCAGGTAAACTCGCCCTGCTTGTAATGCTGGACCTGTCTGCCACGTTTGATACAGTTGACCACGGCATGTTGTTGGACCGTTTGAAAAATCGTGTGCATGTGGACCCCTGTGCGTTACAGTGGTTCGCATCATTTCTTACCGTTCGTCAACAACGCGTTCAGGTTGGAGGCTTTCTTTCAGAGATCCTCCTTCAGTGCTGTGGTGTGCCACAGGGATCAGCACTTTCTCCACTTCTTTTAAATATTTACCTTCGTGCCCTAATGGATATCTTAGAGAAATATCTCAGTTTTCATTCGTATGCTGATGATACTGAGCTATACATTGATATATATATGATATGATATGATATGGCATTTGTAACGTACCTATGCACAAGTGTTTCAAGGCGCGACGAGGCAGGGAGGGGGGAACAAGGGGAGACAGAAAACGATCCTACTAGACCAGGTGTCATTCAGATTGCGCAAGTGCATGGGTAGAGGGGAAGGGAAAAGTGCAAGGGGGAAAGGGAGAGGGGAAGTGCAGTACAGGGTTAGTTGAATACAAGATAAAATAATATGGGCCAACTGGTGGCAAGTGCAAGGTAAGTGAAGACAAGTGCTGGGAAGGGGGGCTGTAAGGATACAGAAACAGTCCCGCAGTGGAGGGGTTGCCAGGGAGGCAGTGCAGGGGAGAGTGGCTGGGCCAAGGACCAAGATCGGTGAGTGGCCCAGTTGCGGATTTAGTGCAGTTTCAGTAAATTATCAGGGGAGAGGGGGAGAGAAAGCCGAAGCGAAGAGGAAGGTTTTGAGGTGCTTCCGGAACCAGAGATGGTTCTCCTCAAGTTTCAGGGAGGCAGGAAGGCTGTTCAATTTCAGTCCTGGAGAGATACGGTCCCTGGGCTTGAGGCCAAGGAGAAGTCTTGCAGTTCTGTTCTGGATGAGTTGCAGAGGGCGGAGAGTTGAGGCAGGCAGATTTAGATAGAGGCTGTTACATTAGTCCAGCTTCGAGAGAACCAGGGCTCTGGAGACAGTGAGCTTCTGGGGGAAGGAGAGGAAAGGAAGGATACCTCTGAGGAGGTGCAGCTGGTAGTGTGACTTCTTAGAGACGTCAGATGTGTGAGGCGAGAAGGAGAGAGTGGAGTCGAAGATGACCCCGAGGTTTTTTGCCTTGCAGGTAGGAGCAGGAAGAGGGCCAAGAGAGGCCGGCCAGAGAGCTGCAGGGAAGGAGGGAGTGGGTGGGTGTGCCGATGAGTAGAATCTCAGTCTTACTGGCATTAAGGCAAAGGTCATTGGCGGCGCACCATTCCTGGATAGCAGAAAGACAGTCTGAGATGAGGGAAGGAGAAGAGGAGGCCGAGGGTAGCCTGAAAATGAGCTGAGTATCATCCGCATAGCACTGAAAGTTAGGGCAGAGCGCGGCGATGCGGTGGGCAAGGAGTGCCAGATACTGGTTGAACAGCCAGGCAGAGAGGTTAGATCCCTGGGGGACACCACAGGTAGAGAAAAAGATGTCATAGAGGAAGGACCCCATTAGGCTCGATGATGTGGAGGAAGCTCTTGCTTTGGTTAGTAGGTGCTTGGAAGAAATTGGAAGCTGGATGGAAAAAAAATGGCTACAACTTAATTTAAAAAAAACAGAGGTGATTCTGTTTAGTCCAAAGCATCTCCTTGAAGGAAAGAGATGCCCCCCTCTGCCCCAATTTTTTGGTACTAGCCTTAAGTACACTGCTAAAGTGGTGAATCTCGGCTGCATTTGGCAGAGTGACCTGGGATGCAGCCAAGGCCCAATTGTTTTTTTTTTTAAAACATCCGCCTTCTGGGTCTGGCTCTACCCTACATTCCTACCACCAATCGTGCTGCGGTGGTCGGAGCCCTAGTTAAATCCAACTTAGACTATTGTAATGGACTCTTGGCTGGAGCACCGGGCAGATTCATCGCCTTCAAAAGGTGAAGAATGCGGGTGTAAGACTGATCTTTGACATAGCCAAGAACACTCATGTTTCTTGTCTCTGTCGGTCATTACATTGGTTAGCGGTAGAAGACCGGATTAAATTTAAAATTGGGCGTTTGGTCTATAAATGTCTGAACGGACTGGCAACAGTTGTCAGGGGTATTGACCCACGTTTGGACTATTATGCTGCAACATTTGGTGCTGTGGGCTTAGGAAATCCAAGATAGCGGAAAAGCCCACATTGCACCAGAATCCAGGAAAACCACGCAGTTTTGGCGCACACCAAAATGTTCCCCTGACCTGCCACCCACCAGTGCGAGCGTGATGGGCAAGGAGTGCCATGGGTGAAATGTGTGCCAAAGGAAAAACAGCAGTGCCGGTTAGCTCAGAAAGCACTTTGAAATCACATTTGTTTCTCTGAAATGCAAGCTAAAAATGCCTATTTTAAACATTGCAAGATATTCAAAAATCTCAATGAACTCCAGCAGACATTTGGCAGAAGGTAGACTTGTGTGCATGCAAAATCTAAAGCCCTAAACAATGTTTATAACAAAACTGGCTGAGCTGTGGATGTCAGCAGCCTAAGTTAAATTGGACTGAAAGACACTAAAATCTAAATGTTTAAAATAAAGGGGTGACCTACTGTTGAGTGTCACATAGTTTGCAACTGTTAAATGTCATAGTTTTGAACTTAGAATCAGCATTCTAGCTGCATGTGTAAAAATTGTAAGTTTGTTTTGAATGAAGAAAAACTGGGAACAAAAGTGACATTTGGCTGAAGCCTGGCTTGAAGAGAGTGAATTCTGCCCGGCAACTACCCCCGACAGGAGTTGAAACTTGCTCAGCCACTCTTCCCAGGCCTGGCTGCATTCTGCTGCCCCCACCAAAAGGAGATGACACCTCCCTGATTGGATTAGGGGAGGAACAGCTGGGGACTGCAGGAAACTGAACAATGAGACTTCCTTGGCTCAGGCAAATGTTAAATTAGGGGGGTCGTAAATGCCTTCCTCTTGAGAGAAACGGGGAGGGGCAGTACCTCTGTGTGCAACTTGTGTTGGAGGAAGTGGACAAACCAGAAATTCAACCATGTGCTTTGGGAAACCACACCCCTCTGGGCCAGAGCATAATTTTAAAAAGATGGATAATTCATAGTACGGACTTGTCAAAATTATATAATTAATATCATTATTCTTGTGATTTTTCTGTACACATTTTAAGAGGTGTTAGAACTCTGTACCATGTTCTGAGGCAAAACCCCATGAATTATGGAGATTGCAGACACGGGGTTCACGCTAGAAAAATGACAATTTACTGGAATATGTGTAGAAAGGCGGTGTACATCTGTGTCATTTTGGTAAAAATCCAATATTGGTAAACCAACCAAAAAGCGCAAAATGTTGTCATTTCTTAATCCAAGCTCTTAGAAACATCAGAGTTGGAACAGAAACTACCTTATGTGATATATGATGTGTATATGTAATGTCAACCACTTGTGTATCTGGGAAATGTGTTTAGTTATGAAAATGATTTTCTAAGGTAAAAGCAAAGGGGAGTGTTCTTTCTGTATGCCATAAAGATGACACCTGATGACTCACTGCTCCCTTCTCAAATCAGGTCAAAAAGAGAAATCCTTGACCTATCAAATCATGAGTGGGGTGGGCACAGAAAGTTAGCATCCACACCCATTTTCAAAAGACATAAAAAGAGCCACTGGAAGCCAGACAGGGACATTCATTTTCCATTTCTGCGGTGCATTTTGACGGACGACTTCACATCCAGACTCCAGAGATCCAGATTGACTACAGAACTTTGAACCAAGAAGGCCTACTGCAAGCAAAAGTATTCTCACCAGGCCTCAAAATCAATTGCAAATTATTCAAACAGCCGGGCGGAGCTGTTTGATTCTGGCCTAGAACCCTGTGCCAGACCCAGAAAGCAGTGCTATATCCAGAATCCATTTGATCCAGACCAGCAGAACCAGAGATCCGTGCAGTGCCGAGTGCCAGACCAGACCCAGACCGCTGTGAACAGAACCGGTGCCTGATTGACACACCGAGCAGAGAGAACTGCAGCTAAACTTGTTGACCAGATCCATGACAAGGCATTCCTTTCAAATTTATAGTGCGAGTACCCAGCTAGAACTGTGCAGATCCCACCTTTTAGCTTAAAATAATCCGATTCAAAACATTTGAACCTGTGCAGAACTGCATCATAGGAATCGTGTGTTCCCTCTCCGATTTAAACCTGCAAAATGTCATTTTGCCATTTTGAATCATTATTTCATTTCTGAAAAACTACCTTCACGAAATGGTCCTTATCTCTTGAACCGTGTGCTAGGAGCGAGTTATAACTTTCATTTTAAAGCTAAGATTCTGGGATTTCCAAAGAACCGACTTTCTATTCGGAAAAAGTGCTGCGATAAATTTCTTCACTTGTCAAAATAGCAGCTTCTTGCTTTCCTTTGCTGAAATTCGTTTGCAACCTGACAATCATTCATTGAGCATTGCTAACGTGATCCTGAACTAATTTAAAGTAGCTATCACCCACCCTGAATCTCTTATAGGGAATTAAAATCATTTTTAGCATATTTTCCCTTCTTTGCAAACCACATTCAAAGTATTTTGCCTGTGTTTTAAAATCATCCCTGTGATCTAAGCTTGCTAGGGGGGAACTGAACTACATTTGATTGTATTCCTGAGAACTGTGTGTTCTCCTTTCCATCTTTTTATATTGCATAAGGGGGAGGGGAGTGAATTGCCAAAATGGGAAAAGTGATTATATTATCTTTTGCTGAAATCATATCAAGTTTATTCCTGTGTTGCTTCTTTTCCACCTTGCATTTCCTTGTACCATATAAAGCATTCTCAGCTACCTTAACCTCTATACTACTCCTAAGTAATTAAACCAGTGTGCTAGTATAACATCATCCATTGCTGATCATTGTCATATGTCTAAGTGTGATATCAAATATTAATGTATTACAAAAGTGTGATATATATATCTATTGTTTAAATTTTCAAATAAACCTTTTTAATTTGCAAAACAAACCTACTTCTTGGCTCAGTGGGGTCAGGGGGATTCTAAGAGAGGGGCGTTATACAAGGGTTCATCATCCAGATTATAACTTGTCAAAAATATATAAATAAAGTCTTCCCTTGAGCAATCCCAGACAAGGCACTGACTTAGTGGGAATGCTTGATTGGAGTCATTAACACAGTCTACCTGATAAATAAACTGAAGCACTATCTACCAACTCGAGCCTTTAGGTCCGAAGACCAATTTCTTCTTGCCATCCCTAGAACAAATTGTAGCTCGCGAGGAAATCACTGCTTCTCATTTGTCAGACCCAGACTATGGAAACGTCTCCCGCTGAGTCTAAAACAGGCAAATTCCTTGCAGAGCTTTAGAGCAGGTTTAAAGACCCACCTATTTAAGTAAGTCTATTGACTGCCGCTTTCATTGAATGTCTGCGATTTTTGTTTCAATCAGGTTCAAGCTTCTCTCTTACTATAAGGTTAATCTGCGCCAGGATATGATTTAGTGCGCTGTGTGCACGGTACAAATTTTTCAAAATTCAAAAATTATTAATGTATCTTTTAGAATCACATAACAACTTAATACATATGTTCATAAAATTAACTCCTTCTTAAAAATTGATCCATACAATTTGTTAAATGCAGAGTCCTCTTTTCTTTACCACACCCCAGCAGATAGCTTTATCCAATAAACCAAGTAAATGCATTCTATCAGGTGTACAATACAAGTGCCCTATTATTTTCTGTTGCATGAGCCATATTTTGAGATCTAACTCTGTATTCATTGCTTTCCCCAAGATTTTCTCACACCGTTCTACTGAATTATCACATTTCAATTGTGCTGGCCAAGACTGACCGCAATTGGTCCCATTGTTCAATATATATTCACTTTTCATAGGCATCATATTTAAAAAGGTTGGAGACATTCATAGAGCGGGTATAAAATAGCTTATCTATAATCGGAGCATTCAAAATCTCAAGCCTGTGTGATATAAGTGATTTAAGTGTTGTTTATTTCTTTAGCTCAGTTTCCCTTAAATGTTATTTATAATGCAAAGTATTAAAGCGGATTATTCATTCATCCTCATAATGCTGCTTATTTTCATCACCCCTCCTGTGACCCAACTTCTTCAAAACAGCTTCTTGTGTTCAATTTGAAGCTCCAGAATGTGCCATATAGATGCATTACTATGCAGCCAAATATTCTGATCATTATCGTTTAACCATGAAATCAGTGTATCTCAGCTGGCTGCAATTGTAGGTAAAGTCTGACCATTATGTGACAGCTTCCCTATTTAGTAAATGTTACCCAATTCTAATGGAGCCATTACTTCTCTTTCTATATTAATCCAAATTGGAAGAGTAATCTTGCTCCGTGTGAAGTAGTATGCCGATTTTGTAAGCAAAAATCCCTTATGATAGTTTCGAAGATCAGGATAACCAAATCCCCCTTCCTTAACATCAGTATGTAACACTTGATTTTCGACGATTTATTACCCCAACAAAAATTCAGAAAACATTTATCCATTCTCTTAATCGTTGTGTTACTACATTTCAATGGTAGGGATTGGAGAATGTAACAACTTTGGAGAGAAGAGTGATTTTGATAGTGGTTATTTTGCTCCAGATATTCAATTGCAGCTTTCCCATTTTCTCACATATTTTTCTATAACCTTTACCACCTCGTTTGCATTAATTTCCCCATTTCATCTTTAACCAATCAGGCTGGTGATAAAGAGGAACTGTCTGAAGAAGCCGCCTTTGCATAGAGCAATGCAGAGGCCCCCAAAGCCGAATGCGGTTGTGGGTGAGGCACAATTTCTCAGAAGTAAGCTTTCCATTGGTGGCTTAAAGAGAGTGTGGTGTCTGATAGATTATGCAAGCTTTTGCCAGAACGTCTTTCTGAATATGTACTCCAGATCTACAGTAAGATCCGAGGGCCAGTACCTCAGAGTGGAAGCCTGACTCTTGTTGCGTCTCTTCAGGAGTGGGATCTCCCAGGAACTCTACTAGGCTGAGCAGGCTATCATGGCCTTACCTGAATGAGGAATGTTATCTTTAGTTTCACTTGATAAATCATGGTCTTCTGCCCAAGGGGGAGCCCCCACTCCCTGTGAGGCTAGGGAGGAGAGCCCGCTCTGCAATACAATCCATAGGGGGAGAGGCAAGCAGCACCTCACTGGGAGAGACTCCTCCTTAGGGGACAAGGACTCCCATTCCAATTAGGAATTCCCTCAAGCTATGCACACTGTGGCATACGTGGGCTGCTCTAAAACATGGGCTGCTCTAAAACATCAGAGACTTTACATTTTCAAGACTGAGAAGAAGAAACACTTAAGAGATGTTATTGTCACATGGAAAAAGAACATGTCCCTTTAAATCAAAATGTTGAATCCACTTGGTCGAGTACGTTAAATAACATGTACCCAGGGAGTAATAGAGAGCAAGCTGCATTACACCTGGAGAAGGAGAGGAACACATATGCAGGTATGGGAATGCCCTGAGCTGCATAACACATGAGGAGAGAGAGGGCGGACTGTGAGCACCAAGAAGCCTGCAGGTTTGAAACTCGCTCGAAAGTGAGGGATGGGATTCCAGAGGCACGGTGAGTCCTGAGATGGAGAAACCGACTGGGCAGGAACACGCACAAAGGTGGTGACGAGGCCACGAGGGATCCGTGGTGGACAGTCGATCCACAAACCATCGCCAACACCACCGCAGGCATAATGCAATAGGGTACAGGCACAGAGAGACCAAGGTGCTGCGTGTCATGGGTACCAGGAAGGTAGTTGGGGCAAGCAGGCAGGTAGTTGGGGCAAGCTGGGTGGAGGCTTGGCAGGCCTGCCATAGGCACACAAAAGACCCATAGCAGATACCTCCTTTTAATTCCTTCCTAGTGTTTGTAGGAACTTCCTGGTTACCACTTCCTGTTGCCAAACAGGAAGTGCATAACAATTCATGAGCTCTCTAGTGTTTGGGTGTGGCTGGCTATATAGGCCACACCCAAGATTCTTCCAGTGCTTTGCCGAGCTCCGGATTATCCTGCTTCTGCTTACCTGCTCCGGATCATCCTGCTTCTGCTTACCTGCTCCGGATAATCCTTCTGCTTACCTGCTCCGGATCATCCTGCTTCTGCTCACCTGCTCCGGATCATCCTGCCTCTGCTTACCTGCTTTGGATCTTCCCCGTGCTTTCTCCATACCAGAGCTTTCTCCGGTCAAGAGGGGAATCCTACACCGGCACCTGTAAGCACAAAATAGAACTGCATTAGCGCGCGCACTTCAATAACGCTGCGCATAGTCACTGAATCTTCCCGCTACACTAGAATCCAGGTCCGTAGAGTAAGCACTCAAAGATCTGCAAAAAAAAGAAGAAACTTTACTCATTGCGCTCGCTCCAATAACGGAGACATTATTCACTGCGCTCTCTCCAATAACGCAGTGCATACTTACCAAGGCGCCTCTGCATACTTACCAGACCACGAGTCTCCAGTAGCGCTGAACCCAGATTCGAGGTGCTAGCACTCCATAATCCACTCCTGCAATGAAAAATGGAGAGCCATTACCAGGTGCGTTCGAACCTATGACGCTGTGCATACCTACCAGCGGCTGACTTCTACAAGCAGCGCTACTTACCCAAAAATACCTTGGCAAAACAAGGACAATACGGACAATTCCGGACACTTAACATCCACCGTGCAACATTCACTTTGTGGAAAGGACTTTCTAGCTAGTGAAGAAACTGGAACATTGAACACTCTGCCTCGCTGCGAAGGCATATAACAGCGTGTGGCATCAGAACTCAGCCAACGGACATTGGCATCATCCCTACGAGTGAACAGCGCCCCTGCGAATGCAGGATGGAAAGCAAACCTTACTAAACATCAAGGTAAGCCCTCAGGGGACATCACAGCACACAGTAAAGAGTAGGGAAGGGCCCATAGGAATCAGGTGAATTTAGGTCTGAGTGTACATCTTGTATTTAACAGGTATCCCTCTGGGTGAAACAGTGGAAGTGAGAACTCGGGGTCAAGGGAGGCTCATCCATCGCTCCTGCAGAGACATAGGTGAGTGTGACAGAACACGAAGCCCTCCTCAATACCTCTGCCCGAGCGATGGAAACCTCTGAGGTAGACCAGCTTTCCCTATTGTTAGGTGAACTATGGGCCGAGGTGCATGCAGCCTGCTCTGGGACAAATGCCTTAAGGTGAGAACTGGTAGTCAATAGGGACAAAAGAGACTACTTGGCAAGACAGCTCTGACAGACCCAAGCTGGTCTAGCACCCCTACCAGGTGGAGTTCCTCAGGGGCAGCCAACCGTGGCACCTGTAGCCACACCCATTCGGGTATTGCTTCCAGGCAACATCCCTTTAGCACCCCTGGAACGCTTCTCTGGGGATCCCAAGAAATTTGGAGCGTTAATGAATCAATGCCACCTACACTTCATATGCAAACCAGACACCTTTCTAAACGACCAAGCTAAAGTAGCTTTCGTCCTCTCCTATTAAGGAGGGCACACGGCGGACTGGTCTGTCCCGTTAGTGCTTAGGGACGACCCTTTACTGAGAAATTACCCACGTTTCCAGCGTGAACTGGAAAAACTATTTGCCCATTGGACTCGAGGTCAGGTCCTGGATGATCTACTCTTTCTGCGACAGGGTGGCCAGGATCTTATTTCATACGTCACCACATTCAATCGCCTAATAGCTGAATCAGGTTGGCCAGAGGAGAAACGAATAACATTATTTTATCGAGGACTGAGAGGAGAATTAAAAGATGTCTTGGCGCAAGTAGTTAATCCTCCAGAAGATTGTAGTGAATACATCGATCTAACTATGCAACTAGACCACCGGTTACAGGATTGCAAGGCCGACCAAACCAGATCAGAACATACACCAGTGTATGTCCGACCAAAGGAAGAGTCCCATCGACAGGCTTCAGCAACACACTCGGAGCCCATACAATTGGTGTTCTCAGGGGACCGCTCACCAAAGCAGAGAGAGAATGGCGGCGTCAGGAAAAACTTCGCTTATATTGCGGCCAATCTGGTCACTTCCTCCAGAACTGCATGGTTAAACCTCCACAGAAGACAATGGGGGTACTAGATAACACATGGGAAGACATCGAAGCGGAAAACTCCAACGCCCGGCAGATGTAGAAGTCGGTCTGTCGAGCCAGGAACGGAGCACTCAGATCTCACATTTCAGTATTCCTGTGGTTTTGGTAGATCCTTCACAGCCCACCCGAATGCACGCCCTCAAGGCTTTCATAGACAGTAGGGCTATTGGGAACTACCTGGACATACACACTGCAAAGACCTTGGGATTAGCATTCCACCGTAAGGACACTGTTGAAAGCGTGACAGCTGTGGATGGCAAACAACTCCTTTCGGGACCAGTAACACAGTGTACGTCCACCCTCACCTTAATCTGCCAAGATGGCCATAGGGAAAGTATTAGATTTGATCTTATCACTGCACCCCAATTCTACCTGATTCTTGGGATACCATGGCTAGAAACGCACAACCCAAAGATAGATTGGCGAGCTCGAACCTTACTCTTTTCCATGGAATGTGCCTCTTGCTACGACAAAAAAGGGAGCCAAGGAAGCCAATTGTTAGCTTCACAGGAAAAGATTGCAGGTTTAGGCTTGGTGGGCACCTTACCAGTAGAATACCAGGAGTTCCAAGATGTGTTCGCGAAGGAGCAAGCTAATACGCTACCACCACAACGAGTTTACAACTGTCAGATCGATCTGCAACCAGGGGCACAAGTACCGTGCAGCCGCATTTATGCATTAACCGAGGAAGAAAATGCTCATCTACGGACCTACTTGGACCAATACTTGGCCAATGGCTTCATTAGACCATCTAAGTCACCAGCCGCCTCCCCACTCTTCTTCGTACCGAAGAAAGAGGGGGACTTAAGAATGTTTATTGATTACCGGGCCCTAAATCAGTCACCATAAAAAATAAGTACCCGTTACCTCTGATACCAGTACTCATAGACCAGGTGAGACAAGCGAAGATTTTCAAAAAACTAGATTTACGCGGCGCATATCACCTGGTACGCATGAAGAAAGGGGACGAGTGGAAGACTGCGTTCCGTACCCGCTATGGCTTGTATGAATACCAGGTCATGTCCTTTGGGCTTTGCAATGCCCCGGCTGTGTTCCAGCATTTGATGAATGATGTGTTACGGGAACTCCTCGATGTCTGCGCAGTCGTCTACATCGATGACATTCTGATCTACTCCACCACTCCCCAAGAACACGTAACCCACGTGCGAGCTGTACTACGTGAAAACCAACTGTACGCAAAGCTAGAAAAATGCTCCTTCCACGTCACTGAGGTGGAGTTTCTGTGATATGTACTGACAGCGCATGGGATCAAGATGGACAACAGAAAAGTGGAGGCAATCCTCACTTGGTCCTCACCCACGTCTGTAAAGGGAGTGCAGAGTTTCCTAGGGTTTCCAAACTTTTATCAATGCTTCATACCAGGATTCTCACATATTGTACATCCAATTACGTCCTTGCTGGGCAAACACCGAAAATTCGAATGGACACCAGCGGCGGAAGAAGCCTTCCGAGCCCTCAAGGAAAAATTCAGCTCAGCCCCAATACTGCAACACCCACAGCCCGATTTACCATACATTGTGGAAACGGACGCTTCAAGCATTGCCATGGGGGCCGTATTGTCTCAACAAAATCCCGAAACTGGATGCCTACATCCCATTGCCTTTTGGTCAAGGAAATTCTCCCCGGTAGAATTAAACTATGTGATTTCTGAAAAAGAACTCCTAGCAATAAAAAGCGCACTGTGTGAATGGCGACATTATTTGCTAGGCGCAAAACACACCATCACAATAATAACAGATCATCGGAACTTGCAATACTTACGCTAAGCAAAAGCTCAGTCTTCTAGGCAGCTGCGTTGGGCCCTATCCTTAATGGAATACGACTTTGTGATCACCTACCGCCCCGGAGTTAAGAACGGGAAGGCGGATGCGTTATCCCGCATTGGCACAGGAGAGGAAGTCTACAATGCCCCTAACCCGGTGGAGATCATACCCAGCCATAAAATTCTATGCTTCTGCACCAGCCCATCTCCGTTAAACACACTGCAGGAAGCAATAAAAGAAAATATGTCCGAAGAAGACCTACTGGCTTGGGACACGAAGGGAGATCAGTTCACCATTCAAGACAAACTACCATACTACCAAAAACGCCTCTGCGTTCCAACTAAGGACTTGCAACAAGCAATTATATCAGACTACCACGACTCAATGTTAGAAGCCCACCGGGTATAGCCAAAACCATGAAGAAAATAAGCAAATCTTATTGGTGGCCAACTTGGCGAGAGGATATTGCCACCTACATAGGCACCTGTGAGGTGTGTGCACAATACAAAACATCCAGACAAAAACCAGCCGGCCTCCTTCAGCCAATCACCATTTCGCCAGCACCCTGGCACAAAGTATCAATGGACTTTGTCACAGACTTATCTTCTAGCTCAGGTTATACTACCATCCTCGTAGTAGTGGACCTCTTCACCAAAATGGCCCCTTTCATAGCTCTAGACCGAATCGTCAAGTTACACGGATTCCCTACCGTAATCGTTTCTGACAGAGGCAGCCAATTTGTATCTCGTTTTTGGAAAAAATGTTGTGCCCTGGCAAGAGTAGAAGTACGTCTGTCTTCTCGTCACCATCCTCAAATGGACGGCCAAACCGAGCGCACAAACCAGACCATGGAACAGTATTTGCGCTGTCTATTACACCAAACAAGCCAAAGCTGGACAGAAATACTATGGATGGCAAAGTATGCCTACAACAACTCAACACATTCATCAACCTAAGCAACACCCTTCTTTACTATATATGGTCGAAACGCCAGACCGTCGGTCTACGATCCACCAGAAAACATTGAGATGCCCACAATAAAGAACTTGCTTGCCAGCATCATGAAAGCAGCCAGCGAGGCCAGCAAGAACCTACAGCAAGCCAAAGAAACACAGAAAAGAAACGCTGATCGCCATCGACGAACAGCCCCAGATTATCAAGTGGGAGACTCGGTCTGGCTGGAAACTAGACACATTGCTTTAAAGGGTCCCAAAAAATGTGAGCCTAGATACATCGGCCCATATACAATTGAAACAGTAATTAATCCAGCAGCCATGAGACTGGCGTTACCTCAACATATGCGTATACATCCCGTATTTTATGTGTCACTATTAAAACCAGCACACCCAGGAACCCGAACTTCCACACCTCCCGGTTAAAGCCTCATAATAAGGCTGGATGCCTGTGGAAGGAGGATCGTGTGGATTACCTGCATCCCAGGGTACGATGTGGCGTGCGGTGGCGGAAAGCTCTTCACCAGAATGAGCTGTGTCACTGTGAAAGGCTGGTGCGCAGGTGCGGTAGATAAGTGCTTAGCTTAGGCATATAACAGCGTGTGGCATCAGAACTCAGCCAACAGACATTGGCATCATCCCTACGAGTGAATAGCGCCCCTGCAAATGCAGGATGGGGTGCACACCCTACTAAACATCAAGGTAAGCCCTTAGGGGACATCACAGCACACAGTAAAGAGTAGGGAAGGGCCCAGGGGAATCAGGTTACTATTTTCAATGAATCAAAGCAACCACAATTCCCATATTTTAACAATGTTTTTTTAACAATGTTGTGAGGTTAGTAAGGGTGTGTGGTGGACATATTGCTATTTCTTATGTCCTTAATTTTTATTAGCTTGTCCTTGGCTCTGTCTAATAGACAGAGCCAAGGACAAGCTAATATAAATTAAATTACTAACCTCACAACATTGTTAAAATATGGGAATTGTGGTTGCTTTGATTCATTGAAAATAGTGACTTTCACAGAATGTTGTTTTATGTGATATCTTGTGTAAACAAAATGCATTGTTGTTTTTTCTATACAGAAAATTTTCGAAGTGTTTTTATACTTATTGATTAAAAAATGTTTATCTCTAGGTTTTCTGTCTTGATCCAGTGACTGACATGAATGATAGCACTTGTTGCAACTAGACACACCTAGTGCGTTTGTAGGTGGGTAGCTGTCGAGTGGCATCTCTCTACTTATATGCTTGTATCTGGTCCTCAGCCACACAGCCCCCTAAAAAAGAGGACACCCCAGGTCTCATTGCTTGAATGTCTACGCCTAAAGAATACAAACCACCATTTATGGTGTGTTGGAAGCCTTTGTGGCCTGATTAACCAGGGATGACCCACAGAATATTAAAAAGCAGACCTTCAGAAGTCCTTTGAGAGAGCCAAGTAAAATTGTAACGCTCATGCGATGTCCAAGCATTGCAACATTCTGTCTCTGTCTAATAGAGGGGATGGGAAGAAGGTGGTAGGACTTCCTCCTGATTAATATTAAAAAAGAAACTATCTTTGGTAGTAACAAAGGTTGTGTATGAAGCACAGCGTTATTTTTGTGAAAACCTTTGACGGGCTCAGAAGACAAAAAAGAGTAAGGACTCTTGGTTACCCGACTAGCACATGTCAAAGCAATAAGCAAGACTGCCTTCCACGTAACTAACCTGATATCTGCCATGGCCTTGGGATCAAATGACTTGTGCACCAGAGCTGCAAGGACAACTTTAATATCCTAGACCGGATGAGGCCTCCTGACTGGAGGGAAAAAGCAAAGCCCCTCAAGATGCCTTCTAACGATGGGATTAGCGGAAGAGAAAAAGGCCCTCAGAGTTCTTCTAAACCCTGAGCAGCCAGCTATATCCTTCAGGTATCCACATGAATACTGCATTCCACCAGTTAGGCCGTGAATAAATTAGATCATCCAGAATTCAAGAAAGGGGATTAACATCCCTTCGAGAAGCATGATGGCAAAAACGCATCCATTTGCTCTTTTAATGGCTATGGGTAGAACCCATCCTGTTGAGAGCCAACTAACCAGAGGAAACGTGCAAATCCTCGAGATTTAGGGGAGTAGTGAAGAACTGCTTACCCCTGCTGCGTGATTATTTCCTAGCTTGGAGGAAGGAGAATGGGTCTTGGGAGACCAGTTTGAGCAGATCCGATAAGAATGCACATGCTAGCCAATGAGGTGCTACCAGTATAATTGAGCATCATTTGGAAGCCAGGACTTCTTACCCCTCTTCTCAATAAATGGATATTGAAGAAAACCATACACTAGTCTGTTACTCCAACTAATCTGAAATGCATCCCTATCCGATACGCACCAATGACTCAAAGTTTGCAATTCATGTTGCAAGGTTCTCCACCGCCGGCAAACCCCATATGAAAAATATTAAAGTTACTCACTGCAGTGACTAGAGTACTCATAGTACATAGTCCCCTTTCCTGCATCCTTTTGGGCATCTCCCAACATGAGTTTCCCCTTTAAATTTAGTATAGCGAGTGGGAGCACGCCTCAGGGCGTAGTAACACCCTGCCGGGGCCCCACCCTCCGGCACTTCACCTCAGTGCCCTTTCAACACTTCGGAGCCTTAAATACCTGGCTACACTCATTACATATTAGCCTTTGGCATACTAGCAGGGGAAGGCGGGTTGGACGTATGTAGGAATAGGGGCTGTGGACTAGGAGTATTCTAGTCACTACGGTGAGTAACTTTAATTACTCATTTGTCCTGTCGCCTTTCCTCCATCCTTGTGGGTGATTCCACTGAACAAGAACATAGGGTAGAGCAGTGATAACCTGCCTCAGATCTAGGACAAAGCAAAAAGGTTCTTCAGAACCGCCTGACCAAACCCTGCATAGTGCCTTGAGCCGGTGTCGAGTGGGTAGTGCTTACAGAAGGCAGACTGAGTGGCCCAAGTAGCCGCCTGGCTGATGTCCCAGTTGTCATCTGAAAATCGAGCAGACTGAAGCATCAGCTGGTCAGGAACCAGGCCGCCAGCACCAGCTTGGCTGGGTCCAGATGTTCCACTGACCTGCCCTGCAGCGCCAGGAGGCCCCTGCTGGAGATCAAAAGGTGGACGGGACCCTGGGAGTACAAGTGCAGCATATCTGAAAACCAGGGTCTCGAAGGCCAGCGGGGGGCAACCAGGATGAGGCTGCAACCCACAGAAGCCCGAAACTTGCGAAGAGTCCATCGGAGCTTTAAGGAACTCATGGTGGCAGCAGTACAGACAGACACAAGTGATCACAGTTCAAGTGTGTTTATTAAACAGTATAAATGGGCGAGACAAACGCCTAATCTAAACCTACATCTAAGATGGGAGCAAGCTACAACCATCAAATAATAATAAGGCAGTCCTAGTGGCGTTTTGTCAAATAAAAAGGCCCTATACTAAAAAAATCTATTGCCAAACCTTATCCCTAAATTACAAAATAGTGTGGGATAATGTTCACCAGAAAAGAAAGAAGTGTTCACAAAATGATAAGTCAGGGTGGTATAACTGGGGTCTCCCTTCCCCACGTTTTTAGCACGGAACAAGGTGGGACTCTCGAGCACAGCACACTCCTGGGCTTCTCCAGCACGAGCTTACAGTTTGTTTCCAAAATATCAGGGCCTTCTGTGGCCATGTCTCTTTTACACCAAGTCTCTTGCCTCAGAGGGCCTGATGTGCTATAAGCAAAAAAACAAAAGTTCCTTTCAGTAATCTTCCCGTCAAGTGATTTCCCTTCACCCGTGGATCCCCCTCAACCGGGCTCCGAACCCTTTTGCAACGTTGGCTTCCCTCAGTCGGGTTCATTACAGCCTTTCGTTCAAGATTTCAGCAACTTTTAACATTCATGAGTCTCAAGGTCTTTTTAACCAACCTTCAGTGTGGACATCCCTCAGCCGGGTTCACACTTGTCATCGACACAATGTTTAGGGAGTGTTAATTTTGCTCTCATTCGCAGTCATCCCTCAGCCGGGTTCACATTTGCCAGTTTAACACAGCTCACTTAGTTGTAACACCCTCCCGCATTCACTTCCCTTAGCTTTCTCCAGCCCTCGGCCAGGCTTTCTCTTAGCACCCAGTCGGGCTTCACTTTAGTCCCCAGTCAGGCTTCACACACACACCGCTTGCACATCGTTTCCCTCTGCCAGGCGCAAACGCCTGTTTCACAATATCCAAAAACGTTGGTAATGGGTTAAGAACTTTCAATTGAACAAGCGAATTGGCTCAACCCTTCTATGACCACCTTAACTCTTTATGCCGGCTTTCCCTGTGACCTCTCGGTACTATAAAGTTCCCAAGAAAAGGGGACCAGCCACAGTCTTTCGAATGAGCAGCGCCCACGTGGGACCAGACCGCTCTGCAGCTGGTCTTTCCCTGGGCTTTAAAAGTTCAGTAGCACACAAGTTTGTTGTTCATATCATGTTGCCGCTTGCAACCTTCGCTCAACGCCCTCCGGTTTACTATCAGTTCTCCCTGCGACTCACCAACTGTGCTGAACTCCTTGTTGTTACCCGTCTCTGGAGTCAAGGACGGTGTCACGGTAGCAAGCGCGTCTCCCCACCTCGGTTATCAGCATGGGAGGGTCCCGTGCACCGTTGACATCTGTTATATCACACGTCAGCTGTAGGTCCCGGTCTTATGATTCCTTTCACTGAGGTTTTGCAGGTCTGGCCCGAAAAGGGTAAGGGCACTTCCCTCCTGGTTGTCCTTTCCGGTCTCGCCGCCTTTCTTCTCTGTTTGAACCTCTGTCCTGGAATACCCGCTTCCTCATTCGTTTGGCCTTGCTCAAAGTGTGCTCTCGTGCTCCGCCTGACCCTTGTATTGGGACATGTCAGATGAACGGCTCTGGAAATAGTCTGTTGTCTTTCACGGTGTAAGAAAGTGTTTGTGTCGGAAGGGGAGGGAGGTACAGCTTATAAATATCCTACGGGGTACAATGGAGAAAAGGTGTTATAAGGAAGGGGCTACCACGTCTCACCCGTCGGTACCGCACTTCCACTCCCTCGAGAACCCCCATACAGGTGATCGTCCCACACTGGTCTGCCCCCAGGAATTGGATTCAATAGTGATGGCTGTGTCCTGGCCACCTGGATGACAGATCACCCGGGGACTAGCGGGTGAGACACATTCAGGTTTCTCACAGAGCAGAGGGGTGGGTGGGAACACAACACCTGCAGCTGTGCCTACAGATCTGGAAGTAGTCTCCCAGAGACCCCCCCGACCCATGAAGCATACTGGGGCGCTTGGAATTCAGAGGGGATGTGAACAAATCCAGGTACACAAACCCCCAACGCTCGAATAGGGGCAGGAGTCGGTGTGCAATTTACACTTGCAGGTGTTAAACCCTAACCGGCTCAGCTGGTCCGCTTTTGCATTTCTGTTCCCCGGGAGGTGGACTGCTGAAATCCAAACTCCCTCCATCAGGGCCCATTTCCAGATTGATACCGTCTCCATGCAGAGGAGGGGGGGGGACAGGTGCCACCCTTCTTGTTCAGGTAAAACATCATAGTAGAATTGTCTGTCCTGAACAGACCTGTCCCTGATGAGAGGCAAAACCGCCTTGAGGGCCAGGCCCACTGCCCAGAGCTCGAGCAGATTGATATGCAGGAGGGCGGCTTCCGTCCTGGACCATAAATCACGTAGCCCTCCAGAGAAGCCGCCAGCCTGAACTAGAGGAGTCTGTCATCACCACCAGGATAGGCTCTGGTCGGGTGAAGGGGGCTAACACTGAAACATTGCCATCCACCAGTGAAGATCGGGCAGTAGGAGAAGAGGAACTGGAATCCTGTCCAACTGAGACCCTATCTCCTGATTCCAATTAGCTGCAAGGTCGAGCTGGAAGTGTCTCATCTTGAGGCGAGTGTGCTGTACAGTGAGCACACAGGAAACCATCAGGCCTGGAATGTGCTAGAACCACCATGCCAAGGTGGTCGAGCTGGCCAGAAAGTGCACCACGGCCTTCCGGCAAGACAGGAGCCTCTTGGGCATAGAGAACACCCGCTGAACAGCAGTGTTCCAACGCACCCCTAGGAAGACCAGATCCTGAGATAGGCACAACTGTGACTTCCTCTGGTTGAGGGAGAACCCCAGCTGATGAAGGATATCTGCCAATCTCTGGCAGGAAAGCAACACCCACTCGGGCAAACCCGTCCTCAGCAGTCAGTCATCCAAATAAGGGTACAGATGATGGCCCTCCAAGCAGAGAAGGCCTGTCACAGCGTTCATCAACTTTGCAAAGACACAAAGACATGGTGGGGCCGAAGGGAAGCACCTTGTACCAAAAATGATATGACATAATCGTGAACTGCAGAAACCTTCGATGCGGTTGGTAGTTGGTTACATGCAGGTACGCATCTTTGAGGTCCAGGGAATACATCCAGTTCCCTGCACAGAGACTCGGCTATGTGCGCGGGAGTAATCATCTTGAAGCGTTACAGAGGTAAAGACAGATTTAGAAATGACAGGCCCAGGAAAACCCTCAGGCCAGCTGGTTGTTCTTGGAAATCACAAAAATCCTGGAACAGCACCTGCAGCCCCTGTCTGAAAGAGGAACCAGTTCTATTGCCCGCATCTCCAAGAGCGAAAGGACCTCGCGTAAAAGAGTCAGGGTCCTGATCTAACAAAGAGGAGGAGAGGATGGTAGAGGAAGAGGAAGACTGAAGCCTGTGGAGACTATGGATAGAATCTATGGGTTGCTGAAAAGACGCCCCTAGGTTTCCTGGAAAAGAGCCAAACAGCCCCCCCCAGAGGTGAGCTGCCTTCTCCGACCTTGACGTCACTGCTTCTTGGGGGCAGAGGAGGGGGAGCGGAAAAGCCCATGCAAAGTCCTCTGCTGCTTCCTCCTGTTGACGTTGGGCGACCTATCGGGCCTCTATGCACTGTAATCCTGAAACCCCTTGAAACGGGAGAAAGAACGGGGGTTTGAACTCGGTCCTGCCCTGGGACTGAGAGAAGGATTTTTGTCCAGGTTTTGTCTGGATGGCCAAAAACTTAGCGGTTTGAGTGAAGGTTTTCTGCTTTGTCAACTTATCATCGGTTGACGGATAAAAAATGTCCACGCCCTCTAAGGGCAGAAACAGAATCCACTCCTGCACATCAGATGAAAGCTTAGTGGCATGCATCCACGCCGTCGTCCTCATCTCTACACCAAGGCACAGCCCTCTTCTGGCTGTGTTGATTTGGGAGAAGGAAGACTCCATGAGGACCAGCACAATGGCCCGGGCATCTGCCAGACCGGCCTTGAAGGAGGCCTGCTTGGCTGAAAGGAGGTCGGGCAGAAATTCCCCGAGCTCCCACCACAGCATCCGGTTAGCCACAGCCAAGAGGGCATCTGTGTTCGCTTGCAGCAGATGCAGTCCTGAGATAGAATAACATTGCTTTCCCATAGACTCAAGGACCTTGTCCTCCTTGGAAAGACACCTGGAGGTGTCTCCCGTGGAGGAAGACGATGATGACAATGGTTTAGAATATAATGAGGCCGCAATCACCACTTAAAAATGTGGCTGCAGGTGATAGGGGGGGCCAGGAGGATTGACTTCCCGTTCTTCAGCCTGAACCTGCTATCCAGTTTTTTTGTTCATCTGGGCGTTGGCCCTGGGTTTCTCCCGACCTTCTGCGGCAACTGCAGGACATTCTTTTCGAGAGGGAAGCCAGACCAGACTTCTGGGGGGCTTACTCGGGAAGAGGGACCCCCAAGAACTCTACCAAGTCCTGAAGGCGGTCATGAAAGGCCTTAACAGATCGTTGTGATCACACACCCCCATTTTCACAGACCCAGGGGAGTCCCGGGCCCTGGGACACAGGTGCCGACAGAGTCCCCCCTATGTCTGGAGACAAAGACAGGTCCAACGGCTGTTGAGGGGGAGGCGTTGGTGGTACAGGAGGAGGTAGAGGGGTCTGAACAACTGACAGGGAGGTACCAGCACTGGAACCAGCAGCGCTGGAGGAACGGGAGGGGAACCCAGATGAGGGAGCCGGGGAGGCACCACCTGCGGGATGACATCCTTCATTATATCCTTCAGGAGCCCCTGCATCTCAGGGAAAAGCATGAAGAAGAGGAACCGCTCAAAGAATCGGTTTTCGCAAGCTGCCGGGTCCCAATGGGCCTGTCCCTCCGAGATGCTGGGTCTGTGCTCCTGGTCAAAGCGCTGAGGCACCTGAGGCATGTAGCCGTAAGGCTGCGATGGGTAAATGTACCCTGGAGGAGACCAGATGCCTATACCATATAATCCACTCTGTTTTCTGAGGAAAGAGGACTGGGCTCTTCCTGCATAGCCCATTCAATGGGCCAGAGCACGGGCGGGCCCGGAGTTAGATCCAAGATGGCCGATCTGCCACGTGCCTCTCTGCCATTTTGAAGCCTTGAGCAACTAGCGGTCTCAGTCACGGGAGGATACACCTTGGGTCTTGCACATGCAGCGGGAGAGTCAACCTCAGTTCACTCTGGTAGGTGCTGAGCCCTCAGCCGGAAGGCCGATAGTCGTAACGCCCCGACTCATGACCTCGGAGCGAGTAGGCTGGATGCCCTCCGCACCTATGCCGGTAGCCAAGCTGGATCATGCTGATCCCTTATCCCTTGGGGTCGAAGAGGACGACTAACTTGATCGCCCCCGAGGACAGCCCAGTATGGTCCCTGAACCCCTCAGTTTTGGAGCCGGTAGCCTGGATGGCATCTGGTCTGCCACCGGAGCACCCGGAAGAGCCCCGGGCCCCTCTGCTTGGGAGCCGGTAGCCTTAGGGGCCTCAGGCCTGCCAGAACCTGAATCTGAGCATCCCCTCTCTGTGGGATCTCCGGGAAAGGAGTCGCTGCACTGTGGAGCCATGCTGAACAGAGGGCCTACCTTGTCTTGAGTAGAAGTCCTGGAGACAAAGTCCTTAATGTGGGGCGGAGGAGAAGTGTGGAAGATCTCACTCCATCACAAAAACTGACTCTTCAATGCCCTGTGACTGAGAGCGCTGCAAGCCGAGCATGCATCCCAGCGGTGGTCGGGCTCTAAACACTCAGAGTGCACGGGGGACTTAGGCCGGGAACAACCAGTCGCATGAGGCACATCTTGTGAATCATCCTGCAGCTGACATGTGCCTGGGGAGGCGAGGCACCTAAGGGAAGTTAAATAAGATTGAAAAAAAGAGAACAGGGAGCAAGCAGAGAGATAAAGAAAAGTTTCTGCACTGGCTACCAGGTCTGACACTGTCCATGCAGAAAAATGGACTGAGGTGAGGTGCCGGAAGGCGGGGCATTAGCGAGGCATTTTCTGACCCGAGCACCCACCTGATGTACTAAAATGAAAGGGAAACCTCAATTATTTGCTGCCAAAGACCGTCCCCTTTTTGGGGAACGCCCACAAGGATGGGGGAAAGGGGATGGGACGTATGAATACTCATGTATGGCCACAAGGCTGAGCTCCAATTCATAATTTGTTGAATTTAAGCAGTCTTTCCATGTTTTTTTTATTTTATTTAAGTGCTTATAGGGCAAACCTAGCTGAAGAGCAGCGGAACGCTTTACAACAAGCCCATCATCAGTCTTGGTATTTTCTACAGCAGCACAGTACTGTTGGTGAGGGACAGGTAGAATTTGTATTCATCCGGCAGGTACTGTTGAAAGATACACTTTTAAAAGTTGTGGACAACTGGAGCATGATGGGGCATTTTGAGTCTCTGCTGGGATTGAGTTCCAGATGGCTGGGGTTTCCTACTGTCCAGGGGGATGCACTTCTTGAGCTCTTGATGGCCATCTACCACTTCCTTGAGGATATTGAGTTTCCCTTCTAGGTGGACAATTCTGAGGAGGATCTGTTTCTAGATGGACCACTCAAAGAGATCCAGGTACAACAGGTATTGTGAATCTGGTCCACCTCCTGGTATGGTGACTTAAAAACAATGAAGAGGTGCCGCTTTGTGCGGATCAGCACCATCTAGCCTTAAATTGGGGGGGGGGGGGGGTTTGCAGGCAGCCTCAAACATCCCGTTCTACTCAAACCAAAAACATATATGGTGATCTATGTCCTCCCCTGTCCATAGGCCATGAGGTGAGTGTTCCCCTAGTATAGCCGCTTAGCCCTTCAAGGAGACGTTTCACTGAATGGGGTTGTGTTCTGAATGGAGACACTTTCAGCAAATTGTTTATGTTATCTCACCAGAGGTCTGCCCAAAGGCTTGAGGGAAAGTGAATTCTGTCCGACTGGCTCCCGACTACTTGGTTGCAGCAGTTCATTGGTTGTGCTGTAACCATCTCATCCTGGTCCTGGCAAACGGAACGGATAGGATAGGATGCAGGATGCCTGGAGCACCCTTTTGAAAATACCATGCTGAGGGTGCTTGCTCTAGTCCGAAAATGCTTGACAGTGGCTCAAATGTTTGCCACTCACTCTGCAGTTGGAAATATCTTGGCTTGTCCCATGCCCCCCTTGCATCCGATGAAGGTTTGGACTTGGGTATGGGTAAACACTGATTTTCATATAATGATCGTGAATCCAAGCTCGAAAAGTCAGCAAGAGGGACTGGGCTTTGGGAGATACCATTCAGCGAGATTGTCCTCATCAGTTTTCCACCTGGACCGTAGCTAACCCACTATGCTGATCATGACTTTCCTGAAAGCGCCCAGGGCCGTATTGAGCCCAAATGGCAATGGAGTATACTGGTAATGGGGGTTTATCTCTGAAAACCTCAAGAATTTACGGTTCAATCTACAAACTAATATGTGAAGATTAGCATCCTTCAGGTACAATGAGCATATTGAATCCCCTGTACATTCTTTGATCTGGGCAGGTGTCACCATGTTGAACTTTTCTTTGAGGAAAAGACTGGAAGAAGAAGAAAGGTCCAGTACTACCCTGAGGCCAGCCTGGTTCTTTTTTTGGAAATGCAAAGATGCAGGGGTTGTTACTCAGTCCCAAATCAAGAGCCAGAACCCTTCCACTGCTCACATTATGAACAATGTTGACACCACCAGACAAAGGGAAGGGGCTCTGAAATGCGAAAGAGGAGGGGAAAAAGAAGGAAAGGGATGCAGAAACCCCTGGAGTCACCACTGAAAACAGCCAACAGCCTGAAAAACCATTAGGTCCTTCCACCAGAAGCAAGTGCGAGCCTATCCTTAACTGGAGATTCATGGACCTGGAAGCCAACTTCATGGTTCTGTTTTCCATCTGAGGTTGGCAGCGAGGATTGTGGCAAATAAGTGCCCTTCACAGCAGTACAATCTGCTTCTGTTGGTGTGCACTCGGGGACCCGTCAGGCGGTCAGTATTCTTGGTAAACCCTGGACCCACTGAACATTCTGGGCTTAAAATCTGGTCTGCTCAGGCCCTGAGGATAAGACTTGCTAGTTTAAGTTGGCCATGGACAAGGCATTTGTTAGAAATGGAAAAGATTGGTTCTATCAAATGAAAGGTCTTGATCTTGAAAATCAGCCGTGAACTTAGACGAGGGCATCCAAATTTAACATCACATGCTATGTTAAGTGATTTTGTAAAAGTGCAGGTACATCAAAATGTGGTTTCTTTGTGCTGAGCCAGCCCAAATTGCCAATAGTATTGGAACAAGCCAAATCAGGTGGTTATTTGTGAAAAGCATTTGAGAAGAGCCAGATCTTAAGCGTCCATCAAAAATGGGCAAGATTAAAGGAAGATTTTAAATGAAGGAGAAGAAGGTTCTTTGAGAAAAGAACAAGGACTGAAAAGAAACACTGCCATTAAGGGCAGCCCGAACCTTGGGGACAACACGGCCAGAGAAAAGACAGCGGGCCTCATTACGAGTCTGGCGGTAACCGAGCTGGAAAAACCGGCAGGTTACCGCCAGACTCGTATTACCATTCCGCCTCCGTGATTCCCAGAATTACTGGGGCATTACAACCCCGGTGACCCGGGAATTCCGTAGGCGGTATTCTGTAAGTCCCCATTCCCATGGAGTCCAATAGGACTCCATGGGGAGGGGGACCATGGAAACACCGGCTCCGTCTATGACAAAGCCGGTGTTTCCATGTCCGCCTGCAGGCAGGTGGTGTTAAACCTAACTGAAGCAGGAGACCAGGTGAAATACCCAGTCATACAGCCGCTCTCTGAGATCCCAATCTGGGTTATAATTAATTTCAGATCATATAGGCATTCAGTATCAATTTGTAGAAGTAATGTTCAAAAAGACTCAAAAGATGTAGTTATGTTTCAACGATGATTTTATCTGTCAAACCATAGTTTTATGAAAAAGTAAATGGTTGTCACTAATAACGTTTTAGTGAGGAAGAATTTGCCACAATAGCTCAATAATCAGACTAAGTTATGCCAATGCATTTCTGAATAGATATTCCTTCATCAGGGCAAGTCTAAACAGCATAAACATCATATGTACATTCACATGATTAAAACAAACAGTGCAAAATCCAAATTTCACATATAATACCAAAAATGTAAAGTACATACCAATAAGTAGTGTTTGTAGAAGCAAAAGGTGGACCGAATCAAAAAAACAGAAGAAAAGGAAAACCAATCAGTATTTAAAGGTAAGCGCTATCTAAATGTAGCTATGTATAAAGAAAATAGTCAATTACCTGAGAATGGTAAGTCAAACGTAGCAAATTGAATTAGGGCTATCATAGTCAAATAAACGAACTGCCCCGCCGAGCACAGTGAAGTACGTGTCACTGAAAAGCAGTATCTGTAAGCAGGAGGTCGTGTTAGTTACTTTCAAGAAGAGTTCCAGGTTAGAAGCGTTGTTAAACGCGTTGTTAGCAGAACGTGTATATATAGAGCTTACCGTCACGGAGAACGGAGCGGAGCTGTTCTCTCTGGGTCTGCTGGTAGCAGACTGACCTCGCCGCATCGGAGCGTTGCTAGGCAACGTTGTGATATACGACACTTGATCGCGGCCCCTCTAGAAGGGCGCGCGCTTTGTGTCGAGGCTGCAATCAAGCCAGTGGGCTTGAGTAAGGTTGAAATAAATATTTACTGGACCTAATGGGCTCATAACAGGAAAACTAGACATTTAGAAATAGAAATTCACAGAGCGAAAAAATCATAGAAAGTGAAGAAATCCTCAAAACGAACCCTTGGCTATACGATCACCGTAACTTGTCAAATTGTCAAAACATCACCAATGTAATGGATTGAAATCCCTAATTAGATACATAACAATTTCAAACATTTTCATCACTCACAGGTATACATCAATGCTGCCAGTGGTGTCGTCCGGAAGGGCGGCACCTTGGGTCCTGGACGGAGGTCCAGGAAATGCAGCATTTGTAACAGTAATACATAGTGTTGTTGTATAGCCATTTGTACATATAATGCCAGAGGGTACCACCACGATTTTAAGTTATCATCCTCAATCATATCGTTTGGGTCATGGTCCCACTTGCGCCTAAATGTTAATTCAAACAACTAGGTCCAAACAGAGAGAGTAACATGTAATTAAAGAAAACAACATGCAATTAAAGAAAACAATGATAATTAATCTCCTCGTTTAGTCCATTTGGGACTAAACTGCCAAGTTTGTCTATCCAGAAGGTCTCTCTGCGATACAGGCGTTGGCATAAATCTTCATGAGGGTTGTTTTTTGTTAGTACCTCCAGAATCACAAATCTTATCTGTGTCACATTATGTCCATTGGCCACCCAATGTCGTGCCACAGCTGAGTTGGTATTTGCATTTCGGATGCAGGACCGATGTTCACCCCATCTAATTTTGGCTGTTCTTGTCGACTGTCCGACATAGAATTTACCACATGGGCATTTAATACCATAAATAATATTGCTGCTGTCACATGTGCCAAAAGTCTTGAGCAGAATCCTTTTCCCTGTTCTGGGATGATTAATGGTGTTGCCCTTAATACCAAAGTTACAATTCACACAATGGAGGCAAGGAAATGTTCCAGTGCGTTGAGTTGTGGGTCCCTTCGGTGTAGGTTTGCACCATTTCATCTCTCAAGTTTCTACTGCGTTGGTACGCGAATATTGGTGTTTCACTAAACAGATTCTGTACCCTGGTGTCGTTTTTAAAGATCTCCCAGTGTTTCATGATGGTTTTCTTGATTTTGTTGCTTTGAATGGAAAATTTGGATACGTATACCGGTGATTTGAGTTTTCTTTTCTTTTTGGTGTCCTGTGTAGATAATAGGGTCTCTCGTGACACGGCATTGACTTTGTCAGACGCAATCTAAAGTTCATTTTGTTTATAGCCACGGGCCAGAAATTTCTCTTTCATCTCCATCTGTTGCATTTTACAATCTTCAGGGTCACTCACTATTTTCTTAACCCGTAACAACTGACTGTAAGGCAAATTTCTGAGCAAACTAGGCTGGTGAAAGCTGAGACGATGCAAGAGGTTATTGCGATCCGTCGCTTTCCGGAACAGTGAAGTGCTGTAGCAAGTGGCTTGCTTTCTGACTTGGACATCTAGAAAAGTTATGGTGTCTTTCGAGATCTCATTGGTGAAGTGGATTCTTTGGTCAATGTTATTGAGGTATTCAAAAAAGGTTTCAAAAGATTCTCTGGTCCCCTTCCAAATTCCAAAGATATCATCTATGTATCGTGTCCATAGCCGAATATCTTTGTTCCATTCTTGTTTATTCAATACATGGTCAGTCTCAAACTTGTGCATAAAACTGTTGGCGTATGAGGGTGCCATGGTGGCCCCCATTGATGTCCCTGAAGTTTGTAAATAAAACTGGTTGCCATACTGAAAGTAGGAGTTTTCTGCAATGAATAAATAATCACGACCCGACTCTTTCTATCAAACAAAACTTGGAAAGTCTTCTGGCTAAAGCACTCGAATTAGAATGGATAAATGAGCATACACAGAGGTTCCTCTTCAAAAGTCACCCTAGGATCCCTAATTTCTATACATTGCCAAAGATTCATAAGGACAGTACCAAACCACTTGGCAGACCGATTGTCGCAGGAATTGAGAGCATTAATCAACCTTTAGGTATTTACATTGATTTCTTCCTGCAGCCACTTATCCAGAAAACATCCACCTATACTCGGGATACTACCCATTTCCTTCAGAAACTAAACTCCTTGACACCTCTACATGAGGATCTGATGTTTACTATTGACGTGAAAAGTTTATACACTTCCATACCACATGATTTGGGGATAGAAGCTGTGGAGTGGCTTTTGCTTGAAACATCTGAAATACGTGCCCAGAAAGAATTTATTTTGGCTCTTTTACAATTCATTGCAGAAAACTCCTACTTTCAGTATGGCAACCAGTTTTATTTACAAACTTCAGGGACATCAATGGGGGCCACCATGGCACCCTCATACGCCAACAGTTTTATGCACAAGTTTGAGACTGACCATGTATTGAATAAACAAGAATGGAACAAAGATATTCGGCTATGGACACGATACATAGATGATATCTTTGGAATTTGGAAGGGGACCAGAGAATCTTTTGAAACCTTTTTTGAATACCTCAATAACATTGACCAAAGAATCCAGTTCACCAATGAGATCTCGAATGACACCATAACTTTTCTAGATGTCCAAGTCAGAAAGCAAGCCACTTGCTACAGCACTTCACTGTTCCGGAAAGCGACGGATCGCAATAACCTCTTGCATCGCCTCAGCTTTCACCAGCCTAGTTTGCTCAGAAATTTGCCTTACAGTCAGTTGTTACGGGTTAAGAAAATAGTGAGTGACCCTGAAGATTGTAAAATGCAACAGATGGAGATGAAAGAGAAATTTCTGGCCCCTGGCTATAAACAAAATGAACTTGAGATTGCGTCTGACAAAGTCAATGCCGTGTCACGAGAGACCCTATTATCTACACAGGACACCAAAAAGAAAAGAAAACTCAAATCACCGGTATACGTATCCAAATTTTCCATTCAAAGCAACAAAATCAAGAAAACCATCATGAAACACTGGGAGATCTTTAAAAACGACACCAGGGTACAGAATCTGTTTAGTGAAACACCAATATTCGTGTACCAACGCAGTAGAAACTTGAGAGATGAACTGGTGCAAATCAAACCTACACCGAAGGGACCCACAACTCAACGCACTGAAACATTTCCTTGCCTCCATTGTGTGAATTGTAACTTTGTTATTAAGGGCAACACCATTAATCATCCCAGAACAGGGAAAAGGATTCTGCTCAAGACTTTTGGCACATGTGACAGCAGCAATATTATTTATGGTATTAAATGCCCATGTGGTAAATTCTATGTCGGACAGTCGACAAGAGCAGCCAAAATTAGATGGGGTGAACATCGGTCCTGTATCCGAAATGCAAATACCAACTCAGCTGTGGCACGACATTGGGTGGCCAATGGACATAATGTGACACAGATAAGATTTGTGATTCTGAAGGTATTAACAAAAAACAACCCTCATGAAGATTTATGCCAACGCCTGAATCGCAGAGAGACCTTCTGGATAGACAAACTTGGCAGTTTAGTCCCAAATGGACTAAACGAGGAGATTAATTATCATTGTTTTCTTTAATTGCATGTTGTTTTCTTTAATTACATGTTACTCTCTCTGTTTGGACCTAGTTGTTTGAATTAAGATTTAGGCGCAAGTGGGACCATGACCCAAACGATATGATTGAGGATGATAACTTAAAATCGTGGTGGTACACTCTGGCAATATATGTACAAATGGCTATACAACAACACTATGTATTACTGTTACAAATGCTGCATTTCCTGGACCTCCGTCCAGGACCCAAGGTGCCGCCCTTCCCGACGACACCACTGGCAGCATTGATGTATACCTGTGAGTGATGAAAATGTTTGAAATTGTTATGTATCTATTTAGGGATTTCAATCCATTACATTGGTGATGTTTTGACAATTTGACAAGTTACGGTGATCGTATAGCCAAGGGTTCGTTTTGAGGATTTCTTCACTTTCTATGATTTTTTCGCTCTGTGAATTTCTATTTCTAAATGTCTAGTTTTCCTGTTATGAGCCCATTAGGTCCAGTAAATATTTATTTCAACCTTACTCAAGCCCACTGGCTTGATTGCAGCCTCGACACTTAGCGCGCGCCCTTCTAGAGGGGCCGCGATCACGTGTCGTATATCACAATGTTGCCTAGCAACGCTCCGATGCGGCGAGGTCAGTCTGCTACCAGCAGACCCAGAGAGAACAGCTCCGCTCCGTTCTCCGTGACGGTAAGCTCTATATATACACGTTCTGCTAACAATGCGTTTAACAACGCTTCTAACCTGGAACGCTTCTTGAAAGTAACTAACACGACCTCCTGCTTACAGATACTGCTTTTCAGTGACACGTACTTCACTGAGCTCGGCGGGGCAGTTCGTTTATTTGACTATGATAGCCCTAATTCAGTTTGCTACGTTTGACTTACCAATCTCAGGTAATTGACTATTTTCTTTATACATAGCTACATTTAGATAGCGCTTACCTTTAAATACTGATTGGTTTTCCTTTTCTTCTGTTTTTTTGATTCGGTCCACCTTTTGCTTCTACAAACACTACTTATTGGTATGTACTTTACATTTTTGGTATTATATGTGACATTTGGATTTTGCACTGTTTGTTTTAATCATGTGAATGTACATATGATGTTTATGCTGTTTAGACTTTCCCTGATGAAGGAATATCTATTCAGAAATGCATTGGCATAACTTAGTCTGATTATTGAGCTATTGTGGCAAATTCTTCCTCACTAAAACGTTATTAGTGACAACCATTTACTTTTTCATAAAACTATGGTTTGACAGATAAAATCATCGTTGAAACATAACTACATCTTTTGAGTCTTTTTGAACATTACTTCTACAAATTGATACTGAATGCCTATATGATCTGAAATTAATTATAACCCAGATCGGGATCTCGGAGAGCGGCTGTATGACTGGGTATTTCACCTGGTCTCCTGCTTCAGTTGTTATTATTGGCTTGGGTGTCTCCAAACCTTTTACAGCCTGCTCCTGCACAAAGGACTACTTCTGAAAAGACTGATACTTTTTTGAGATTTGGTATACCCTTCACAAGTAGATGAATTTTCCAGTGGTGCCCACTCATTTTGCTTCCTCCAGGTGGTGTTAAACCTACCAGGTTTGACACCCCCCGCCTGCAGGACTCTTAATCAGCCGGTCCGTAAAGAACGGTGGTGGCGGATTTACCACCACCGTTCTTTACGGACCGGCAGGGTCGTAATGAGGCCCAGTATCTCTTCCGCACCCGGAAGTGGCCCTCAAGTGGGCTGTTGAGCTGTGGGTGATTCTGCTGTGTTCTGCTGCACACTACCTGTTTGTGTGCGTGCCTGCCTCTGAGACGCAACAAGTCAAAGTTTTCCTTTTTCTCTTTTCTCTGCTGGACCCTGAGCCCCCTTCCCCGCGCCAAGCCGTGTATTTAACATCACGGGTACGGGCACCCACGCGCGTGCCCGAAAGTGGCCAGCAAGTGGGCTGTTCAGCTGTAGGTGATTCTGCTGCATTCTGCTGCGTTCTGCTGCACACTACCTGTTTGTGTGCCTGTCGGCCTCTGAGATGCATCTGGGACATGAGTCTGGAATCTTGCCTCGTAACATGCAGCAATTCAAGTAATTACGAAAGGCACTTTTTCTCAAGTGCTGGTACTTGTGCCAGAACTCTGGGACTTGTGGGGCAATTGTGTTGGGTTTCCGGATTGCGAGCCACTGCTCTACTTCCTTATTTTCTTTCTTTGCAGAGTTTTCCTTTTTATCTTTTCTCTGCTGGACCCCTTTCTCGTGCCAAGCTGTGCATTTAACATCACAGGTACACGCACCTGCGCGAGCACCCGGAAGTGGGCCGCAAGTGGGCTGTTGAGCTGTGGGTGATTCTGCTGCATTTTGCTGCACATTACCTGTTTCTGTGCCTGCCTGCCTCTGAGAATCGTCTGGGACGTGAGTCTGCAAGAGGAAGCCTTGTGGGAATCTCGCCTCGTAACACACAATTCAAGTAATTACGAAAGGCACTTTTTCTCAAGTGCTGGGACTTGTGCCAGAACTCTGGGACTTGTGGGGGCAATTGTGTTAGGCTTCCGGATTGCGAGCCACTGCTCAACTTCCTTATTTTCTTTCTTTGCAAAGTTTTCCTTTTTCTCTTTTCTCTGCTGGACCCCGGCCCCTTCCTCGCGCCAAGCCGTGCATTTAACATCACGGGTACGTGCACCCGGAAGTGGCCCGCAAGTGGGCTGTTGAGTGTTTTGGCGGGGAGGAGCGGCAGAGCCAAAAGACATACTAAGGTTATTTCCATACATAAATTGCAAACTCAGTGTGAAATTGGGTCTAAACAGTAAGTGGCATCTTTATAACTGATCCGTTACTTTGTTTACATTTGGAAGCCACGCTGTGTCACTGTGCAGTGTATGATTTGCTTTAATCAATGATCAGACAACTTGGGCAGTACACTTGAATTGACCGAGCATTAAACCGTGGTACTTTTTCCTTGTGCCTATAATTGATTCAGTTGCTGTCTAGAAGTGCTGGATTGGATCTTTTTTTTTCTTCATATGTTTGTATGTTTGTCTGTATGCTTACCTGTGCTACCAATATATGTCTCATGCCTAGATATCTAACGTAGTAGTAATTTTTCTCTGTTGGAATTCCTTATGTTTAAGGATGGTTGGCAGTTTACGTAGCGGTAAACGTCTTTCAAAATCGACAATTCGACACAAAATGAATACTTCTGTCCCTATTCAGTATCATGATTCTAGTGCTGATCTAGGCACACCGAGTCCTCCAATTGCACAGCACCCAGAGCGGAATATGGACTCCACTTTGATTCCGTATAGCCATCCATCTGTGGCGGTTGAACCCAACGACAGTATCTGTACGCATATCAATCCTATAACTGTGCTGGCTCATGATCATTGTGGCTTTCATAATTCCCAACTATTCTGCAATCTCTCTCAATCTGGCAATAGGGAGGTAATAGATTCGTCCAACCTGATGCCTGAACTGGGCAAAAGGGAGCCCCACACTGACTGTGTTTCTGATGTGTCAATATTGGCACCAGCTCTACAAAAAGAATGGGGGAAACGCTGCCACATTTCTTTGGGGGCGGCTTCTCCCGGCCTAATTCTGCCATCAGAGGTTGAAGAAATATGCTTACATAATTTGCCAGGGGTGGTAGTTGGAGAGCTTATCCCTCACTATGGCAGATCACAATCACCAAGGGGGGAGAAGCCTAAAACCAGCTCTCCATTGTCAGCTAATCAAGCGCTCCCCATTGGGTCTGACAGCTACATATATGGTCACTCGAAAGAGGGGCGTAACAATGTAGGCATGGACCTTCTAACCATTAGGCATGAAAAGGACTTATCGGGACATCACAGCAGTAGCTCTGAACCTTATGTTCATCCTGATCTCGATGCACATTAATTTCCTGTTATGTCTAGAATTTTGAATCTTCTTGACAAAGGTCATGAGCAAACCCATTTATGGTTAGATAATATTAAATCTCTAATCTTTCAGAATACTGCTAAACTTTGTAAACTGGAGGGAACTATGCTGGCACAATCTAATTTTCACGCTGAAAAACTCTTGATTTTGGATTCCCTTATTGAGAAATTAAGGGTGATGACAGTCAAGTCAGTTAACAATAACGCCACGCAAACACTTAGTGAATCAGATTGGTGTACATCACTAGCGAGAATATATGCTGACACATTAACTAATACTCCAGCAAAAAATGATAAAGTGGCTGAGAATCCAGCCATTGATTTGCTATAAGTAGTTCAAGCAAATGCACTCCAATTGGATGCCTTATCTAGGCATTTAAGTTTACACACATCTCACCCACAGGAGGTATTCAAGGCTGAGGCACCTGTGATTATAACAATGGTGCAAAATGATACTCCTGATAGTCCAACGCCTTTGACTGAGTTGTTGGAGCAGAAGCACTCCTTGCTGGGTGAGGTTGTGGGTGTAACCGAGAGTGATGTTAACACCACAGCTGGTGTTTCCTCTGCGCCACCTTATTCGCAAAAAACTGAGGCGAACGCAAGCAAGGGCGCTAAAACGAGAAAATAATGCGAGAAAAAACAAATGCATTATTAAATGCAAAAAGTCAACCTGCAGGTAAAGTGTGCAGCTCAAATTCCAACCATAAAAACTTGTGTAACATCTCAAAGGATGACATAGTAATTGATCTTAATCAATTGAATGAAGAGTCTAAAACAGGTCTCAATGTTGATCCTTTAGGCAATAACATCGAAGGCTCTTCATCTAATGAACCAGCAGCAGAACTTGCCCCTAACTGTCCCCCTGTGGTGGAAAATTGTACTAGTAAGGTGTCTGTTTCTTTGGCTACAGCCCTAAAACAACGTCAACTATCCCAATTTTACCCAATACCATTCAATAAACTTGCAAGTTCTTCCTTCTGCCAAAGTATAAATGAAACAATGTTAACCATTGTTGGACTCAAAGTAAAAAACAAGGTGCAGTTAAAGTAGGAACAATGTTAGCAGCAAGTTCAAACGCTGAGTCAGATCATCTAAAAATGTAGAATCTAGGGCCTGAAGGAGTGCATGCAACTCAAGACCATGACAACTAAACTAATATTGGTCGTAGTCTGTTTCATTACAGTCTATGACCAACAGATGGCTGGCTATGAAGGCACATGTCTCTCTTGATGTTTCAGAGGGTGGTGATAATTTAGATGAAGTTGGTACAACAGAAGAATTCCTATTAGATACACCCAATATCCTAGGATAGGTGAGTGACCCAAAGAAAAATGGGCAACAAAGAACTAACTACTCATTTTTATTTAATACTTTTCGCAGCATTCCTCAGCTCCGTACACAAATATCGATGATATTGAATGGATTCGTCTTGCGTACCACAACAATCAACATATGATTTGTGGACCCCAATCTTGGATTATAACTAAGTTATTATGGGACCACAGAATTGATTTTGGTTTGAGTGGTCTTTCGCTTTGGCCTGTTAAAACAGTTGAAGAGGCCAACAAATTCCTTGAAGAACAAGTACCCATTCCTGTGCCTAGCAATGATACATCTACGACCACTCAGAATAGCACCACAGTAAACAATGACGTAATTACACAAATGTCTGCCTTATCTGGCAGCCCATCAAATATTGCTTGGCTGGCTCCACTGTTGTCTGCAATAGCGGAAATAACAAAAGCTAACAAACAGACTTAACACCAACTGTTAAAAATAGCATCATGGAACTGCTGTGGATATACTAATCTCTGCACATGGTCAACGTCCGTTTATAATGCTTTGCATCCTTCGATTTTATTAGTGCAGGAAACGATGTGCATAAAATCAGTTGAAATAGATGGTTATACCGCTTATTATGTCCCCACCAATCAAGGTGTTTCGGGTAGACCTGGGGGGGGATTGGCCATATTAGTAAATAATACTGTTGATCATAAGTCTTCTCTTTTTTTTGTGCAGCAAGGACATATTGGCCATTGAATATTGTTAAAATTTCAGTTCTCTGGCACCCTTTCTAATAGTGTGCATATACTTCAACCCACTGAATTCAAGCCTTGATGAATTCTTTGATCAACTAGATTCTTTACTTGAGGACGCCCTCAACAGGAATCCTGACCATCACTTTATCGGGGGGACTTCAACTCGGTATGTCAACATTTTATGCTATCTCAGCAGCTAGGCAGCTCCCTGGGGGGATATTCTATGTCATTACAAAGAGGTAAACACCTACTTCAATACATGACTGAGTGGGACCTACATATGGTCAAATATGAGAGTGATGTTCATTATGGAACATGGAGGCGTGGGACAGCATCATCTTACTTGGACTATTTTTTCATTTCAGTAGGCCTTCTGAGGTTGGTTAACTCAGTTCACATCTTGAAGAGTCTTGGTAGCGACCATTATCCTATTCAAATAAGGATCCAGTCTGATGTAACGATCTTAGACTTGGATCCCTTATTGGCTTTGGCTCGTACTGATCGCATATCATCAATACAATGGCACCCTAAGCTTTGTAGGGAACTAACCTATTTAGTCAACAGGGGCTCCTGGCTTATCTATGACGTCCTGCACGCTTCTCTCACTCTTGCACAAATAGAAGCTTGGAATACTAGGATTATTAAAAGTTGTCTTCTTTCTCTGATACACAGGCAAAGCAAGAGCTCGGTATGTCATCGTTATGCCTTTAGTTCAAATATAGCCCGCCTTAAACGTGAAAAAAATCATTTATTTAGGCCAATTTCATCTCTTAACTTGGGTCGGAAGGAACATGATCTAATCAAGCGTAACATCTGCACAAAATGTCATTTTATGATTAAAGGTTAGGTTCATCAGATGCACCTACAAGATAAACAAAAGATGATATCGCTGATTTGCAGAAAAGATTCATGTAGCATTTGGTCTATCCTTCGTGGTGATTCACACTCGAAGCAACATAACCTATTTTCTGCTATTTCAGCAGAATGGTGGGAGAAACATCTAAGTGCGAAATTTAACCTACTGAGTCAGTATGAAGGCTGCAACTCAGGGATTATCGATCTATGTTTGCCTAAACTTTATGGTTTTTCTGTAAACATTATTTGGGCCATTGATCAACTTAAAACTTCAAAGGCCGCTGGTCCAGGCGGTATTCCGTCATGTATTTTGAAGTCGGACTCTCACTTTTGGGCAGCAATTCTTTTCTTTAAATTCGATCTGATTCTTAGAACCAGCACTATTCCTGTTCCTTGGCGTAATGCCATTATTATCCTGATCTTCAAGAAGGGCGATCATCAGGATCCATCAAACTATCGTTCTATCGCTTTAATGGATGCTTCAGCGAAGGACTTCTCAATTCTTCTTAGAAAAAACCTTGATAGGTATATTTATGAAAAGGACATCTACTCTAAATTTCAGGTGGGTTTTCATCGGGAAATGGGAACTTTGTTAAATGCTTTCTTGATCGCTCAAGTTCTTGAGCAGCCTAAAACTTCTAATTCTGGCCCGCTTTACATCTCTGCATTAGATCTTTATTCCGCTTTTGACTCTGTTGTCAGGGAGATATTGTGAGCCAAGATGCTCAAATTGGACATCCCTCCCCGGTTAGTCCAACTGATTGCATTACTTCATGTTAACACTACCTATGAAGTTCGAATAAGTAAGGATGGTGCTCTCTCTTTCCCCATTTCCATAAAGACAGGAGTTAAACAAGGGTGCAACCTGACTACCACGCTTTTTAATTTGTACATTTGCGATATTGACTATTTGGGGGTAATCCTTCTGTGTACTCTGGAGATTGGGTAGATTTAGTCTACTGTGGCTCTGCATCGCGGATGAGATTATTCTTTTTGATCGGACTCCGTCTGGTCTGCAGCTGAAACTAACCAATTTTCAGGAATACGCCAATCAACATAATCTGCAGACCAACCCGGGAAAATCGAAAATCATTGTCTTTTCAAACAGGAAACGACTAAGAACATATCAATGGTATTTATCTCGTAA
The DNA here is from genome assembly GCF_040938575.1 of Ambystoma mexicanum. NCBI lineage: Eukaryota > Metazoa > Chordata > Amphibia > Caudata > Ambystomatidae > Ambystoma > Ambystoma mexicanum. The sequence continues at coordinate 667,300,224 of NC_090935.1, read as the reverse complement.
CCGAATGGAAATGGCGAATACTATAACTTATCTCGGTTACTCTTTATCAGATGCGAATTCAGTCAAAACATGAGCTATGCGGCTAAAAGATAAAGCTCGCCCTTTGGCAGCACAGATGAAACTTATAACCAAAAGATATTGTAAGTTTTCTTTGCTTCCGATCATTGCATTTTATCGAGCAATGGTGAAACCAATAATTCTGTACGAGCTAGATTCATGCTTGCTTAACGTGGATACTATCATAGATTGTATCCAACCTCAGTTGTGGAAACCCACTTTGGGACTGGCAGCAGCTGTTCCACAGTCGATTATCAGACACAAACTAGTGTTGTCTTCCTTGTCATCTAGGTTTGTATGGCGTAGATTATCAACATACTCCAAAATTCTTGACCCAGCTCATAATTCCTTGCATCAGGACATCAATAACATTCTTCAAGATGGTTATCCAAAGTCAATAGTACGTTTTACAGAACTAATGAATAAAATTGAAGTACAGATTGACTCAATAATTGATGACCTACATCTTGGTCCCCCCAGTGGAAAACAAAAATTGTACAAGTGGGACTGGATTAAAACTATAGGCTTGAACAACTCCTATAAAACCTACACAGAGTACGCTCTATTTTTTAGAAAAAGAACGGATTTCTCAGCATACATTACAAAATGTCTTTGTAACAAATCTAGAAATAACTACATGAGGTTTAAATTGAACCAATTTCCCACTCGTGAGCGCATTGCAAATTGGCACAAATCATCTCTAACGGAAACTGACAAACGTTGTTGATTCTGTAAAGACGAATTTTTGGTTGAAACACTGAAACATTTGGTTATAGACTGCCCGCACTTTGAGAACGATAGGAGCATCTTTTTAGGCTTGTTTAACCTAGTACATAGTGAACTAGCCAGACAATGTTTTTGGATGAGATGTATGCAAGGAGACAATCTTAGATTGATTCTGATTCTAACAAAACTACTCTATAAGATTGAGGAAACCCTGTGTGTGGTTAATCAGACTTTTAAGTAACTCACTGTAGTAAATCTGACTTCTTCATGAAAATGACATTGTAAATGGCATATGAGTACACATGTTTCGTTGAATGGGTCTGTTGCGATTATATGGGCTTCAAGGCTTGTGGCAGAAATGGTCTACATTCATCTTGTGGATCTGATCTTAGAATGATTTGGTTCTAAGTATACATCTTCTAAATAGTGCCTAATGACTGAAAGCATGTTATGCAGGTTATAGCAGCAGCCTTGTCATGTCGCGACTTAAGCCTGACATATTATGTCAAATTATAAATTAGGTTATTATACACGTTATGAAAAAAATTTAAGAAGTGCTGAAGCATATGCTTAACAACAGTTATGTTATAGATCTTTACGTGATTTAGAATAATGATGTGGTAATACCAAAGCTGTTGAATTGACTTGATGCTGCTATTTAATGGTTTTTACAAGCAAACACGGGTGGGTTTTCTTTGCTTTTTGATTTTCTTTTTTGCCTTTTTGAATGGATATCATACCTAAAATTCTTGAATCGATGTGATGCTGCTATTTAATGTTTTATTCAAGCAAAAATGGGTGTTCATAATATTGTAAGGATATAGTCTTTATGAATTATGTGTATCAATGATTGTGCTACCTCTTGATAATAGAGGCTGTAATGTTATCCACTTTAGTTTTTCATGTTGTTGTATTATGATGAAACATATGTAAATACGTAAAATGGAAAGTTTGGAAACAAACAAAATCATTTTGTTTTAATTTTTTTAAAAACAACAAGGAGGAGTATATTGATTTCATCAAGAGGTAAGACAAGTAGGGCCAGAGTTAAAGAGTCAACAAAAGACAAGACAAAGTGCTTGAAAAATCATCTGCTGGAGAACAGGAAGCCAGTGTAAGCAGGCAAGTAAGCAAGAAGCATAACTAAAGCAGTATAGGCCAATCACTAAGCAATCAGTAGAGTTCTAAAGGAATTTGTTTGAAACAGTACAGCAAGAGACCAAAATATAGGAGAATATTGCAGTAGACCAAACAAGACTTGATGAGCGCAGCAGTAATAGAGATGTGAGCTGAGAGACAGAGAGCAAATAAGATCTGGTGAAGAAGCCGCAAACAATAATGGCAAGAAGTCACAAATGCATTAATATGAGTAATCACAGTGAGGTTGTTATCCAAACAAACTAAAATTCTTTACATGTCGGCCCTATTCATTCCTTGGCTTGCGGTATCGATATTGTATAGGGATGACTCAAACAAAGCTCCCAGTCCTGATTTAAAGAACTGTGATGATCTAGGGGGAAAGTCTGGTAACTAGTATGCAATATATTGCCATAGACACCAGTTAGCAGTCTGTCAGAATTGGCCTCCTCAAGATGTAAGGCTGAGTTGGCATACATTTTCCTTTCAAAGGTCTCCAAAAACGTGTCCACCCTAGACAGAAGTGTAGCCCAAGAGGATGAACAGGCCCCGAGGATAATGGCATGCATGGCAGCTGTTGCCAAAACAGAAGAGTGTGGCAGTGGATGAATGGAAAAACATTGAAAATCCAGGGACAGCTGGGGACACCTTCCCTATCTCTATTAGTAGGCTGGCAGGAATGAGGCTGCGGACTAATGTTGTAATTGCCAGGCCATCCTTTTGCAGAGGAACACATTACTTCCCTGCAGACTGCAATGCCTGGACCTCTGCTAGAACCTCACCTTCCGGTTGAGTCTCCTCTCGGGCAGGAAACCCAGGGAGCATAGCTATACCTGCCGCTTCGCAATGAAATCAACGAGCAGACAAGAGGATATGTTCCTCCGCCTTGTTGTTTGTATCCAGTGGGTTCTTAGAAGGATGGACGTGATTGTCCTGAGGTAATTTCAAATTTGAGGACTTTGTGGCCGAGGAAGCCCTTGCTGGTGCTGTTGAAATGTTCCGAGCTGCCAGGGTCTCGGTAGGTTGGCTTGTCACTGGGGGAACCATCAGCACAGGCTGAAGAGTTGGAGAGCACACCACTTCTGAGGAGCTACCGGCGCAGGCACAGCCTGAGGATAAGGCGGAGTGCTAGGCATCACCTACTTTATGATATTTTTAGGGAAGCCTATCATCTGCAGGGACATTGTAAGAACCATAACGTGGTTACAAAAATTGCCTTCACAGGCCTGGTGGAGGTTTGAGGTCCCAGAGCAGAAAACACTGAGGAGGAAGAAGACACTTTAGAAGTAGACAGGACGGACAATGTTTGTCTCACTGGTCAGAAGATTATTATGGAGGACTGGGGGCATGCCATACACCAGGGTATCAGGTCAGATGACCACTTTGCACTGGGCCTGAAGTGTTTCTGAAGACTGTTGTTGGCAATTTAACTAGGCTTTATCCAAGGGGTCTTCACAGCATGCTTTAGACCCCAGCATCACCTCTGTTGTGAGGTGATAAAATAGGTTATGATAAAATAACTTAATCCTAAGGTTCACTGTTTAGTCGTCTATCGGACACCTCGTGTATGGAGGTATGGTGCAGGTTGTGTCTGTCACACAGTAAACTGCCTTCCCGTGCTTAACACTCAGCAGTAGGGTCTGTGGAATCCTGGAGATATCTCCCACCCTCTAAACCATGAGGCAAACCTCAGTAGGTGCAGCATTTTTGGAGCCTAAGACGCTGTGAGTTCACTTTTGTGAAGGCACCCCCTCAGTCTTAGGAAAAGCAGAAGAGTTGAAGAATCCCTCTGGTTGAGAACCGGTGCTGGCCCCAAGGGTCTCAGGCGCTACCCCGGCCTGCCAGAATAAGCCTGCCTCATGATCCTTCTGACCCCTCCCAGATCCCCATATAATGCAGGAACCTATTTTGAATGCTCTAAATGACAGTTCTTCACAGCAACATGCACGTCCCAACACTTTTCATGCCACAGGAACTACAAGCAGAGCACAAGGGGATAAAAAGCAGGAAAGGGACTACTGCAGGATGTATAGCATGAGAAGCAGAAAGATAAAGACATGTGCAGAGGAACTGGACGCCTGGTAAAGAAATAAAAGTGATTGGGGAAGCACACAAAAAACCTAAACTGACCGTGTGGAAAAGAGGACTCAGGGTAGGACGACCCACTCCCCTTGACCACATTCAAGTATGTTTTTAAAATTAAAGGTAAGACATCCTTTTCGGTCCCGTTCCCATTGAGGGGCGCCCAACCAGTATGGGGAAATGGCATAGTACCAAATCTTGTCTAATGTTTTATATGCTGCAGTCTGGTTGGTTTCTCTGTAGTGTAGCCAAGAGGATACCCTTCCTCTTCTTTTCATGGTCCGAAGATTCCACGTAAAGCTATGGCTGATTGTGATAGTTGCCATAGCAATTATGTGTAATGGTCCGGATGGCTCCCTTGTACAGTGGTAGAGATGAAAGTAATTGCCAGTATGGGAAATACCACGATTGATTTGGCTGTGTATCTATAACTTTTTCTTCTGTTGTGCTACCTTGCATTCATCTTAGTTTTAACTGTACAGTGGATTAGTTTGAAATGTGTTTAAATGATTTGCATAAAAATGAAGGATGAAATGCCCGTTATGTCATGTGCATGGGTGAAAGAAAAGTTTAGTGGTCCACGTATGATAGAGAAAGCTGGTTGTGTGAAAGGACCTTATGGCGAGGGCCCCTGATCCATAACCAGAACTTACCAGAACCCGGAACTCAAGCAACAACGAAATAAGCGTATGCGTACATATCACCGGGGAGTCATTACAAGGTAGTAACTTCATTACAACACCTCTCACCAGTTAGGATACCTGGTACTACGTCTGGCGTTGCACCAACTTGGAGAAGGCAAACCTTGACGCTCCAAGCATGGTGGCACCAAAATTCCACAGAAAGAAATCCTACAACTGAGACATTGCCTGACCGTAGAAACTGAACATTTCACAGTACAGTCTCAACCCGGCTCGAACCACACAATACCTCCACGAAGATTTCACAGTTGGAGTTGACCAACGTCGAAGGTTTCTGAACCTTCAGCATC